>NC_088421.1:2727337-3054674 GCF_034236695.1 Oncorhynchus nerka
AGATTTTGTGTCACTGGCCCACACAAAATACCCCATAATGTCAAAGTGGAATTATATATTTTTTTTTAATTAAAAGCTGAAAAGTTTTGAGTCAATATTTCTTCAACCCTGTCGTTTGGCAAGCCTAAATAAGTTCAGGAGTAAAAAGTAAAGTTGCATGGACTCACTCCGTGTGCAATAATAGCATTTAACATGTGTTTTGAATGACTACCTCATCTCTGTACCCCACACATACAGATAATTGTAAGGTCCCCAGTTGAGCAGTGAATGTCAAACACGGATCCAACCACAAAGACCACGGAGGTTTGCCAATGCCTCGCAAAGAAGAGCACCTATTGGTAGATAAAACATTTTTTTAAAGCAGACACTGAATATCTCTTTGAGCATGGTGAAGTTATTCACTACACTTTGTATCAATGCACCCAGTCACTACAAAATATATAGGTGTCCTTCCTAACTTAAGTTGCCAGGAGAGAAAGGAAACCACTTAGCGATTTCACCATGACTTTAAAACAGTTAGCGTTTAATGGCTGTGATGTAAGAAAAATTAGGATGGATCAATAACATTGTAGTTACTCCACAATACTAACCTAATTGACAGAGTGAAAAGAAAGAATCCTGTACAGAATAGTAATATTCCAAAACATGCATCCTGTTTGCAACAAGGCACTAAATTAAAACTGCAAAAAAGTGTCAAAGAAATGAACTTTAAGTCCTGAATACAAAGCGTTGTTTGGGGCAAATTCTACTTACAGTAGTACCAGTTCATATGTTCAAGCATGGTTGTGGCTGCATAATGTTATGGGTATGCTTATCATCGGCAAGGACTACAGCGTTTTCTTTAGGGATAATAAGAAACGGAAAAGAGCTAAGCACAGGAAAAATCCTTGTTAAGGTTCTCTTTCTCCTCTTCCTCTGAGGAGGAGGTGTAGCAGGGATCGGACCAAAATGCAGCGTGGTAATTTTGATACATGTTTAATAAACGAATAAACACGAACAATACAAAACAAGAAACGTAACGCGAAAACCTAAACAGCCTATCTTGTGCAAACAAACACAGAGACAGGAACAATCACCCACCAAACACTCAAAGAATATGGCTGCCTAAATATGGTTCCCAATCAGATCAGAGACAACGATAAACACCTGCCTCTGATTGAGAACCACTTCAGGCAACCATAGACTTTTCTAGATAACCCCACTATACCACAATCCCAATACCTACAAAAAACGCCAAGACAAAACACACCACATAATTAACCCATGTCACACCCTGGCCTGACCAAAATAATAAAGAAAAACACAAAATACTAAGACCAGGGCGTGACAATCCTAGAGGAAAACCTAGTTTAGTCTGCTTTCCAACAGACACTGTGAGACAAATTCACCTTTCAGCAGGACAATAACCTAAAACACAAAGCCAAATATATACTGGAGTTGCTTACCAAGACGACATTGAATGTTCCTAAGTGGTCTAGTTACACTTTCGACTTAAGTATATGGCAAGACTTGAAAATGTCTGTCTAGCTATGATCAACAGCCAATTGAAGAATAAAAAAATATATAATCACGTGCAAATATAGTACAATCCAGGTGTGCAAAGCTCTTAAGAGATTTAGAGACCTCTTTTCCTTGTTCCTTGTCAATCATTGGCTCATTGGTGAAATTAGCATTATGACAATATCTTTAATTAAATCATTAAAAAACCTTTATTAATGCAATTGCAGGCAGAAGTTGACAACAGGAACATAACACATGTTTCCAAGTAAGTTCTGCATCCAAGAAAAGGTCCCATGTTATTTTATTAAACCCGAAGTCCAGCCCTAGAGATGCCACTGCCTATGTCATTAATTTTTACCCATGAGACCAAAACCATACCTACTCAACACTAAAACTCTTGGTTATATAGCTATCTAAAAGCTTAGCAGTAAATGTCCAAGTTGATTTATAGTGGAATGTCTAACTAATCTCTTATCTCTTACACTCCCCTGCAGAGTTCTGTCTTCACAGTCACACATTTCTCAGAAAGTTTCTTCATAAGAGGCAGAGAGCCTAGAAAAGTACTGTGGAACAATATTAAACCTCATAATGTATATATATTGTTCATCAATTATTATAATACATCAAACATTTGGTACAGCCCCTATCATGACTCTTAGGTGAACCCCCTTCAATTGCCAATGGTGATTCTAACATTCACACTCAGGGGTGTGAATACTTATGTAAATGAGATATTTCCAGATTTCATTTTCAATAAATTTACAAATATTTCTTAAATCATGTTTTCACTTTGTCATGAAAGGGTAGTATGAAAATGCGTTTTAAAAATGATTTATTTATTTGAGCTATAACAATGGGACTGCCTAAATCTTTCTCAGATTATTACCAATCCCACAAGGCATGACTCCAAACACCCAGAAAAGGCTACTCTCCTTGATGTTATCCTCACAAATAATCCTGATAGGTATCAGTCTGGTGTTTTCTGTAATGACCTTAGTGATCACTGTTTTACAGCTTGTGTTCGTGATGGCTGCTCAGTGAAATGACCTGTCCTGATTTGTCATAGACACTTGCTAAAAAACTTTAATGAGCAGGCCTTCCTTCATGAACTGGCCTCTGTAAAATGGTATAGAATCAGCTTGATCCCCTCTGTTGAAGAGTGCTTGGACCTTCTTTTTTGATATTTTCAGTGGTATTGTTAACAAACACGCCTCTATAAAGAAAATGAGAATTTAAAAGGTTCAGCCCCTGGTTCGACCGTGATCTTGCAGAGTCACTCCACCTCAAGAATTGCATTTGGCAAAAGGCTTGGCGCACGCATACTCAGGCTGACTGGCTATTGTTCAGGCAAATGAGAAATAAGTGCGCTCGGACTATCCGGAAGGCCAAAGTTAGTTACTTTAAGGAGCAGTTCTCTCTCTGTGGGTCTAACCCCAAGAAGTTCTGGAAAACGGTTAATGACCTGGAGAATAAAAACTCTGCTCCTCAACGCTGCCCATGTCCTTTAATGTTAATGATGTGGGTGTCACTGAGCTCTTTAAAAACCTCTTCGTTAAGTCAGGATTCCTATTTGACTCAGCCATGCCTCCTTGCCCATCCAACATTTCCTCATCTCCCACCCCTTCTAATGCGACTATCCCCGATGCTCCTCCCTCTTTTTCCCCTGTACCGCTACAAAGTTTCTCCCTACAGGCGGTCACTGAGTCCGAGGTACTAAAGGAGCTCCGTAAACTTGACCCAAAAAAAACATCTGGGTCAGATGGTTTAGACCCTTTCTTCTTTAAGGTTGCTGCCCCTATCATCGCCAAGCCCATCTCCAACCTTTTGAACCTCTCTCTCTTTTCTTGGGAGGTTCCCATTGCTTGGAAGGCAGCTACAGTTCGTCCTTTATTCGGGGGAGATCAAGCTGATCCTAACTGTTATAGGCCTATTTCTATTTTGCCCTGTTTATCAAGTGTTGGAAAAACTTGTCAATAATCAACTGACTGGCTTTATGATGTCTATAGTATTATCTCGGGTATGCAATCTGGTTTCCACTCAGGTTATGGATGTGACACTGCAACCTTAAAAAGGTCCTCAATAATGTCACCATTGCCCTTGATTCTAAGCAATATTGTGCTGCTATTTTATTGACTTGGCCAAAGATTTTGATACGGTAGACCATTCCATTCTTGTGGGCCGGCTAAGGAATATTGGTGTTTCTGAGGGGTCTTTGGTTTGCTAGCTAATTCTCTCAAAGAATGCGGTGTATAAAGTCCAATGATTTGCTATCTCTGCCTGTCACCAAGGGAGTACACCAAGGCTTGATCCTAGGCCCCACACTCTTCTCAATTTACATCAACAACATAGCTCAGGCAGTAGGAAGCTCATCCATTTATATGCAGATGATATTCTTATACTCAGCTGGCCCCTCCCCAGATTTTGTGTTAAATGCTCTACAACAAAGCTTTCTTAGTGTTCCACAAGCTTTCACTACCTGTAACCTTGTTCTGAACATCTCCAAAACAAAGGTCATGTGGTTTGGTAAGAAGAATGCCCCACAGGTGTTATTACCTCTGAGGGTTTAGAGCTTGAGGTAGTCACCTCATATAAGTACTTGGGAGTATGGCTAGACTGTCCTTCTCTCAACACATATCAAAGCTGAAGGCTAAAGTTAAATCTAGACTTGGTTTCCTCTATCGTAATTGCTCCGCTTTCACCCCAGCTGCCAAACTAACCCTGATTCAGATGACCATCCTACCCATGCTAGATTACTGAGACATAATTTATAGATCGGTAGGTAAGGGTGCTCTCGAGCGGCTCGATGTTCTTTACCATTCGGCCATCATATTTGCCACCAATGCTCCTTAAAGGACACATCACTACACTCTATACTCTTCTGTAAACTGGTAATATCTGTATACCTGTCGCAAGACCCACTGGTTGATGCTTATTTATAAAACCTTCTTCGGCCTCACTCTCCCATATCTGAGATATCTACTACAGCCCTCATCCTCCACATACAACATCCGATCTGCCAGTCACGTTCTGTTAAAAGTCCCTCTGGCTCAGAGTTACTGGTTGGAGCGAGCGGTTGCATCCGCACTTCGGTCCGCAGGTAGTATAACTTTTCATTACATTTCATTATAGTACAACGGTTTGATTTGTCTAATCTTAGCAATTTCTTCTTAGCTAGCTACATAGCCGTCTTTGTATCAAAGATAATTGCGTAATTATCGTATTTTCGTCGTCCTAACGTAGTCTACACTGCTATCTGCCCAGCTGCTAGCCAGCTAGCAAACGTCCACCGTCTACCGAATAGCAGCACTGTAAAAACTATTACACATCTGAACGACTTGATTAATGTAGTGTTAGCTAGCTACATAGTTGTTTTTGCTGTCTTCGTATCCAAGATAATTGTGTAGTTTAGAGTGTGTAGTCTTAGAGTGATTATCTTAATTTACCGAGGTTAGCTAGCCAGCTATTTGTCGTCCTTAACGTAGGAGACACTGCTAGCTAGCCAACAGCTAGCCAACGTCTACCGAATAGAACTTCCTCACTCAACAACCCGGTCGCATTCCGCTTCGCTCCACAGGTAGTATCACATTTTTCATTTCATTTCATTACAGTACAACGGTTTGATTTGTTTGATCGGAGCTAGCTACATAGCTAGCTACATAGCCGTCTTTGTATCAAAGATAATTGTGTAGTCTAGAGCGATTTTCTAGGTTAGCTAGCCAGCTATTGTCGTTCTTTTAACGCAACGTAATCAACACCGCTAGCTAGCCAGCTAGCCCCCGAATAGCAGCACTGTAGAAACTATCACACTCAACGGAACGACTTGATTAGTGTAGTGTCAACAACGCAGCCACTGCCAGCTAGCCTACTTCAGCAGTACTGTATCATTTTAATCATTTTAGTCAATAAGATTCTTGCTACGTAAGCTTAACTTTCTGAACATTCGAGACGTGTAGTCCACTTGTCATTCAATCTCCTTTGCATTAGCGTAGCCTCTTCTGTAGCCTGTCAACTATGTGTCTGTCTATCCCTGTTCTCTCCTCTCTGCACAGACCATACAAACGCTCCACACCGCGTGGCCGCGGCCACCCTAATCTGGTGGTCCCAGCGCGCACGACCCACGTGGAGTTCCAGGTCTCCGGTAGCCTCTGGAACTACCGATCTGCGGCCAACAAGGCAGAGTTCATCTCAGCCTATGCCTCCCTCCAGTCCCTCGACTTCTTGGCACTGACGGAAACATGGATCACCACAGATAACACTGCTACTCCTACTGCTCTCTCTTCGTCCGCCCACGTGTTCTCGCACACCCCGAGAGCTTCTGGTCAGCGGGGTGGTGGCACCGGGATCCTCATCTCTCCCAAGTGGTCATTCTCTCTTTCTCCCCTTACCCATCTTTCTATCGCCTCCTTTGAATTCCATGCTGTCACAGTTACCAGCCCTTTCAAGCTTAACATCCTTTTCATTTATCGCCCTCCAGGTTCCCTCGGAGAGTTCATCAATGAGCTTGATGCCTTGATAAGCTCCTTTCCTGAGGACGGCTCACCTCTCACAGTTCTGGGCGACTTTAACCTCCCCACGTCTACCTTTGACTCATTCCTCTCTGCCTCCTTCTTTCCACTCCTCTCCTCTTTTGACCTCACCCGCTCACCTTCCCCCCCTACTCACAAGGCAGGCAATACGCTCGACCTCATCTTTACTAGATGCTGTTCTTCCACTAACCTCATTGCAACTCCCCTCCAAGTCTCCGACCACTACCTTGTATCCTTTTCCCTCTCGCTCTCATCCAACACTTCCCACACTGCCCCTACTCGGATGGTATCGCGCCGTCCCAACCTTCGCTCTCTTTCCCCCGCTACTCTCTCCTCTTCCATCCTATCATCTCTTCCCTCTGCTCAAACCTTCTCCAACCTATCTCCTGATTCTGCCTCCTCAACCCTCCTCTCCTCCCTTTCTGCATCCTTTGACTCTCTATGTCCCCTATCCTCCAGGCCGGCTCGGTCCTCCCCTCCCGCTCCGTGGCTCGACGACTCATTGCGAGCTCACAGAACAGGGCTCCGGGCAGCCGAGCGGAAATGGAGGAAAACTCGCCTCCCTGCGGACCTGGCATCCTTTCACTCCCCCTCCTCTCTACATTTTCCTCTTCTGCCTCTGCTGCTAAAGCCACTTTCTACCACTCTAAATTCCAAGCATCTGCCTCTAACCCTAGGAAGCTCTTTGCCACCTTCTCCTCCCTCTTGAATCCTCCTCCCCCTCCCCCCTCTCTGCAGATGACTTCGTCAACCATTTTGAAAAGAAGGTCGACGACATCCGATCCTCGTTTGCTAAGTCAAACGACACCGCTGGTTCTGCTCACACTGCCCTACCCTGTGCTCTGACCTCTTTCTCCCCTCTCTCCAGATGAAATCTCACGTCTTGTGACGGCCGGCCGCCCAACAACCTGCCCGCTTGACCCTATCCCCTCCTCTCTTCTCCAGACCATTTCCGGAGACCTTCTCCCTTACCTCACCTCGCTCATCAACTCATCCCTGACCGCTGGCTACGTCCCTTCCGTCTTCAAGAGAGCGAGAGTTGCACCCCTTCTGAAAAAACCTACACTCGATCCCTCCGATGTCAACAACTACAGACCAGTATCCCTTCTTTCTTTTCTCTCCAAAACTCTTGAACGTGCCGTCCTTGGCCAGCTCTCCCGCTATCTCTCTCAGAACGACCTTCTTCATCCAAATCAGTCAGGTTTCAAGACTAGTCATTCAACTGAGACTGCTCTTCTCTGTATCACGGAGGCGCTCCGCACTGCTAAAGCTAACTCTCTCTCCTCTGCTCTCATCCTTCTAGACCTATCGGCTGCCTTCGATACTGTGAACCATCAGATCCTCCTCTCCACCCTCTCCGAGTTGGGCATCTCCGGCGCGGCCCACGCTTGGATTGCGTCCTACCTGACAGGTCGCTCCTACCAGGTGGCGTGGCGAGAATCTGTCTCCTCACCACGCGCTCTCACCACTGGCGTCCCCCAGGGCTCTGTTCTAGGCCCTCTCCTATTCTCGCTATACACCAAGTCACTTGGCTCTGTCATAACCTCACATGGTCTCTCCTATCATTGCTATGCAGACGACACACAATTAATCTTCTCCTTTCCCCCTTCTGATGACCAGGTGGCGAATCGCATCTCTGCATGTCTGGCAGACATATCAGTGTGGATGACGGATCACCACCTCAAGCTGAACCTCGGCAAGACGGAGCTGCTCTTCCTCCCGGGGAAGGACTGCCCGTTCCATGATCTCGCCATCACGGTTGACAACTCCATTGTGTCCTCCTCCCAGAGCGCTAAGAACCTTGGCGTGATCCTGGACAACACCCTGTCGTTCTCAACTAACATCAAGGCGGTGGCCCGTTCCTGTAGGTTCATGTTCTACAACATCCGCAGAGTACGACCCTGCCTCACACAGGAAGCGGCGCAGGTCCTAATCCAGGCACTTGTCATCTCCCGTCTGGATTACTGCAACTCGCTGTTGGCTGGGCTCCCTGCCTGTGCCATTAAACCCTACAACTCATCCAGAACGCCGCAGCCCGTCTGGTGTTCAACCTTCCCAAGTTCTCTCACGTCACCCCGCTCCTCCGCTCTCTCCACTGGCTTCCAGTTGAAGCTCGCATCCGCTACAAGACCATGGTGCTTGCCTCACGGAGCTGTGAGGGGAACGGCACCTCAGTACCTCCAGGCTCTGATCAGGCCCTACACCCAAACAAGGGCACTGCGTTCATCCACCTCTGGCCTGCTCGCCTCCCTACCACTGAGGAAGTACAGTTCCCGCTCAGCCCAGTCAAAACTGTTCGCTGCTCTGGCCCCCCAATGGTGGAACAAACTCCCTCACGACGCCAGGACAGCGGAGTCAATCACCACCTTCCGGAGACACCTGAAACCCCACCTCTTTAAGGAATACCTAGGATAGGATAAAGTAATCCTTCTCACCCCCTTAAAAGATTTAGATGCACTATTGTAAAGTGGCTGTTCCACTGGATGTCATAAGGTGAACGCACCAATTTGTAAGTCGCTCTGGATAAGAGCGTCTGCTAAATTACTTAAATGTAAATGTCGCTCTTTTCAGTTCGCTGCAGCTAGCGACTGGAACAAGCTGCAACAAACTCAAGACTGGAAAGTTTTATCTCAATCTCTTCATTCAAAGACTCAATCACATACACTCTAAGTGACATTTGTGGCTGCTTTGTGTGATGTATTATTGTCTACCTTCTTGCCGTTTGTTCTGTTTGTCTGTGCCCAATAATGTTTGTACCATGTTTTGTGCTGCTATCATGTTGTGTTGCTACCATGTTGTTGTCATATGTTGCTGCCTTGCTATATTGTCTTTAGGTCTCTCTTTATGTAGCGTTGTCTCTCGTGTGTTTTGTCCTATATATATATATATATATTTTTTTTTTTTAAAGATCCTAGGCCCCCATCCCCACAGGAGGCCTTTTACCTTTTGGTAGGCCACCATTGTAAATTTGAATTTGTTCTTAACTGACTTGCCTAGTTAAATAAATAAAATAAACACAAAATGTGGAATAAGTCAAAGTATGAATACTTTGAGGCCAATGTAGTTAGCATTGGCTTGTAAAAATATCTCTTAACTTCCTTCATACTGGACACAGAGACATAAAAATGGTATCCACAAGTTCATCTGACTCTGGGGAAGTTGATAAAGGGCCACGGTGTGATTTTGGCAAAGTATTCCTTTAAGGCAGTCCTGAAACAGTGCAGCTCAGCAAGTGTTTGCCTGATGACTCACCCGGACTTTAATGCTGCTGCTCTATAGATCGCTACATACATTGTCAATCTGAAACTGACTTCAAAATGAGGGGCGTTGTACAAAACAAATTCATCAGCTATTGGATCGTAGAACAAATCTAACCAATAAGAGTATTAAAGTTGATAGCATCATTAGATCTGTTTCTGGGACCAATCAGAATGTGCTCGCATTCTAGAAATCGTCGAGAAGGCAAATCCAGACTCATGGTGGAGAAGAAGCGTCAGTTGGCCAGAGCGACGTGGATGAGTTGCCAGGAAAAGTAAGTGTACCGGTATTCAGGTGTGTTAGAGCAGGGGTAGAGCAAAAGCCTGCAAACCTAACACTCTAGGAAGAGTGTCGTATACCCGTTTTCCCATTCAATTCCTTTAAAAACGTATTATTATCCCCATGACAATACAGACAGTCTTACGGGAATTTGTTGAGAAAAACGCCTCCATGTGAAAAATCTAATACCAATTGCTTTCTCTCACTTCATGTCATCTTTCACTTTACACAAATGAGTAACAACTGAGCGCCATATAATACCATTGTCTTTAAAAACATTTTTTTTTTAAACAATACTGACTTTAAAAAAATGTCATCCATGATTGTTATTACCAGTATTTTCAAAGCATAAAGTAGTCTTCACTCAGTCTTCATAGTAGTTGCTTCAGGTGCCTTTGCACCCGAAGGGAAAAAAATAAGTGAAACACTGCTATTGAGTCAAGTAGAAATTGTCAGTACAAATCACTAAGTTAATGAAAGAAAAAAGATCACCCAAGTGAATATCACTATTCTTGTTTATTTAAAAAAAAAAATGAAAAAAACTGAAAGAAGCTAGTGATGTACATGTTGGTTCCTCTTTACAACAAATAGCTTAAACTGGGGACAAAGAACAAGGGGAGGGAAGGAGGCACTTTGAGAACAAATACCATGCGTGTGTAGGTTGGTTGGGTGGTCTGGCATGATGTCAGTAGCACCTCCCCTCACTTCTTGGAGAACTTGGCTTGCTTATGTTTGGGCGGGGCCCACTTCAGACACACGGTGTCAACTGAGGAGACAGAGAAACACTCTGGTCAGGCTCACGCTCACACACATATTGTGACAGTGTTACTATGATGTCATCCTCACGAGACAACTGCATACTGTATACTAGTGCTGAGCGATTACTGCTTTGAGGTTGGTTTTGGTACATTACAAAAAAAAAAGTATTTGTTTAAACATTGAACGCTGTAACACAGAATAAAACAATTAATAAAAAGTCTCATGATGGTAGTCACGGCCCATTACCGCTTATCACACACACACACACAATTTATTCGCATTTACTTTACTTCAATCAAATATTTCAATTGTGTACATTACATTTGTTTTATAACTATCATTTAATTCCAAGTCATCATCTCTAAAGAGCTGCTGCCTGTCTGGGAGGGGAAAAAATTAATTAATAAATAAACAATTTTAGCAGTTCTTCTAAGTACAGTGTATTCAGACCCCCTGGACTTTCCACATTTTGCTACATTAGACTAATTCAAAACTGTATTAAATAAAATCCTCAGCAACCTACACACAAAACCCCATAAAAACAAAGCTAAAACAGTTTTTTTTAGCTAATTTATTAAAATAACAGAAATACCTTATTTACATAAGTATTCAGAACCTTTGCTATGGGACTCGAAATTTAGGTCAGGTGCATCCGGTTTCCAATTATCATCCTTGAGACGTCTCTACAACTTGATTGGAGTCCACTTGTGGTAAATTCAATTGATTGGACATGATTTGGAAAGGCACACACTTGTCTATATAAGGTCCCACAGTTGACAGTGCATATCAGAGCAAAAACCAAGCAATGAGGTTGAAAGAATTGTCCGTAGAGCTCCAAGACGGGATTGTGGGGAAGGGTACCAAAACATTTCTGTAGCATTGAAGGTCCCCAAGAACACAGTGGCTTCCATCATTCTTAAATGGAAGAAGTTTGGAACGACCAAGACTCCTAGAGCTGTCTGCCCGTCCAAATTGAGCAATCGGGAGAGAAGGGCCTTGGTCAGGGAGGTGACCAAGAACCCAATGGTCACTCTGACAGAGCTCCTCTGTGGAGATGGGAGAACCTTCCAGAAGGACAACAGTCTTTGCAGCACTCCACCAATCAGGCCTTTATGGTAGAGTAGGCAGACGGAAGCACATGACAGCCCGCTTGGAGTTTGCCAAAAGGCACCTAAAGACTCTCAGACCACGAGAATAAGGATTCTCAAAAGATTTGTTTTTGCAAAAATGAACAAATGTGTTTTGTTATTGTGTAGGAAGACATGACTTTACCATTTAAAATGAAGGAAATGTATGAATTCTGGGTATTGTTAGTTTTTTTTTTTTTGTCTAGGTTTAGACCTATATGATCAGGACTATTTTCTAAGAGAAAGAACATTAATCCTTCAACATTTTACCTGTTTTAATTACAGGCATTTCAGTTTTTATTTTGAATACATTTGCAAAAATTTCCCAAAACCTGTTTTCGCTTTGTCATTGTGCGTAGATTGCTGAGGATTTGTATTTATTTAATGCGTTTTACAATAAGGATGTAACGTAACAGAATGTGGAAAAAGTCAAGGGGTCTGAATACTTTTGTTTTTTATACATAATAGCAAAACACATTTTTCAAATCTGTGAGGTAAACTCTATAAAGTATTCAATCATTTTGCTGTATATTTCAGATGGAACCAAGGCCACAAAAAAAGTATTCAGTCCTTTCTGATAAGTACTTACAAATGAAGGGACTAGGGGCTTGTCCCAAATGGCACCCTATTCCCTATATAGGGAATAATAAAAAAGTGGGTGCTTACATTTGTTCTATTTCACACATGTAGTGTATATTATATGCAAGTCAATCTGAATTTTTGCATATCCCTAAAACACTCTCAGAGAGAGGTCAACTAGTGCCTTGCTCAAAAGGCACAGACACATTCGGCTCAGGGATTCGAACCAGCGACCTTTCAATTACTGGCCCAACGTTCTTAACCGCTGGGCTACCTGCAGCCCTGGGGGGGGGGATAAGGTGTCATTTGGGACGGAGCCTTCGAGACATGAAAAGGAGAAGTGAAAAGGAAACATGTCTACCTGTGATTGGCGGCTTCTTGTACTGGGCGCTCTTGAGGTGTTCCTCAACCAGTTTGGGAGTGACACATATGACATGCTGGCCCTTCCAGTATTTCACCATGTTGAGGGACTGTAGCGTACTGATGATGTCACCCTGGGTAATACTGGTCATCTGACTGTGGAGGGAGGAGAGCAATGAGAATCTGGGGCTGGGTGTGTGTGTGGTCAAATGTACAGATGAAGTCGGAAGTGTTCATACACCTTAGCCAAATACATTTAAACTCAGTTTCACAATTCTTGACATTTAATCCTAAAAATTCCCTGTCTTAGGTCAGTTAGGATCACCACTTTATTTTAAGAATGTGAAATGTCAGAATAATAGTAGAGAGAATTATTTCTTTCTTTCATCACAACCCCAGTGGGTCAAAAGTTTACATACACTCAATTAGTATTTGGTAGCATTGCCTTTAAATTGTTTAACTTGGGTCAAACATTTCAGGTAGCCTTCCACAATAAAGTGGGTGACTTTTGGCCCATTCCTCCTGACAGAGCAGGTGTAACTGAGTCAGGTTTGAAGGCCTCCTTGCTCGCACACACTTTCACTTCTGCCCACAAATTGTCTATAGGATTGAGGTCAGGGCTTTGTGATGGCCACTCCAATACCTTGACTTCGTTGTCCTTAAGCCATTTTGCCACAACTTTGGAAGTATGCTTGGGGTCATTGTCCATTTGGAAGACCCATTTGGGACCAAGCTTTAACTTCCTGACTGTCTTGAGATGTTGCTTCAATATATCCACATAATTCTCCTTCCTGCCATCTATTTTGTGAAGTGCACCAGACCCTCCTGCAGCAAAGCACCCCCGCAACATGATGCTGCCACCTTGCTTCATGGTTGGGATGGTGTTCTTCAGCTTGCAAGCCTCCCACTTTTTCCTCCAAACATAACAATATGGCCAAACAGTTCTATTTTTGTTTCATCAGACCAGAGGACATTTCTCCAAAAAGTACAATCTTTGTCCCCATGTGCAGTTGCAAACCGTAGTCTGGCTTTTATATGGCGGTTTTGGAGCAGTGGTTTCTTCCTTGCTGAGCGGCCTTTCAGGTTATGTCGATAGAAGACTCGTTTTACTGTGGATATAAATACTTTTGTACCGGTTTCCTCCAGCATCTTCACAAGGGCCTTTGCTGTTGTTCTGGTATTGATTTGCACTTTTCGCACCAAAGTACATTCATCTCTAGGAGACAGAACGCATCTCCTTCCTGAGCAGTATGACAGCTGCGTGGTCCCACGGTGTTTATACTTGCATACCAGTGTTTGTATAGAATAGCATGGTACTTTCAGGCATTTGGAAATTGCTCTCAAGGATGAACCATTTTTTTTGGCTGATTTCTTTTGATTTTCACATGATGTCAAGCAAAGAGGCACCGAGTTTGAAGGTAGGCCTTGAAATACATCCACAGGTACACCCCCAATTGACTCAAATTATGTCACTTAGCCTATCAGAAGCTTCTAAAGTCATGACAATTTTCTGGAATTTTCCAAGCGGTTTAAAGGCATAGTCAACTTAGTGTATGTAAACTTCTGACCCACTGGAATTGTGATACGGTGAATAAGTGAAATAATCTGTCTGTAAACAAATGTAAAGTAGTAGTTTGTTAACAAGAAATTTGTGAAGTGATTGAAAAATGAGTTTTAATGACTTCAACCTTAGTTGTATACAGTTGAAGTCGGAAGTTTACATACACTATGACGTGGGAGTACTTGACATACACTACCGTTGAAATTTTTTGGAATGATGTTAGCACAGTTGAAAACTGTTGTGCTGATTAAAGCAGCAATAAAACTGACCTTCTTTAGATTTGTTGAGTATCTGGAGGCTCAGCATTTGTGGGTTTGATTACAGGCTCAAAATGGCCAGAAACAGAGGACTTTCAGTCTAGAAACTCATCAGTCTATTCTTGTTCTGAGAAATGAAGGCTATTCCATGCGAGAAATTGCCAAGAAACTGAAGATCCGGTAAAATGCTGTGTACTACTCCTTTCACAGAACAGCGCAAACTGTCTCTAACCAGAATAGAAAGAGGAGTGGGAGGCCCGGTACCCAACTGAGCAAGAGGACAAGTACATTAGAGTGTCTAGTTTGAGAAACAGATGCCTCACAAGTCTTCAACTGGAAGCTTCATTAAATAGTACGGGCAAAACACCTGTCTCAACATCAACAGTGAAGAGACGACTCTGGGATGCTGACTTTTTAGATAGAGTTCCTCTATCCAGTGTCTGTGTTCTTTTGCCCATCTTAATCTTTTATTTTTATTAGTCAGTCTGAGATATGGCTTTTTCTTTGCAAGTCTGCATAGAAGGTCAGCATCCCAGAGTTGCCTCTTCACAACATGCCATTGGAACACAGGAATGATGGTTGCTGATAATAGGCCTCTGTACACCTATGTAAATATTCCATAGTAAATATTCCATAAAACAATCTGCCTTTTCCAGTTACAATTTACATCATTAACAATGTCTACACTGGATTTCTGATTAATTTGTTATTTAATGGACAAAAAAAATGTCCTTGTTTTTTAAAGTAAAGCACATCTCTAAGTGACCCCAAACTTTTGAACGGTAGTGTATGTACAAGTGAATGCAGGTGTTGTGGATTTGCAAGTGGATGGATATTCACATACAGTCCCAAACTAAAATTTGGACACCTAATCATTCCATTTTTAGTTGTTTTTACTATTTTCTACATTGTTGAATAATAGTGAAGACATCAAAACTATGAAATAACGTATGGAATCAGGTAGTAACCAAAAAAAAGTGTTGATGACAGCTTTGCACACTTTTGGCATTCTCTCAACCAATTTCATGAGGTAGTCTCATGGAATGCTTTGCCAACTGTCTTGAAGGAGTTCCCACATATGCTGAGAACTTTTTGGCTGCTTTTCCTTCACTCTGCGGTCCCACTCATCCCAAACCCTCTCAATTGGGTTGAAGTCAGGTGATTGTGGAGGCCAGGTCATCTGATGCAGCACTCCATCACTCTCCTTCTTGGTCAACTAGCCCTTACATAGCCAGGAGGTGAGATTTTGGTCATTGTCCTGTTGAAAAACAAATGATAGTTCCACTAAGCGCAAACCAGATGGGATGGCGTATCGCTGCAGAATGCTGTGGTATCCATGCTGGTTAAGTGTGCATTGAATTCTAAATAAAAATCAGACAGTGTCACCAGCAAAGCACCCCCACACATCATCCTCCATGCTTCACGGTGGGAACCACACATGGAGATCATTCATTCACCTACTCCGCATCTCATAAAGACACAGAGGTTGGAACCAAAAATGCAAAATTTGGACTCATCAGGGCAGATTTCTACTAGTCTGATGTTCATTGCTCATGTTTCTTGGCCCAAGCAAGTCACTTCTTCTTATTGGTGTCCTTTAGTAGTGGTTTCTTTGCAGCAGTTCGACCATGGAGGCCTGATTCACACAATCTCCTCTGAACAGTTGATATTGAGATGTGTCTGTTACTTGAACTCCGTGAAGCATTTATTTGGGCTGCAATTTCTGAGGCAGGTCACACAAATGAATTGGTCCACTGCAGCAGAGGTAACTCTAGGTCTTCCTTTCCTGTGGCAGTCCTCATGAGAGCCAGTTTCACTATAGCGACAGCACTTGAAGAAACTTTCAAAGTTCTTGAAATTTTCCAAATTGACTGACCTTCATGTCTTAAAGTAATGATGGGACTGTAATTTCTCTTTGCTTATTTGAGCTGTTCTTGCCATAATATGGACTTGGTCTTTTGCCAAATAGGGCTATCTTCTGTATCCCACCCCCACCTTGTCACAACACAATTGATAGGCTCAAACACATTAAGAATGAAAGAAATTCCACATATACAATTTTAAATAAGGCACACCTGTTAATTGAAATGCATCGCAGGTGACTACCTCATGAAGCTGGTTGAGAGAATGCCAACAGTTTGCAAAGCTGTCAAGGCAAATGGTGGCTACTTTGAAGAACCTCAAATATAAACACTTTTTTGGTTACTACATGATTCCATACGTGTTACTTCATAGTGCTGATGTTTCACTGCAAATTCTACAATGTAGAAAATAGTCAAAACTGAGAAAAACCCTGGAATGAGTAAGTGCGTCCAGACTTTTGACTGGAACTGTACATGAGAATATATTTATGGTGAGGTGGAAGAGGTTACGTGTGTGTGTACATACCTGAGGTCCTTGATGGAGAGCGTGCCCCTGAAGTCCCTGAGGATCTCCAGCAGCACCCAGGACCAGTAGCTCCTGTAGCTCAGCTTGCCCAGGTCTGACAGGGGCTTCTCTGGAGAACCTACTGTACTCTCCAATTTAGACAGCTCATAACCTAGAGAGAGAGCACATGTGATAGTGTGTGTTAGAGCTGGGACGATAAGCCAAAAATCATTGTCACCAACCAAACCGGCCATTTATCAACAACATCTTACTGATATCGTTAATAATGATAAGTAGCCTTTACTAGAAATGTGAAGTTTGAAATGGAAAAGGCCTAAGCCGGCTAATATGAGCTATTGCTAATGGGGAAATTGCTAACATTCAATGTAGTAGTAGTTGTTGTTTAAGGGGTATAAATAAAGTATTTAGTGCTTAATAATTGAATTAACTTCTCACAATTTATCATTAACCTAATAATTCACTCAATTTATCGTAATATGGATTTTTGTCCATACTGCCCAGCTCATGTGTGTGTGTGTATCCCACTCACTGAAGGCTATGAGGAACTTTCCGTATCCTCTGCGCTGGTAGGGCGGGAGGGTGAGGATACACGCCACGTTATTCCCATCTGGCGACTCTTTCTCCTGTGGAACACACAAAACAGGCTCAGCTTTTGTAGGCCAACACTATACCAGTTATCCATTCTCCTAAAACGATGAACACTTTCCTTCAGATTTGAGACTTTCTTCAAGACATAAGACATTTTTAGGTCAAAAAGGCTTCTTAACAGCTAACCAAATGGCTACCCGGACTATTTGCATTACATGTACACATTACCTCGACTAACCTGTGCCCCCCACACATTGATTCTGTACCGGTACCCCCTGTATATAACCTCTTCACTGTTATTTTATTGTTGCTCTTTAATTATTTGTTATTTTTCTATTTTATGTATTTATTGTTTACTTCAGTTTATTTAGTAAATATTTTCTTAACACTTATTTTTTTCCTGCATTGTTGGTTAAGGGTTTGTAAGTAAGCATTTCACTGTGTTCGTTGTATTCCGCGCATGTGACAAATACTATTTTATTTTGATTTGAATGGCAATCATTAATGAAATATGTTACTAACCCATGCCCAAAAGAAACCAGCTACATTACAGATATACATTTTTTATTTGGACAAGTAGCTACCGATATCCCCATCCCTGTACTGGGACCAGTACTTACTTTGGAGAAGTATCCCACTATGTGTGCTCCCTGCCTGTTGACTTCAGTCAGGATGTAAAAGACAAAAGGCTCCACGTCAAAGTACAGCGTCTTGTGATCCAGGAAGAGCTTGGCCAGTAGACACAGGTTCTGACAGTAGATCTACAGAAAGAAACATGAGTCAGTATTATCATCAGCGGGTTTGTTTGTTTTGTTTTAATACCCTTTGCAGTTGCTCAATGATGTTGAGTCAGGTGCGAGTGCTGGGCTGGAACAAACATATGCAAATCAGGGGTACCCCCAAGACCTAAGTTGAATGGTCAAGGTTGTTCTTGTTCCCAGTTAACTAACACCTGTTTATATTGCTTTCAAGGACACAGTTTGGGGTAATTCTCTGTGGTCTGGTCCTGCCTCTTGTGTCCTTACCTTGTGGTCGCGACCGTCCACTTCGTATACAGAGATGTTGCTCCGCCTGTAGATCTCTTTCCCAGGAGGCTGCCTCCACTGACATTGGGACTGGAGGAACAGATAGAGAGAGGAAAGGTAGAGAGAGGAAATAGAGGTGGAGAAGGATGAGACATAAGTATGTGGTTCAAAGCTTTTCAACTGTATATTGGTCAAATAGAAGTGCTAGGCTCAAATGCTAGGTGGTAATAAAAAGACAACAGCAATGTTGAAGCTAACAGTGCTTTTAAACGGATGAAGCTGACAGTCACTGACCAGGTGGTATCTGAAGGTCTTCTCGTACTTCATGTACTTGAGGCAGTACTCGCAGATCCACAGCTTGGGCTGTTTGCCATAGTCCTCTGGGAATGGGGAGAAGTACCAGGCGTCAATCTCAAAGTTACCAATCTGGATCTTGTCCACGTACTTCACTTTAGTAATCTGGGAGAGAGAGGCAAGGACACATTTATACTTTCCTCCCTCCTTCTCTAGGAATTGCTTTGTTTTACTACTACATACAGTACGGGTCAAAAGTTTGGACACACCTATTTATTCAAGGGTTTTTCTTTATTTGTACTATTTTCTACATTGTAGAATAATAGTGAAGACAACATTATGAAATAACACATTTGGAATCATGTAGGAACCAAAAAAAGTGTTAATCAAGTAAAAAATATATTTTATATTTGAGATTCTTCAAATAGCCACCCTTTGCCTTGATGACACCTTTGCACACTGAGCATTTTCTCAATCAACTTCACCTGGAATGCTTTTCCAACAGTTTCAAGGAGTTCCCACATTATGCTGAGCACTTGTTGGCTGCTTTTCCTTCACTCTGCGGTCCAACTCATCCCAAACCCTCTCAATTGGGTTGAGGTGGGGTGATTGTGTATGCCAGGTCATCTGATGCAGCACTCCACCACCACCCTTACACAGCCTGGAGGTGTGTTTTGGGTCATTGTCCTGTTGAAAACAATTTATAGACCCACTAACCGCAAACCAGATGGGATGGCGTATCGCTGCAAAATGGTGTGGTAGCCATGCTGGTTAACTGTGCCTTGAATTATAAATAAATCACTGCCAGTGTCACCAGCAATGCACCCCCACAACATCACACCTCCTCCATGCTTCACGTTGGGAACTACACATGGAGATAATCTGTTCACCTACTTTGAGTCTCACAAAGACACATCGGTGGGAACCAAAAATCTCACATTTGGACTAATCAGACCAAAGGACAGCTTTCCACCGGTCTAATGTCCATTGCTCGTGTTTCTTGGCCCAAGCAAGTTGTTTCTTCTTATTGGTGTTCTTTAGTAGTGGTTTCTTTTCAGAAATTCAACCACGGAGGACTGATTCACGCAGTCTCCTCTGAACAGTTGATTGAGATGTGTCTGTTACTTGAACTCTGAAGCATTTCTTTGGGCTGCAATTTCTGAGGCTGGTAAGTCTAATGAACTTATCCTCTGCAGCAGAGGTAACTGGGTGTTTCATTCCTGTGGTGGTCCTCATGAGAGCCAGTTTCATCATAGCGCTTGATGGTTTTTGTGACTGCACTTGAAGAAACTTTCAAAGTTCTTAAAAATCCGGATTGCCTGACCTACATGTCTTAAAGTAATGATGAGCTGCCATTTCTCTTTGCTTATTTGAGCTGTTCTTGCCATAATATGTACTTTGTATTTTACCAAATAGGGCCATCTTCTGTATACCACCCCTACCTTGTCACAACACAACTGATTGGCTCAAACCCATTAAGGAAAGGAATTCCACAAATTAACAAGGCACACCTGTTAATTGAAATGCATTCCAGGTGACTACCTCATGAAGCTGGTTGAGAGAATGCCAAGAGTGTGCAAAGCCGTCATCAAGGCAAAAGGTGGCTACTTTGAAGAATCTCAAATATATTTTGGATTTGTTTAACATAGTTTTGATGTCTTCACTATTCTTCTACAATGTAGAAAATAATAAAAATTCAACAAAAACCCTGGAATGAATAGGCGTCCAAACTTTTGACAGGTTCTGTATATCAAAAGGTGCATAACATTATAGCTACACACACTTACCGCCTCATGCTCCTTCTCCAGGGCAGCTGTGGTGGGGTCCATCTCTGCGTACGTCTGGAGGGAAAGAGGAGTTCCATTAGAAAACAGAACAGAGGGAGCCCATTTAACATCTGAATATAACTCATCTGACTGACAGAAGAACAATTTAGAAATTGACAAAGGGGACCTGATCCCCCGCTGTGGGGGTATGTAGTCTAGAACCTCCTCCACTAGCCTACCTTCTGCACGTGGTTGATCTCATCATGTTTGCGTTTCTGGTTGCGGGTGATCTTCCTCTCTGGCTGCTCCCCTAGCTCGCCCCCTCCTCCACCCTCAGCGATTTTTGTCACTGCGTCCTTCGCCGTCTTGGTCAGTGCCAGGCGAGCCTTGCCCACCCACTCATCCAGACGTCTGTTAACTACAGTTCCAGGGGAGAGGTAGAGAGGGCATTGGAGGAGAAGGAAGAAACGATAAAGGGAGGTGGAGGAAAGTAGAAGGAGAGGTGTATGAAAAGATACACAGCACTTCCATGCTCTGTGTGCCCCACTCACATCCAACATAGTGTACGTAGAACTCCTCTCTGCCCTCCTGTTCGTTCAGCCGGGACTGGATAACCTCAGCAGAATCTGAAAGAGGTTGAGTTTTACTGAATTAACTGTAGCCATCTCTGTAAAAAGCACATCTAGCTTGCTAACTATAGCTTACAGCTCATAGAGCTTGATGGGCTTGAATGTAAACAACAAACAAAACCACAATTGAACATATCTAATGGTCAAGAAGCAAAATTGATCTTGAGATCACCAACGTCGATAAAAAAAACTGCAATTAGTCACGAAATGTTTCTCTATCAGTCTTTAGATGCACGCAGAACAAGTCGGGACGCACTGATAAATAGTGCTCTGCCTCTGCCTCACAGCCTTTTCAAACGTAGCTAACTAGCATTGGTTTATAAAAAAAATACTTACGCCATGTCTTGTCGGCTCGCTGACATAAATACGTCTCTCCGATTTCGACCGACACCTCTTGCTCCCTGCCCAACAACACTCCTTCCCCGTTGCGCTGAGGAATCGAGCCCCCGGCTTCTCTTTCCCGATCAATGGCCTCCGACTCATCCTCCTCCCCGCCACTGCCGTTAGATGAACAAGGGGCTTGTATTCCGGCGTCCAAGTCTTCCCGGTCCGTTAGGTTGTGTCCTGGGTCAATTTCAACGTCCATTCGGTCCTCTGGAAGATTGTTGTTATAGTTATTGTCTCGAAAATGACGCTCGCTCGCCATTAGCACTGCTCCGGCAGACATCTTGTCTTATTTCAAAACACTGCCCCGGACGATGTGAGTTTGCGTAGTGCAGAGGGGGGCGTACACGACACTTCTTAGCAAATTGCTCTTCTAACAGATCTAGCATCAGGTTATCTACCTCCAGGGTTGGGTAGGTTACTTTCTAAATGTAATCCGTTACAGTTACCTGTCCAAACTTGTAATCAGTAACGTAATTTTTGGATTACCCAAACTCAGTAACATAATCTGACTACATTCCGTTACTTTTAGATTACTTTCCCTATAAGAGGCATTAGAAGAAGACAAAAATGTATGTTACCAATTGAACGACATCTACTGCAGGATAAATCAATGTTAAAGTGTATATAACTGGCCATATATGGATGTTACATTTTACTTTATGGGTTGGTTATGTTGGCTTCTTCTAACCCATTGCTTTCTACTACATATAATATGATTAAATTATATATTTACATTAAAAACCAAAGTCTATCAGCATTCCAGTCATTCCAATAAATGTTATACCTCTTGATCTTCAAGAATAGGACTTGGAAATTATGGAAGTACAGATTAGCCAAATTGTTTTACCTGAGCATGACCTCAAAACTAAGGATTTATTAGCCACCCCTCCTTATTTATGATTGTGTTGTCACGGAGAAATGTAACCACTCTCAGATTAATAGACAGAGCTATGGATGTAAGAACTGACCATCCATGATATAAAATGATTGTTTTAACCATGTTATGGGGCTATACAGTGTTTAACATTTACAATGTTTACAAACATTGGAATAAAACAAGCTTATATTTTGGGTTCTCATGGAGTGTGACAGATGAACTAAGCTCATGAGGGATTTATAAATTATATTCTTGAAGAATCAATGGATATATATATATATATAATGTATAAGTCAAATTGATGTAGAAACTACAGATTGCCCCTTTAAGTCTATCAAAAGTGTGCAAGTTTGAGCATGTGTCCATTAGGCCTATGGATTTATTTATTTTATCAGCATTAATTAGATTGGAATAAACGCGGAGCTTTTATTGCTCATAGGCTTGGATCCGCACTATGCAGCTGTTGCAAGAGTGCATTTTTCACTGGCTGTCCACTGGTTTCAAAAACAATGATTGATAGGTAGCTTAAACTTCTTGAATTCAACCATTATTGGGTTCAAATACACATTTAGATTGGTGAACAGCCATCCACAACAACCACAATCCGCAAGACGCAAATAGATAAACAAGAGAGCAGCAGTGTGATTCACAATGCGCATGTTACGTGTTAGCTTGTCCTATGTTGCTCTGGGTGTGCTCATGTTACGCCCCTGAAAACAGGGGAGAAATAATCACGAGAGTGATACGGTGTTGTATTCTCAAGTCAACATTTAGTTCAATGAGAAAAAGACCGCGAATTTCCCCAGGAATATGGGTGGAGACCAGAGCAATCGATCTCCGGCTCATAGATTAAAAGCATTTCGTAGATCACAGATTAACACTTTTAGGCACCACAAAATAAAGTAATCAATACAACGTTTACACATTACTCTCACAATTCGTACCCTTTGACAGATTTGAACTTTAACACAATTATATGAATGTTATCAATCTCTATCAACTAATACTGAATGCATATTTTTAACCTTAGATGTTTTAAGATCCTCACATACTATGAACTTACTAATACTTTTCAATGTATAACAGGCTATGAATATGTCCTTTAACCTGTCACACTCACTGTTCATTGATTGTCTGTATTGTTATTGTAACGGTTTTTAATAACCTGCCCAGGGACTGCGTTTGAAAATTAGCCGGCTGCCTAAAACCGGCACTTTTACTGAAACGTTGATTCATGTGCACTGTCCCTGTAAAAATTCAACTAAACTCAAACGATGTCGATATCAATAATACGTGATATCCGTATCGCCGTAGACGACGTATGTAAAGACGTCATCATTTCCTCAGTCAAAGGTCGTACGACAGATGTAGCCTACCATTACAGGGCTCTCCAACCCCGTTCCTGACACGCTACTCTCCTGTAGGCTTTCACTCCAACCGCAATTGATTCATTTTATAAACCCGCTAATTATTAGAATCAGGTGCGCTGGATTAGGGTTGGAATGAAAACCTACAGGATGTTAGCTCTCCAGGAACAGGGTTGGAGAGCTCTGCTAAAGAATATGCATCAAGTGCATACTCCAATTGCAACGTCTGCCAATGCCCACATATTGTCTGAAGAAAATGTTGTATTTTTAATACCCTCAAGTTAGGCATACTTAATTTCAAAATAGGCCATCATCACTGTCAATCGTGAATGCTAATTAGGCCTATTCACGTTTTTGCCGGTGAAACCGCATCTGCATGCCAATACTTTAATTGATCTCAATCAGTTTCATGGGAATAGCCAATGCATTTTGATCTTCTTGAAATACTGTTTTCATGAGCGAATTAGAGCAGATGGTGTTATTAAATTATTAGCCTTACCTGTATTTGGTTTCAATCAGCATATATCCTGCCTCGTGGCTCTGCTGAGTTTTGGCGCAATAATGTTTTTTTGTTTTTGTTTTACTATTCAGTTTCAGCTAACCATCTCATTAGATGGTTATTCAGTTTCAGCTAAAAAATCTCATTAGAAATGAGGACTTTTGGCGTAACAGTGTTGAACGGTAACGTTATAGGCCTACTATATAACTTTACTAAACGAGCACCATTGTGAGAAGTGATCATCTTCCATTTGTCATAATAATACATGATGAGTGGGAAGCACTATTAGGCGTAGGCAGCAGATCGTGATGTGTGTTATTTTAAATGATTAGGGCGCCCTTCGTGGTTGTTAAAGGACAGCGCTAAATACACGTTGATTTGATTAGCTTGAACACGTGGTTGCAGTATACCCTATTACAGAATCAAATAAAACAGGTGAACTACCAATTCATATAATGAATTTGCATAGATTTGATCATCAAATCAATTGACCAAGTAGTGAACATAATTCATTAATAGACTACATAGAACTGCAGGAAATTAGCTGTAAAACAGCCATAAAATCAAGCTTTTAGTGTGGTGTATTAATGCATCTCAATAAACTATAACCTACATTCATTATTACTTCCAATTTGGCCCAATTCAAAATGTCTAATATCCTGACATACCAAGCTAACCGGCCCTGCGTCTCAACCAACAGCCAATATAGTGTAACGACCCTGGGTTTATAAGCGCGGAAATCGACTCTGCTGCTTGAGCATGTTTTTGCGGCACAGTCGATAGCAGGCAGGACTTCGGGCTAGAAGGTCGAGGGTTCGAGACCTGCTCCCTGCTGTTTCATTACAATTATGTAGGCTAAATTTCCCAAGCAGGGCGACAGCAACTTCCAGAGAGGGTCAGGCTCTTGGGCTTTGCAGGTGGCCACTGGTTTGGGTGTCCTCCGCAGAACGTCACCGTAACCAAGTGGTCACATGTCGTTTTCCGTTCCACTGCGCAAGATGGGGTCGGTGAGGTTTTATGAACATCAAGACAGACATGATGAATTTAGATTTTGTTTTTGTTTTACCTTCTGATTGGCCAAATTTGTCAAGCCTCCAAAGGGCTTCCGCAATGCCCACATGTAGCCTACAGTTCTTCATCATTCTCGCCTCCGCCAGACCTACCTCTAGGCTGCTGTAGGCTACATATTTATTTGGTTTTTCATTCTATAGTTTTTTTAAGTGAATTTTTTTTGTCGTAATTAAATATCATTTATTTAGAATTGATCAGAATAAATTGTCCATGTATTTTCAAATTGAAAAAGGTGAGGCTCGTGCTCCCCCAGCACTACACACTTGTTATAACGTTCCACATAGCCTTGAAAAGTCGTTTTGGCGGTTGGGCAATGCAGGCTGTAGCTAGGCATATAAGAACATGTATTTTCAATATTAATGTGGTTAATTAATTCAAACTCATGAAACTATGTTGTACAAGTGGGTAAGATTTCTTTTTTAAATCATACATTTAGGGATATGGCTACATTTGGACAGAAATCTAATCATGTAGATAACAAAGCTAGTTTCATGCATCATTATGCTACATTGTATTTATATTTGCTTTTCAGACATCTGTGTCTATTATCCTCTATCTCTGTTCACGAGCTATAGCAGGTGCGTAGCCTTCCAAAACAACTTTTTTTTTTAAAAGTTTCATGAATATTAATATATTTTCTATGAATTATATGTATTTTCAAATGTGTTTCTTTTAGACCAGCCCTGGTGTCACAATGGCTGTGGTAAGACTTCACTAGTTCTGTCTTCACCTCCGTCCATTGTGCTACACAAACACAGTTCAGAACGGCAAACATTTAAACTGACAGAGGCTTTCTTTTTCTCTCCTCTTTTAGAGAACAGCCCCTCTTTCTGGCCCTCCCTTCCCAACTCTCAGTGTGGGGGGGTCAGACAGTCGCCGATCAACATTGATACTAACCAGCTGACCTTTGACCCCAGTCTCCGCAACCTCACCTTCAGTGACATCACTAATCCACACAGCATCAAGTTCCTCACCAACAATGGACACACAGGTACTCTTGTGGTGAATCTCCTTGGTCCTGTCCTTATAGTGTGTCTGTAGGACATGTGTTGTCTAGTCTTCTTTAAAGTAATCTCAGTAGCTCAGGACACAGGTATCATTTACTCATTAACAGTTGTTAGTGAATACACAATACCATATTAACGTATACTATGGGGAAACCACAACTTATTTTCGTCCTTCCAGTGAGCTGTGTGTTAGAGGGCCTGATGGAGGTGAGAGGAGGGGGGCTCCCTCATGGCTACACGGCCGTCATGATGCATTTCCACTGGGGAGGTGACTCACTGTGCCACCCAGGCTCTGAGCACACAGTGGATTCAGTCAGATACCCCATGGAGGTGAGATACTGTACTAGAAGAGAGAGAGTGTGTGCAGTAGCGGTGCGTGGGTAAAATCACTGGGGAAGCCAAGCCCCCCCCCCAAAGCCATATTCCAACCTGTGTTATGATAATTGTGTTGTTTGCTCTATAACCTGTTAATTCATATGTCTTGCAACCATGACATATAGGCCTAAAGGCAGAGACAATAAGAAGACAAAGTGGCAGAATAAATTCAGCCACACCTTTATTTTATCACAAAACCTGATAGCAACCTATGTTCAGTGAAGTCCACAAAGCATATTGCATGTACAGTAAGTCAGTTACATGGCCTACAGCTTGGTCAAGCAAGTTAATATTTCTGAAATTTTTGGACCACAAAACAACTATTGATTTTTTACCATAGAGAGTTACCTCAAGTCACAAAGAAAACAAGAGCTGCCTCCACTATTCCAGCACCATTTAAACTTCAACATGTCAACATCATCAAATCACCTCTAATACAGTGACAACTAAAATATACCCCCAAAAAATTAGTCCAATCAATGTAAGCTAAATATGATGTGGCTGCCCATGGTTTGGATTTCTGTGTGCGTGTGTGTTTGCATGCGCGTTTGTGCAAGTAGAAAAACATGTTGACTCACCCTACTTGTAGAGAAACACCAATGCCATCCTCCTTTCTTTCATGTTGACGAAATGGTCTATATCTCTGTCATACAGTACACACTTACATTTTTTGTTGTCCTAGGCTACCTGGCTAAAATGCCTGCTCGCTAGCCTAACTTCCATTCTTGTGCAACGTTAGCTAGTTAACATTAGCTTTCTACATCTAGCTACATATTGAACTTCCATCCTCTCAGGCCAGGGGCACAAGGTTTGAATTAATGGTTGGACCAGAATCGCCGTGATAATCATTGGCCAGTACAGAGAATTAAGTAAAACCACAAATCCAAATCCCTATCTCCATCCATGGGTAATTTAGCTTTCTCCTCTGAGATACAATCAGCCTTTTGCGAATTGAAGGAAAATGTTGAAACACAGAGATGAAAGCTAAATTATGTTATGCTTTATTTTTTTTTTTTATTGGTCAAGTTTTTTGGGAAGCCTAGTTTCCCTTGGCATCCATGAATACACATCACTCTGTGTGTGTGTGTGTGTGTTGTGTCCTATATGATGTGACTCTGTTGGATTTCAGATCCACCTTGTGACACTGAAGGAAGGCTTGACAATGGAGCAGGCTAAGACTGACCCGGAGAGGATAGCAGTGTTTGGATTCTTCATAGATGTACGTCACAACAGTTCTACACTGATGATGACAATACTATGACAGAGTTATGATTCTTGACTTAGTAATCGGAGTTATGGCAGAATACCTTGTTATCAGAGGAGGCCAGTGGGAGGAGCTATAGGAGGACGGGATCATTGTAATGGCTGGAATGGAATCAGTGGAATGGAGTCAAACACGCTGTTACCATGTGTTTGATGCGTTCCAGCCGTTATAATGAGCCCGTCCTCCTATAGCTCCTCCCACCAGCCTCCACTGCTTGTTATTTGTGCTATCATCAACACATTCCATGGATTCCAGGTGACAGGCGACCAATGGCATATGGAATCCTGGAGGACTTTGACATCATATCTGCTGAATATAACAGAGAAGGGTGAGGAGCAGTGGTGCCAGCTAGCTTTAAAGTACTTATATTCTCTATTGTTATGCCAATGTAGCTCATTTGAATTTGCAGAGAGAGAGAGCAAGAGCAAAGTGAAACCTCCATTGCTTTTAGGGCACTAACAAAGGGAGAGCTTCCTCCCTTTGGTGGTGATGTTTCTAGTATTTATAATACTACAGCCTTCTCCTTATGTCTCAGGTTCATCAGTTGACATAGTGCAGCCACTATCCATCAGTGATCTGCTAGGAAGTGTGGACCTCACCAAGTTCTACCGCTACCAGGGTTCTCTGACCACCCCCACCTGCGATGAAGTGGTGGTATGGACCGTGTTCGAAGAGCCAATCAAGTTGCGGAGAGATCTAGTCAGTGGTAACCTAACATAGCAGGCGTAAAAGAAAAGCCTGAGCGGAGCTGGAAGAAACGGGAAGCATCCGGTTTGAGTCGTCACCTCCGCTTCCTGAAAACCGCATGCTTACGGTTTCTTTCAACCCCGCTGAGGGTGAGTGAGTGGTGGTGGGCTGACTTGTCGATTGGTTGGATTTACACTCCAGCAAGCGTTCTCCTTAGGAAAATGTATGTCAAATGAAAGAGGAGTGTGCAGCTTTATTTGCCTGAGCCATTGAAGAAGCCCTAAGGCAGCGGTTGAAATTTACACAATTGTTACCCAGAGGAAAATGGGGGAGGTTCGTGCTTTTTCAAGTTCAGTCAGGGGGAGTGTTACATTTTTTAAATTTAGTCCAGGGGAGGGTCATGTCATTTGTAATAGATTAAATGTCATATTGCTTAGTGTTTGAGAATTAGTTGCTTATATCTCGATGTGTGCCCAATGCTGCCCCTTCATCCCTTATTCTCTGCTGGGCGTGCAATATCAGATGCGCCTAGTGTGGTCTCAATCAAGTGATCCATAGCCTATACTATAGACCTAGGCCAGCATTTCCCAAACTCAGTCCTGGGGAAAATGTACTTGGAGTGTGTATATAAAACGACCTACCACAATCATGAGCCTTGGCCTGCTCTTGCTGATGTCTAAGTATACTGTGGCCCTTCAGGAAGAAAGTCAAAGGCTTCTTCTGCAAAAGAAATTGTATTTGTCCCAAAAATTCAATATCTGTGCGTGCGGATTAGGCCTACTGATGTCCTGTTCAGTTTGAGAGAGAGGGGGGAGTGTGAAGATGAGGACTTAGACTATCCTATTTTTTTATTTTTTATATATTAGCCTGTATAGAAATCAAAACATCTCAGATTATGCAGCGTGCATTCATTCGTTGTCATGCTCTGTTGTGGAATTTAAAAAGATTCTGCTCGTCTCCAATCATGTAAAATGACATAGAACTGCATGAAATGCGTTTATACAAGGCAATTTTTTTTATTGGGCCGCAAATAAGAAGTAATACTGTATTCATGTAGTGCTTTTACTGAAATGGAGATCTTTTCACCCCTGTCTGCAGTGGTGAATGTAGGCATGTTCTCTGCTATCCACTGCAATATGTTACTTTTTGGGCGACCAACAAAATTCACGTAGAAATGTGAGTTATAGATCTGTCATTCTCAGTGAAAGCAAGTCTAAGAAGCAGTAGATCTGTTCTGTTCGCTATTTCTATGCTTCCTGTTCTTAAATGTAATCTTTGCGTCTTATACATTAGGTTTGGTACACCAGCTTCAAACAGCTGACAATACAATACTTTTGGTTATGGGAAATACGCTTTATGTGGACACCCATTCAGATTAGTGGATTCGGCTATATCAGCATCACCCGTTGCTGACAGGTGTACAAAATCAAGCACACCGCCATGCAATCTCCATAGTCAAACATTGGCAGTAGAATGGCCTTACTGAAGAGCTCAGTGACTTTCAACGTGGCACCGTCATAGGATGCCACCTTTCCAACAAGTCAGTTCGTCAAATTCCTGCCCAGCTTGAGCTGCCCGGGTCAACTGTAAGTGCTGTTATTGTGAAGTGGAAACATCTAGGAGCAACAATGGCTCAGCCGCTAAGTGGTAGGCCACACAAGCTCACAGAACGGGACCACAGAGTGCTGAGCTCGTAGCACGTAAAAATCGTCTGTCCTTGGTTGCAACACTCACGGCCAAGTTCCAAACTGCCTCTGAACTGTTTGTCGGGAGCTTCATGAAAGGGATTTCCATGGCCGAGCAGCCACACACAAGCCTAAGATCACCATGCTGAGCGTCGGCTGGATTGGTGTAAATCTCGCCACCATTGGACTCTGGAGCAGTGGAAACGCATTCTCTGGAGTGATGAATCACACTTCATCATTTGGCAAGCCCGACAGACAAATCTGGGATGCCATGAGAACACTACCTAACCCAATGCATAGTGCCAACTAAAATTTGGTGGAGGAATAATGGTCTGGGGCTGTTTTTCATGGTTTGGGCTAGGCCCCTTAGTTCCAGTGAAGGGAAATCTTAACGCTACAGCATACAATGTCATTCTAGACAATTCTGCGCTTCCAACTTTGTGGCAACAGTTTGGGGAAGGCCCTTTCCTGTTTCAGCATGACAATGCCCCTGTGCACAAAGCGATATCCATACAGAAATAGTTTGTCGAGATCGGTGTGGAAGAACTTGACTGACCTGCAGAGCCTCGAACTCAACCCCATCGAATACGTTTGGGATGAATTGAAATTCCGACAGTGAGCCAGGCCTAATTGCCCAACATCAGTGCCCTCACTAATGCTCGTGGCTGAATTGAAGCAAGTCCCCGCAGCAATGTTCCAACATCTAGTGGAAAGCCTTCCTAGAAGAGTGGAGGTTGTTACAGCAGCAAAGGGGGGGGGGGGTACCAACTCCATATTAATGCCCATGATTTTGGAATGATGTTTGACAAGCACATGTCCACATACTTTTGGTCATGTAGTGTTTATTTCACAGGGGTTTAGATGGCACTGATTGTCTACATTGCTTTTTCCATCACTGAAATTAAGCAACTATTAGAATGTTTGCAACCAGGAAATGGCAGAGCGATTTCTGTATAGCGCACCTTTTAATTATTATTTGGGGTGTAGGAGAGGGTCACTTTTTTCAAGCTTTCAGGTAAGGTCAGGTAAAAATATATTTTACTGAAGTGAGGGCCATCCATTTTTATTTCAGACATCCGATTTTCCACATGTATCCCTCATAATGTACAGTGCCTAAGATAATCCTTTCATACCCCTGTCCCACTCTCAGGTGGAGCGGTTTCCTAAAACCCTGAAGTACAGAAACATCTACCGGCCAGTGCAGCGCCTCAACGGGCGCCCCGTCTACGCTTCCCCCGGGGTGTCAGTGTACCCACTGGGCCGCGTCAGCAGCGGCCAGACATCCAGCAGAGGCGCTCTCTCGCCCGGCCTATTACTACTGCTACTACTGGGCTGGGGGTGAGGCTGGACGCCCAGGGGAGGGGAGGTATGCAGAAATAAGGGGTGGAGGGAAAGCAGGAGGAAAAAAGAAGAGGGTGGGGAAAATAAGTGTTTGATACTCAAGGGAGGTCAATTTCAGCCGAATTCTGTCAATAATAAATGTGCTGTATGTTCCCTCAGGACAACTGTACCCTGTCATTAGTATCTTATGCAGCAAAAAGAATGCTTCAGTGTAAACTAAACAACTGCCCACTGACAACAACAATTCAAACGGCAATAGGAAAGAAGGCAGGACACACCGGTTCACTTAGGTGCCAGACAATGCAAAGCTTTATTTTAGGTGTATCGAGAATGCAAATGGAGGTACAGACATAGCTGTTCTTAGTTCCTCCTTTGTACCTTTGTCATAGAGCAGCACCCTCTCTCTCCACCTGTCCCACACTCTGATGGAAGCCCCTCCCACCAGCCATGTGAGCTCTGCCACGGGGGTAGTTGGCACCTCCCCTGCTTCGCTGACCTCGCCCGTCCCAGTAGCGATGGTGCCTGCCCCCCCGAGCATCCCATTGGTCCGTTCCTCTGAAATACCGCTCTTGCCATTGGTCAGGCTGTTGCGCTGAACCGCGAGGGCCTCTCCTCCTTCCCCTCTCCCTATGGCCTCGCCCAGGCTCCATTTCCATGCCGTTGCTAGGTGGGATGTCCATTTTAGGAGTGTCCAGGCTCGATTTGCTTATTGGCTGACCGTATTTAGGAACTGGAGCCTCTTGTTGGCCTAGCTCCGTACGTCCCTCCCCTTCTTCCTTCTCCAATTGGCTTAACTGTGCTTGTCCCAGTTCTGGGTGGTTAGAGTTCTCCTGAAGTCTGGCTTTGATCGGTGCGTCATGAGAGTTGGCAGGAGGAGCACTGTGGAAGTTGTCATGTTTCTCTGAAGACAGGGAGAGTTTGTCCAGATGGTCAGTGGGGGGGACAGGTGTCCCTGGGTGGGTGTGGGGCCTGCCTCTCCCTCCCCTCCTCAGGCCCCTGAAGTGGCCCTGTGGCCCTTGGTGCCAGTACTGGTGACCTGGCCTTCCCCTGCGATGCGAGTGGCTTGCGTGCTGCAGCTTTGGTGCTGTGATCTGATTGGTGGAGGCAGGGGGAAGGGAGAGCAGTGATTGGCTGGGAGAGGCATTCCCGTCAGTGGTGACGTTGTCCAAGTCGGGAGGCGGCTGTGAAAAACAAGTCGCAATGTTGTTTAATTAAGATACATCATCAGGAAAGTGTACGCTCACGCACAGACACACTTCAGCTAATATTGTTTGCTAAGCCCCTCCTTGTTCCTTACCTCATTAATATGTATGAGGAAGCGGTTAGACTCCGCCTCTGTGTCAATAATACCGCCTTTTGCTTTCTGACGCTCCAAAAGGTTCTGGAGCTCAGCCCACTTCTGCCGGAACTCCACCCCTATCACCGCTCCCTCCAGCTGAGTGAAGTAGAGGTCAGCACAAATGGATGTATTTGCAATAGCAGCCACTATAATTGAAGGTGTGGTGTACCACAAGTGGTGTAGTTGAAATTGCAAGCCAAATTATGACAGTACTGTAGAGGAAAAAAGAACAGCTACAAGAAGCAACATAGCAGTACAGTGTGTCGTCAGTGTGTGCAGTTGTGTCTTTACCTTTGGAAAGCTAGGGGCGGGATTGGACAGGAGCTGGGCAACGTTGTAAGTCAGAGGTTCTCTACACACGGGACACACAACGGTTAGCTCCTACAGGGGGAGGGAGAAAGAACCGCCAGTCAAAATGACCACTAAATGAATCATCACTAAAATCTCCAGGAATATAGCAAAAATATATATATATATATATATATACTTTGACCCCCCCCCCCCCAAAAAATGCAGTTTCACTTCAGCAACTCCCAGTCAATTCTACTGCTGCATATGGATACTTGATCTCACCTCATCGTCGGTCCTCTCCCGTGTCTTGTCCTGCTCCAGCTCCTTCTCCCTCTCCTGGAGCTCAGTCTCAGAGTGGGTGATGTAGCGGCCTAGGCAGTGGGAGTGGAAGTAGTGGTAGCATCTGGTCTTGGTGAACGCCTCCCCATCCTGGGACAGACCAGAAAGACAAGGGAGGACAAGGTTTACATGACACACAATGCTGCGGTTCCATTTTGTGTCCACTTGCTCACTCCCCCTCACGGATTTCAAAAGCATTGGATTGGTGTTAACATGGGCTACAGAGAGTTTCAAACAGGAAGACTAGTTTAAATTCTCATCTTGTGTGGTCTAATGGAAATACTCATTAAAACAGATCACCTTAAACCCGTAAAGGCAGATGACGCAGTTCCCATGGGGAATATTGCTCTCCGTCAGGATCTCTTTGGCTTTCTGAGAGAGACAGAGAAAAGAGGGACCGAGTCAGGTACTTGATATTCTCTATTTATACATTCCTAAATTTTAAAAAACATTTTTTTTTAAAATCAGGACAAAGGGCATCTTTGATCCACAGTTCTAATTATAATATCACAAATACAGTTCTTAAATTACTGTAGTCTCCAACTAAGAGATTTCAAATAAGAACAGAGAGAATGAGAGAAACGGGAAGAAAGAAAGAGAACTGGCCTCAATGAGCTGGTACAACACAGGGGAACCCAGGCAGGACTCCGCCTCTGTCTGCAGACATTTCTGCACACTGGGAGAGAGAGAGAGAAATCTTGGAGCAACACAAGCAACAGGGGACATACACTAAATTAAACTACCCTTCATCAGAGCAGACTACAATGAACCTAAGATGGAGGACAACAGATTTACTCTCGTTACCTGCACAGCTTGTCATCAGAAAGACCCCGAGGGTTGTGGATGGAAATGGAGGGAGGAGAGGAGGGATACTTAGGAAGAGAAAGAGAGATCGTGTATAACATTTGAAAGTGGCATGTCCTGAGAATGAAAAGGACAGGGCAGGGTTCTAAGGAAAGGAAATTATGAGAGCATGAGGAAAAACTTTCACAATGACAGGAAGTGTCAACTCCAGTCCTGGAGAACTACTGGGTAAGCAGGCGTTTGTTACATCCCTGCACCAATACACAAAAAAAAGTGTACACACCTTGTAGGTAGCTCTCCAGGAGAAGGGAAGGCCAGTATATTTAGGGGGTACACAATTATTTTTTATTTTTTTACACAAGTAACCTATATGCATGACCTAAGCCAGGGGACAGGGAATATTTCTTTTTACAATCAAATGGATTGCAAAGGACAAGGTAGCAGGGAATATGAACATACCTGCAAGTCGAGAGTCAAAGTTAGGGTGAGTCGCACAAACTGAGAGAGGGAATCTTCACCCGTGGAGGGATATAGAACCAGACTCACCTCCCATCCCCTATAAGAGAGAGCAACAGACAATGTCAATTAAACACACGCACCCACTTCAAAGCCCATCAGCTATTCATCTAGTCTTATCCATTGGCCGGGGGAGGCTAATCACTCATACATTATAGTAAAACACCCGGGGATAGAAGAGAGGGCAGAAAGAGATGTCTGTTTAAGTGTGAAGGATGACAGACCTCTTCAGAGAGCAGTTGGGAGGACAGGATGTTGAATACAGAGGGAACGCAACAATCAGCTGAGTATGATGCAACAGACCTGCAATATCCCTCTATCTGGTCCAGCCTCGTGACGCGACAAAAAAAACATAGCTAACAAGCACACCGCACCTCTGATACAATGGCGTGGTGTGTTTATGTATAGTATTATAGTCTGGTCACAGATCTATACTGTATGTGCTTAAGGTGAACCAAGTTATTTTGTCATTTGTTGCTATGCCACACCAGGGCACAAACAGATCTGCAACCAGGCTACAGCTGGTATTTATATAGATTCATGAGTCAGCAAAATACTGCTACCATCAAAGTGAGGTCTTAGTGGTGTTCTGGGGCATGGGTTATCATCAAACTGAGTGGCTCACCCATCTCTCCTGTTAATCTGCAGCTCATCCAGATAGATGGACTGGAGAACCTCAATCTCAGACAGCACACTGTAGAGAGGAGATGTAGCCAATGTCAATGAATGATGCAACAATCTGGATGTTACGGCAGAAATGGCTTGAACTGTAACGCATTGACTTACTGCAGGATCATTAACTAGCGAAACCAAATGTGAGAATGTAGACCCTGCATAGCTCAGTTAATCATGCGTGGGAAATGGTCAAGCTAGCTATAAAATGACAGCAGGGTCGTTTAACCTCATAAAGCACACGAAAGAGGATTGACACCCACCATCTCAGACTGTTCAGAAATTATTTTGTTAGAAATATAATTTGATCTCTGAAAAACCAAAGTTTTTTATTTTTTTTATTTCACCTTTATTTAACCAGGTGAAAAACCAAAGTAATTGATTGCACCCAAATGGGCTATTTTAATTTATAGGATTCATATAATAAATCAAACACCTGATTTGGACCAAACTTTTTTCCAACAATGAGTAAATAGAATTAGTTCTCTGTCTGACAAGTGGTATTTTGCTGCGGTTCAGGGTATTGTTTCTTCAGCCTTTGTAATGTATTCCCAGTGAATTTGGTGATGGTTTTCAAAACCCTGTTCAGAGAAATGAGTAATTAAAGTTGTTAGGTTTAGGTTTCATCCTACATCATCAGGTTCTGACCACTAGACGGTGTGGCTCGAGGTGTTTTATAAGAACCCCACCATGCTTTGGTTGTCGTCCACTAACTTAGCATTTGTCATCGATCTACGTAAAATACTCCATAAAGTCAAAGTGAAAAGACTAAATGTAATAACTCAAATTGTCATTGCATAAGTATTCCTCCAATTTGTTTATACAAGCCTAAATTAATTCAGAAGTCAAATTTGGCTTAACAAATAACACAAGTTAGATGGACTCAGTGTGTGTGAAATAGGTGTTGACATGCTTTTTGAATAACTCCCCCTTCCTCTGTCCCCCATACACAACATCTCCCTCAGTCAAGTATTGAATTTCAAGCACAGATTCAACTAAAGAACAGGGAGCTTTTCGAAAGCCTCATAATAATAAGGGCAGTGATTGGTAGATAAATCAAGACATTGAATATATCTTAAAGGATGGTCAAGTTAATAATTATGCTGTGGATGATGTATTAAACTACCCAGACACAAAGATGCAGTCATACTTCTGAACTGAGCATACTCAGTAGTTGCTTGAAAATCTATGGCAAGACTTGAAAATTGCTGTCAAGCCATGATAACCAACATCTTGACAGAGCATGAAGAATTTTGATTTAACTAGGCATGTCTGCTAAGAACAAATTCTTATTTAGAATGACGGCCTACTCCGGCAAAATCCGGACGATGCTGGGCCAATTGTGCTATGACTCCCAATCACAGCCGGATGTGACACAGCCTGCAAAGCTCTTATGAGACTAACCCAAGAAGACTCACAGGTGTAAGTTGTTTCTAACATTGACTCAGGGGGGTGAATACCTATTTAATTAAGGTGTAAGTGTTTCATTCATCTTTAAAAAGAAATTACATTTTTCTTCCACTTTGACAGAGTACTTTGCGTAGATCGTTGACAAAATGACAATTGAACCATTTTAATCCCACTTTGTAACAAAATAAAATGTGAAGAAATCCAAGGGGGTGTAGACTTTCTGTTAGGCACTGTCCCATTGACTTGCATTGGAATTGTGTCACAAATGCTAAAACATTAGCATTTGAAACAGTGGCCAGGGAAACAAAACCAAAAGCATGGGTTGCTGTCATACCTTGTCCATAAACCACTTACAGGGTAAGGAAACCAATGTAATTGTGATTTTGATTAACTGTCCCTTTAACATTGAGGGGCTGTTTAAAAATAAATAATCATCAAATACTAGCAGGAACACCACCATCTAGTGGTCAGAAACTGGTAATATCAGAATGCAGGATAGGACATAAACCTAACAATTTCAATGACTAATTTCTCTAAACAGGGGGAGAAAAATAAAAATCAACTAATTCTATGAGAATACATTACATAAGACAAAGAAACAATACTCCGAGCCGCAGCGCCATACTACTTGTGGGGAATTTGGTGCGAGGGGTCCATGGCTGGCGTTTGACCATTTCCTTGGACTTCATTTGTTAGAAAAAAGTACGGTCAAAACCGGATGTTAGGTACTATATTTATTGGATATTATGAATTCCATACATTTAAAATTGCCCATTTGTGTGTAATCAATCATTAATTTCTCAGGTCAATTACATTTCAGCAAAACAATGTGTCAGGAATGCTAACGTTATCGGTTTCTAACTACGGAAATTATTTCAGAACAATCTGAGATGGTGTGTGTCATGGCTTGCTGAAATGACATGGAACGACGTAGCACTGAACCAGAATCTGGTCGATTCTCCTCGCCACGTTCAACGTCTCCTTTAAGGCCAGATTCTGGTTCAAGCCGATATAAACTTTGTATATTTTCCTAAATGGATGTCAGCTAACTAGCACTGTATGTAATGTAATCTATTTGGTAAATTACAATGCTGAACAAACAGCTTGCCTGCAAGAGCCTTTTCGTATGATCACAACACGCATCATACCTTGCACTCAGCAGTGTCGTTTAGTTAACATGGTGTATGTAGCTAACGCTAGCCAGCTAGCCGCCGGAGCTAGCAAGATAGTGACACATAGCTAGCTAACCACAATCTACAACGTACATATCATTTGAAGATACATCTTCAATTAAATTGTATTGAATATGAATGAACGTATTATACAGGCATTTGCCACATTTTCTCCACCTACACGCTATCATCAACAAACTCACTCGCTTTCAGCTGCCATCTTCGTTCTGCCGACCGGGACTACTTCTTCTTCTATGGTATATTGGCGATCGCACATTTTAAATGTGTATCCCGCCACCTACTGTGTGGGATGGAAACAGGATGACCAAAAATGGAACTAAATACCCCCCAAAAAACTTCAAAATGACCCCAAAAATCTATTAATAAACTAAGCTAAATCAAACAACATTAAAAATTTTTTTAAAAGATCTGATCCCTACAAAGGCTCAAGGGGAACCTGGGAGGGCGGGTCTTCCGGCACCAGTACCCCTTGCAAGTCTTCAAATGTAAAATCCTTAAATCCCCCAAACTTTTCTGCCACAGCCAGAAAAATGTCCAGTTCTTAGACTTCTTTGAGATTTGTGCCAAACAGTTTATAACTGTGGCAATGAACACCACAAAACCCACTTTTTTTTTAACATAACAGGGTGTCTTTTGACTGGCAGCAAACATTTACTACAGGCTGTGGTGCATCCACTACCATATTTTCACTAGCAGCACTTGTTTTCTCAATTATTTTAATCGCCTCCGCATAGGAGATTCAAATTACTGCTCTAACCTTTGCCACCTCAATCTCCTTCACCCTTACAGAGCACTCCAGGAACACTGCCCTTTCCCACCTGGACAAAAGGAACACCTATGTGAGAATGCTGTTCATTGACTACATCTCAGAGTTCAACACCATAGTGCCCATGAAGCTCATCACTAAGCTAAGGACTCTGGGACTAAACACCTCCCTCTGTAACTGGATCCTGGGCTTCCTGACGGGCCGCCCCCCAAGGTGGTAAGGGTAGGCAACAACACATCTGCCACGCTGATCCTCAACACTGGTGCCCCTCAGGGGTGTGTACTTAGTCCCATCCTGTACTCCCTGTTCACCCACGACTGCGTGGCCAAACAACTCCAACACCATCATGATGTTTTCTGACGACACAACAGTGGTAGGTCTGATCACCGACAGCAATGAGACAGCCTATAGGGAGGAGGTCAGAGAACTGGCAGTGTGATGCCAGGATAACAATCTCTCTCTCAATGTGAGAAAGACAAAGGTGCTGATCGTGGACTATAGGAAAAGGAGGGCCGAACTGGCCCCCGTTAACATCAACGGGGCTGGAGCGGAGCGGGTCGAGAGTTTCAAGTTCCTTGGTGTCCAGAAAACTATCATTGTACAAACACACCAAGACAGTCGTGAAGAGGGCACGACAAATCCTTTTCCCCCTCAGGAGGCTGAAAAGATTTGGTATGGGTCCCCAGATCCTCAAAAAGTTCTACAGCTGCACCATCAAGAGCATCCTGACCGATTGCATCACCGCCTGGTATGGCAACTGCTCGGCATCTGACTGTAAGGCGCTACAGAGGGTAGTGCGTACAGCCCAGTACTTCACTGGGACCAAGATTCCTGTAATCCAGGACCTATATAATAGGCGGTGTCAGAGGAAAACCAATAAATTGTCAGAGTCCCCAGTCACCCAAGTCATAGACTGTTTTCTCTGCTACCGCACGGCAAGTGGTACCAGAGTGCCAAATCTAGGACCAAAAGGCTCATTAACAGCTTCTACCCCCAAGCCATAAGACTGCTGGATAATTAATCCATACTATTACATTGACCCCCCCCCCCCATTTGTTTTGTACACTGCTGCTACTCACTGGTTATTATCTATGCATAGTCACTAATACCCCTACCTACATGTACAAATGACCTCTAACCTGTACCCCCGCACACTGACTCAGTACCGGTACCCCCTGTATATAGCGTCGTTATTGTATTGTGTTACTTTTTATTATTTTTAACTTTCGTTTGTCTGACCCCTCCTGTCTCAGCCTCCAGTATTTATGCTGCAGTAGTTTATGTGTCGGGGGGCTAGGGTCAGTTTGTTATATCTGGAGTACTTCTCCTGTCCTATTCGGTGTCCTGTGTGAATCTAAGTGTGCGTTCTCTAATTCTCTCCTTCTCTCTTTCTTTCTCTCTCTCGGAGGACCTGAGCCCTAGGACCATGCCCCAGGACTACCTGACATGATGACTCCTTGCTGTCCCCAGTCCACCTGGCCATGCTGCTGCTCCAGTTTCAACTGGCCTGGGCCCTAGGACCATGTCCCAGGACTACCTGACATGATGACTCCTTGCTGTCCCCAGTCCACCTGGCCATGCTGCTGCTCCAGTTTCAACTGTTCTGCCTTACTATTATTCAACCATGCTGGTCATTTATGAACATTTGAACATCTTGGCCACGTTCTGTTATAATCTCCACCTGGCACAGCCAGAAGAGGACTGGCCACCCCACATATGCTCTCTCTAATTCTCTCTTTCTTTCTCTCTCTCGGAGGACCTGAGCCCTAGGACCGTGCCCCAGGACTACCTGACATGATGACTCCTTGCTGTCCCCAGTCCACCTGACTGTGCTGCTGCTCCAGTTTCAACTGTTCTGCCTTATTATTATTCAACCATGCTGGTCATTTATGAACATTTGAACATCTTGGTCATGTTCTGTTATAATCTCTACCCGGCACAGCCAGAAGAGGACTGGCCACCCCACATAGCCTGGTTCCTCTCTAGGTTTCTTCCTAGGTTTTGGCCTTTCTAGGGAGTTTTTCCTAGCCACCGTGCTTTTACACCTGCATTGTTTGCTGTTTGGGGGTTTTAGGCTGGGTTTCTGTACAGCACTTTGAGATATCAGCTGATGTACGAAGGGCTATATAAATAAATTTGATTTGATTTGATTTGGTAAATATTTTCTTAACTCTTCTTGAACTGCATTGTTGGTTAGGGGCTTGTAAGTAAGCATTTCACGGTAAGGTCTACACCTGTTGTATTCGGCGCATGTAAACAAATAAAGTTTGATTTGATTTTTTCTCAAAGTTGCCGGGATGTCACGTCTCCTGCTTATATCAGTACACTCATAACTTAAGCATTACAAAACTTCTATTAGATCAAATAAACCTAATTCAGTAAATATGCCATACATTATTTTGGTGACCAAATTCAACTCTCATTGACCTCCATACAAAAATCTCTTTGATTGGTGGGTGAAACAATGAAGAAAAAAACGCCACCTCCTGGAGGGAGACAGATTTTCCGCCAAGTTCAGCCTCTCTCTTCCTCTCTGCTGCAGTCGACTGCATGTTTCTAAAGTTGCTCTTCACCAACTTCATCCTGAGGGGGTTCCAGAAAGATGGCGGCGAGTGCAGATGGGATTTTATCTTGCTCCGAGTAACTTTTATCCCTCTCAAACTTATTTAATTGATTTGATTTATAATAAACACAACAGAGAGCAACGCTCAGTAGACCGTTAACTTGATCAGAAACTTGGCAAAGAAGAAGGCAGTTGCTAACTGACCACTCATACACCAGGTAGAAAACACCACCAGACTCCTCAGGAGAATAAATGGAGGAATCTGGACATTCGGTTGATTCAGGAACTCTTGTCAATAGTCCTGCACCTAAAAAGACAGAGACAGAATTGTCTTAGCGTGAACTCTAGGTCAACATAATCGATGCTGTCACTATAAAGATAAACAAAAAAATTATACATGAAAATACATAAATAATTGTTGACCTCAAGATGACCCTGAATCATGCATATGAGAGTATCGGAGAGCTTAAACGTGCAACCACTGCAACCTCTGATAAATGTACTGCAAAGGAGAAGACCATTGCAGATATGCAAGAGCGCTTGTCGGAGTGATACCGTATACGGCAGGGCTACGGCTTTGTGGTGTCCCCGAGGACCAGGGTGAGAATGTGAAGCACATAGTAAGAGACATCTGTAACCATGTGGTTCCGGACTTCCACAAAGGATATATGGACATGGCTGTGGATGCCGCTCATCGTATTGGGACAAAGCAAGATGCCATCGGCAGCCGCTCGATCATCATTCAGTTTGCTTTCCGCACAGCGAGAGATGCCGTTTGAAAGAAAGCAACGGAAAGCACCTTTCTGAAAGAGAGAAAATATTGATTCGGTGAGGACCTGACTGCAGCACACAAGGCAGCAAAGGCAAAGTAGTGGCCTCTCGTCCAACAGGCCCGAAATCAAGGAAAGGGTGGGTACTACAGGGGAATCAGAGCCTTTTTCGCTGACAAAAAAATTAATTAGACTTAGGGGATTTGCTCCACCTTATCCTTATCCTTAGCCTTATAAGGTAGCCCCTTCCCCACAACAAACTGAGCATTCTAGTTTTGAATTGTGGTTATGGTTTACAAGTTAAGACTTCTGTTAATACAATTATGAAGCACCTTTTTATAGAGACACATTCATGCAAAGAGGACTATAATTTTTTGAAAAATCAGTGGGGCAGTGACATTATCTTGGCCCACGGGACTAATCATTCAGCTAGGGTGGCAATTTATTTCTATTTTTAACTTTTACCCCTTTTACGTGGTATCCAATTGGTAGTTACAGTCTTGTCTCATCGCTGCAACTCCTGTACGGCCCCGGGAGAGGCGAAGGTCGAGAGCCACGCGTCCTCCGAAACACGACCCAACCAAGCCACACTGTTTCTTGACACAATGCCCGCTTAACCCGGAAGCCAGCCACACCAATGTGTCGGAGGAAACACCGTACACCTGGCGACCGTGTCAGCGTACATGCGCCTGGCCCGCCACATTTTAGCAGACAATTTCAAAGGGACATTTTTGTTTACTCAAATTGACACCAATGGACATTTGCTAGTAGCGGTCGTCAACCACATGGACAGGTTATGTGTTGTGTAATATACTGTATATAGATACTGTTCTAGTCCTCCAAATTACTTACTCTAGAGGAAATTGAGGAAATGTTTTACATTTTTATGAGAAAATATCCATCCAGTCAGATAATAGTTGGTGGGGATTTTAATATGGTTTATTATGAGACTGATAGATTGCCCCATAGGCCTAACATTGGTGTGAACAAATTGGTGACTTTCTGTCAAATCCTGGACTTAATTGACATATGGAAAGTTAAAAATCCTGGAGAGAAACAATATACATGGAGTAAGAGAGATCTTCACTACAATCAAGAATTGACTTGTGGGTGATGGGCTCAAGACTAAAGGTTAACACTGTAGAGGTAAAAATACTGCCTGCAGTCCTGATGATCATAAAGTCATATGGCTGACTGTAAGAATGTGCAGTAATGATGATAAGAAATACTCGGGTGGTTATTGGAAATTGAATAACTCATTGTTATTGCATGGTGATTGAAAAACTGTGATTAAGAATCTAATTTCTGTTTACTGAAATGTAGCTACCTCTAATGCAGAATAGGGGAAATATTGGGAACTGCTGAAATTTAAAAATCCACTCTGCCTGTATTACTTATGGGAAATGGCTTGCTTTAAGAAGATGTGAGGTAGCTGAGCTCTCTGAGAAAATAGCTGATATCACACTTCATGAGGAAGAATCAACTACAGTAGATACATTTTATGAGGAAAAGGCTAGAGGTGCCTTCATAAAGATCCAGAAAACAATGGCTTGAAAAAGGCAAAAAGAACAGATACTTTTTAATTTTGAAAAGAGGAGAACTCAACATACTTCGAATAATTTAAGATTAATGGGGTAACCGCTGAGGATAGAGAGTTGTTATCAGACTTTACCACTAAGTTTTATGAGAATCTTTACTCCTTAAGATAACAGTTTGAGTGACTCTAAGGTTCTCCTTTATTCAATAGAGAATGTTAACTCGGTTAATGAAGAATTCAAATCGGTCTTGTTGTCAAGATTTATCCATTATGGACATCCGATATGGGGTTGCTCGACTAAAAAATAACAAATCTCAAGGTTGTGATGGATTAACCTCTGAATTTGACAAAACATTCTCTGAAGAAAGAGCAAATGTTTTACTTGAAGCCTTTAAGGAGGCTATAAAGAAGGGAGAACTACCTGCCTCTCTGAAGCAAGGGGTTATTACTCTCATACATAAACCACAAGGATCTCTTCATTATTGATCATTGCTGTCCAATCACACTCCTAAATGACGATTACAAAATTATAGCCTAAATCTTTGTGAAAAGGTTAAAGATACGCTTGAATGATCTGATTCATGAATGTCAATCATGATGTATGAAAGGGCACCATATATCTAATAATCTGAGGCTAGTGTTAGATTGAGAATTGTGATGTATTGGATGACTTTCCTGTTACCTGATTTTAAAATTTTCAGAAAGCATTTGATACCGTAAGTTACAATTTTATCTTTGATTGTCTTAAGCATTTGAAGTTTGGTCATTTTTTTGTTGATGCTAACTCTGTGTAATGGTGGCAATAGCTGTGTCAAACTCTCATGGAATATCCTCCACGTTTAACATTTACAAAGGAATACGACAAGGTTGTCCAATCTCACCTTTTTTATTTTTGTTATTATCTCAAACCTTATGCTCATTAGTTTATCAAAGTCAATTTGAAGGCATTTACATTCCAGGCCAGAGAGGTCAAGATATCCCAACTGGCGGATGACACCTCACTTTGTTTTTGAAAGATGTCACAAGCTAGATTAGCATTGGATAACGTGAAGCTGTTCCCCAAAATCTCAGGTTTGGATTTAAATCTTTCCAAATGTGAGATGTTTGTTCTGAAATGAGCTGTCAATCCAGCAGATTGTAACATCTCTGGAAAAATATACTGTAACCTGCCTTGGTGTAAAGATAACCAAAAATCTTAAGGCTGAGAATAATCTTCATTTGAATCCTGTAACTGAATCTATAAAAAATCCTCATGGTTAGGGAGGGATTTAAGTCTTCAAAAGAGGGTGCTTTTGTCCAAAACTGAGGGGCTATCTATTGACATTCCCAAATCCACTTACTGTAGATAGATAGGCTATTGTACAAATTCACATGGAAAAACAAGCCATAAGATAAGAGATGTTATCACCAACAGGGTTTTTGTGATGGCGGTCTAAATGTCTTAGACTTCACTTTCTTTAATTAGATATAAGTCAACTGGGTTAAAAGGTACTTAAAAAAACACAGTTTCTGGAATATTGTACCTCATTTTGTTTTTCAGAAGCTCGGAAGGTTGACTTTTTTACTACAAATATTGTGGGTAAACTTCCTGTGAAATTGGCAGCTTTTCACAAGCAGGTTTTAATGTGCTGGGCTTTGCTGTATAAACACAACTTTTCATCTCATCATCCGGACAGCTGAAGAAGTTCTGGGTTTGAACAAGCAAAGAATTTCTACACAAACTGTCAGAAACCATCTCAGGGAAGCTCATCTGTGTGCTCGTCATCCTCACCAGGGTCTTGACGTGACTGGAGTTCTGCGTCGTAACCGACTTCAGTGGGCAAATGCTCACATTTGATGGCCACATGCTGGAGAAGTTTGCTCTTCACGGATTAATCCCAGTTTCAATGGTACCGGGCAGATGTATGACGTTGGTTTAAACACCGTTTCCCATGCTCGTTCAATGAACCATAAACAATTAATGAACATGCACCTGTAGAACGGTCGCTAAGACAGGTCACATTTATGAAAACTTAGGACACTAAAGAGGCCTTTCTACTGACTCTGAAAAACACAAAAAGAAAGATGCCCAGGGTCCCTGCTCATCTGCGTGAATGTGCCTTAGGCATACTGCAAGGAGGCATGAGGACTGCAGATGTGGCCAGGGCAATAAATTGCAATGTGCGTACTGTGAGACGCCTAAGACAGCGCTACAGGGAGACAGGACGGACAGCCGATTGTCCTTACAGTGTCATCCGGAAATCACACCTGCGGGACAGGTACAAGATGGCAACAACAACTGCCTGAGTTACACCATGCAGGAACGCACAATCCCTCCATCAGTGCTCAGACTGTCCGCAATAGGCTGAGAGGCTGCACTGAGGGTTTGTAGGCCTGTTGTAAGGCAGGTCCTCACCAGACATCACCGGCAACAATGTCACCTATATTGCATATAAAGGTACACATTCACTTTATTGCTCACTGTTTATTTAGACATGTTACATTTTTCACGACAGTCTTTTTCATTACAAATAAGACATATACATCACTCTAGTCACTTTTGAAGTCATTAGTGTATTTCCTCAATTAGGGGTTTTAATGACAGTTTGACACAGTGGGGATCCAGTTTCCCTTTTAATGATAAAATGACATTATTATGCATTCATAAAAAATAACTGCTAAGGTAAAAATTCGGCACATAATAGTGGTTCTCTGTCCTCACCCTCTTGTAATCTTGCCTCAGTGCAATGTCAACATGTAATGTCCTGGCTCTTTCCCCATGAGTGCAGACAGACTTTGGATGCTCGACTCTCCATTGGTCTGTCCTGTTCTTAGAAAATCGCCTTCCTTTCTCTCCCTCAGCAACACTTCTTCCCCCTCTTCCTCCTCTCTCTGTGTCTGTGAGAATTGATGTCGACCGTTTCCTTCTCTCGTTCCCGCTCTCTCTCTGCACGACTCTGACTCTGCTTCTTTGTCCGAAGGACCATGTGAGTGAAAGCCATAAACATCTGAGGGAAGGAGAGATGGGGAGAAGGAAAGAAACAGGGCAATGACTGTAAAATACATACACACCCAGATACATACAGAAGTGCTATTCCTTGGAAAGGGAATTAGCCACCAGAACTAAGTTGAAATAAATTAACTGTTTTAGAGATATGAGATGACCATTGTCACACTGGTGTGGACAATTTATTGGCAGTGTAATTATTATATATTTCTTGTCATTAAAAAAAGCATAATAAACTGATAATTCCCTGTGAGAGCCATATCAGGTCTCAAGCTCAGCTTTCCCAAAGACATCTGGGATATTTGAGGCTTAGTTTGTTTTTTATTATTATTAATGAGGAAGTGAATGAGATACACCCTGAGTTTAGAACATGGCTACTAAGGTCACCTCTTCCACGTTGATGTTTTCTTTGGCGCTCGTCTCAAATACCCGGACGCCAACCGACTCCCCGAAACGCATTGCATCCTGGGAGTCCACCTGCTTCTTGGAGGGGTCGTCATTCTTGTTCCCCACTGAGGGAGGGCGAGAGAAAGAAGTGGGGATGAATGAAAGATGTTTTGGACAGCATAGTACACTACATGACCAAACGTATGTGGACACCTGCTCGTTGAACATCTCATTACAAAATCATGGGCATTAATATGGAGTTGGTCCCCCCCTTTGCTGCTGTAACAGCCTCCACTCTTCTGAGAAGGCATTCCACTAGATGTTAGAAGATTGCTGCAAGGACAAGAATCCATTCAGCCACGAGAGCATTAGTGAGGTCAGGCACTGATGTTGGGCGATTAGGCCTGGCTCGCAGTCGCCGTTCCAATTCATCCCAAGGGAGTTCGATGGGGTTGAGGTCAGGGCTCTGTGCAGGCCAGTCAAGTTCTTACACAACAATCTTGACAAACCATTTCTGTATGGACCTCGCATTGTGCATGGGGGCATTGTCATGCTGAAACAGGAAAGGGCCTTCCCCAAACTGTCGCCACAAAGTTGGAAACACAGAATCATCTAGAATGTCATTGTATGCTGTAGCGTTAAGATTTCCCTTCACTCGAACTAAGGGGCCTAGCCCAAACCATGAAAAACAGCCCCGGCTGCTCAACCATGGAAATCCATTTCATGAAGCTCCCGACGAACAGTTCTTGTGCTGACGTTGCTTCCAGAGGCAATGTGGAACTCAGTAGTGAGTGTTGCAACAGAGGACAGATTATTTTTACGCACTTCAGAACTCGGCAGTCCCATTCTGTGAGCTTGTGTGGCCTACCACTTCGCGGCTGAGCCGTTGTTGCTCCTAGACATTTCCACTTCACAATAACAGCACTTGGACATGACTTGTTGGAAAGGTGGCATCCTATGACATGACCGTGCTATGTTATAGGCGCGGCCCACGCTTGGATTGCGTCCTACCTGACAGGTCGCTCCTACCAGGTGGCGTGGCGAGAATCTGTCTCCTCACCACGCGCTCTCACCACTGGCGTCCCCCAGGGCTCTGTTCTAGGCCCTCTCCTATTCTCGCTATACACCAAGTCACTTGGCTCTGTCATAACCTCACATGGTCTCTCCTATCATTGCTATGCAGACGACACACAATTAATCTTCTCCTTTCCCCCTTCTGATGACCAGGTGGCGAATCGCATCTCTGCATGTCTAGCAGACATATCAGTGTGGATGACGGATCACCACCTCAAGCTGAACCTCGGCAAGACGGAGCTGCTCATCCTCCCGGGGAAGGACTGCCCGTTCCATGATCTCGCCATCACGGTTGACAACTCCATTGTGTCCTCCTCCCAGAGCGCTAAGAACCTTGGCGTGATCCTGGACAACACCCTGTCGTTCTCAACTAACATCAAGGCGGTGGCCCGTTCTTGTAGGTTCATGCTCTACAACATCCGCAGAGTACGACCCTGCCTCACACAGGAAGCAGCGCAGGTCCTAATCCAGGCACTTGTCATCTCCCGTCTGGATTACTGCAACTCGCTGTTGGCTGGGCTCCCTGCCTGTGCCATAAAACCCCTACAACTCATCCAGAACGCCGCAGCCCGTCTGGTGTTCAACCTTCCCAAGTTCTCTCACGTCACCCCACTCCTCCGCTCTCTCCACTGGCTTCCAGTTGAAGCTCGCATCCGCTACAAGACCATGGTGCTTGCCTACGGAGCTGTGAGGGGAACGGCACCTCAGTACCTCCAGGCTCTGATCAGGCCCTACACCCAAACAAGGGCACTGCGTTCATCCACCTCTGGCCTGCTCGCCTCCCTACCACTGAGGAAGTACAGTTCCCGCGCAGCCCAGTCAAAACTGTTCGCTGCTCTGGCCCCCCAATGGTGGAACAAACTCCCTCACGACGCCAGGACAGCGGAGTCAATCACCACCTTCCGGAGACACCTGAAACCCCACCTCTTTCAGGAATACCTAGGATAGGATAAAGTAATCCTTCTCACCCTCCCCCCCTTAAAGGATTTAGATGCACTATTGTAAAGTGGCTGTTCCACTGGATGTCTTAAGGTGAACGCACCAATTTGTAAGTCGCTCTGGATAAGAGCGTCTGCTAAATGACTTAAATGTAAATGTAAATGTAATGTTGAAAGTCACTAAGATCTTCAGTAAGACCATTCTACTGCTAATGTTCGTCTATGGAGATTGCATGGCGGAGTGCTTGATTTTATACACCTGTCAGCAACGAGTGTGGCTGAAATAGCTGAATCCACTCATTTGAAAGGGTGTCCACATACTTGTGCATATATAGTGTATGTTTATCAGTTCACAATCGGGCATAACACTACCACATTGGACTGGAAGTCTAAGTCATTCCTCAGTGAATTTTCTTCATTCCTAATTTTCTTCCTATTTTACTCTTCATCCATCCATCACATCAGCACACCAAACTCACCTAGGATCTTACAGACGTTGTCACAGTTCTGAGTGATCTCATTAAGCCACCTCTTCACGTTCACAAACGACTCTGGGTTGGTGACGTCGTAAACAATAATCACACCGTGGGTATTTCTATAATACCTGGTAGGAGAAACAGGGAGAAAGTGGAAAATAGCAAAGGATTGTAAAAGAGTACTGTATAAAAACAGGAAATCGCTGCATTGTTTTTCGGGTGATAGTTATCGTTGGCTGGCACTTTGTCCCGGGCTGGTATCAATAGCACTTCACTGAGTTAATGACTATAAAACTGAAAGAATGAAACTAACTGAAATTGAGAGTAAATTCAAACCAACTATGGTGATAAACAGCGTTCGTATTGATATATAGCTTCTATACGTGTAGATAGATCATTGATATAGATGATAGATTACGTTGAGGTGATGGTCCTGAAGCGCTCCTGGCCCGCCGTGTCCCAGATCTGCAGTTTGACTCGCTCCCCGTCGATGTCCACCGTACGGATCTTGAAGTCCACGCCGATCGTAGTGATGTAGCTACCTGCAGGCCAAAGCAGCAAGGTTAACTCAGTGACATGCTAAGCACACAATCTTGAAGAAAATATTTTAAAAAACACAGTTCCTAACCACTCGCATTCAAATGGTTTAATAGTATATATTGACCAGATAGAGAACAGCAACTCACCAGAGAAGGAGTTATCTGCAAATCGCAGTAGTAGACTGCTCTTCCCTACATCTAGAACAGAGAGGTCAGACAGGGATAAGAGGTTAGGTGATTAGGCCTTTCTTCATTCACTTCTGAGTAGACAGTATCAGACTACTTACTGTCCCATTACTAGTAGCCTACATATGGCAAGCCACATCACTAGAGCATGGGTAAATGTTTTAAAATCTATCATATTGTCTGAAGAGTTAGCGACAAATAAGTCTCCTTTGTAAGTCATCAGAACTGTAAGCTTGGTGAGTAAGTGAGGCATGTTCATCATAATCACCCAATGACAAGCAGATTGACTGATATTTGCTGTGTTACTAAGGAGATTAAGCCGTATTATTAGCCTAATTCTTTAAATCACAACTCGTACAATATGAGCTGCCTGCTAAACATCAGTGTAACAGCACGGCACACTTGAATTACACTACTATTTTAACACAGACAGAGTAAGCACTAAGGGACCACAGGAACTTTGTATGAAAATGGAAGTTAAGATGCACTGACTGGAGTCTCCAATGATGAGCAGTTTGAAGAGATGGTTGTAGTCCTTTCCCGGGCCCGCCATTTCTGCAGACGGTGCTGTTGGTTTCAGTAATCCTCTCCCAATAAATGCAGTTCCACAGGAACAGATTCCAGTCTTCCCAAATCCCAGGATGAAACAGTCTCCCCCCCCAACGCTACCAGTTCAGAATGGAGGAAGATTTTGTACAGAAAACATCCACAAAACACTTACATTGCAATTTCATTTCCAGTTGATTTCCCAGATCAGTTCCAGTCCAGAATTATTATTCAATATTACAAACTATTCCTGTTACCTCGCAAGTGCAATATTACCAGTTAAATCAAGCTTATTTCCAGTTTAGTACATGGCATTCAGTTGTCGTGCTTAGGCCTCGGTTGGTTCTGGTTCCACCTCAGTTCCAGTTCCTCCCACTATCTCCAGTAGGGGATTCCCAGTTATTTGCAGCACCACATTCCGACTCATCACAGGTTTACCTAAGTTCTCTTTCCATCAGTCCGGTAAAGTGTTTTTCCCCCTTAAAGTTGGGCTGCAATGACAGACTGGTGAAGGACTTCTGACACGTTAAACTCTACACATGGGCAAAGAGACTATCCTCGTCAAATTGCGTTCTGGCAGTCAGTCACTACATCCATGAGCGTCTGAAAGTGCTCAGTTGTTAGTCTGTGTCCAAGGTAGATGGATTGTTGTTGCTTGATTAGCTAATACTTAAGATATTCCAGTGGGTAGCATACGGATGTAAGGATTCACGTCACTGCTCTTCTCAGTTACCACTCTTGCTTATCCCACAGTCTCACTGTCATCTCTGCGTCAAGTTATCACGCACCTCTTACAAGAAACAAAATAACAGGCAGAGGGGCCTGAAAGGTTGTACAAGCAGTGATCAAAAGCAAAAATCTGAGAGGATGAAGTTCTTCCTCTTTCAATCTACAGTCCATGCAACGTTTTCATCCATTGAACTGCTTCGGTCTCAATCCCTTGGTTTCTCTTCCTCTCTGAGCTATGGGCGGAGAAATGGTGGGCGCCTTCACAGTATTTGGTTTGTTTCAGGCTTTCCTCAGCTCCCTTCTTTGGACCATACCCTGAAAAAGAACCGTCTGTATGGAATATTTATCAATGACAATATACAGAGACAGAGTGAGGAGACAACCTGTAGTCTGTCATTGTCAAAACTTCCCTGACTGTATGCCAACCCAGTCCCTGTATGCACCCTCCCTTCCCTGTTCACTAGAACAGCTGTCTCTAAATTTAACGTTTCCAACCGTTTGCCCTCTCTCCACACACATTAAATATAGGCCTATATTAACCACATGAAACATCAGCTTGCATGTATGGTTGAAGGTGAGCTGGATTGGGAAGAAGTTAAAACAAACGTTGGGGGAAATGTTATATGGTTAAATAGTAGAGAGGATATAGGTATCATAGAAACATACTTTTTCTTTGATATTCACTAAGTGAGCAAAGTATTTTCGGGGACAACTCAAGAATCCCTCATGTCTGTCCGCGTCGCCGATTTAGGGCGAAAGAATACAAAAAGACTGAGGACAGTTTTTTGTTCCATAATAAAAACAGGAAAGAGTACAAGGGGCGAGCAAGTTAGTTCTTGAAATTGAATCCTGACACATTGGTACATAGTTAAAATATTTGCTAGGGCTTCTTCTTCGTCGTGATTATCAATGAAACCATTACTGAAAATCCTGGGAAAGTGTCCCTCCCTAGTCCCTACAATCGTCAGCTGTCTGAGAAAAACAAGTTGGCTAGGTCGCAACAATAACACTCGTCGTAAATTAGGTACAATCGCAAACTATTCAAAAACAGTTGATGACACACACCACAACGTTTGATTTAGTTTAAACCATAGAAATGTGGGTTTAACACACTTACCTACCATGTAACCAGAGGGCATTATCAGCAGCTAGGATCAGCAGTGACTGTCTGAGCAGAGGCTAGATTCGTTTGTATCCGGGATCTTTGGGGATTGCCATGAGCAAGCCGCTCGCCCACAGACGAAGTTAAAAGTTACTTTCTCGTGGAAATTTGATAAACGCAAAACACAACTCGGCTAGATAACGGTATAGGAATAATTCCTCTAGTGTAGCTAAATTTCTATGCGTATTTCAAACGCGTCGTGCTACAAAATGATCAATTGCGATCACCAAAACGATGACTTGTGCAATTGGTCAGTCCGAAGAAGAAATGCTAGGATCTGTTGACCGTTCCAGACGTCTTGGTTCCGGGGGGGTGACTCAGGAAAGTTCGGAGCCTTAGACTGGTCCACGTCTTCAGGCCACACCTGAGTGTTGTGGAGTTACTTTCATCCAAATCATGTGCTTCTCCCTCCTCTCTGTTCATCCCATCTCCCTTCTTGCTCAATGTGCTTTATCTTGTCTCATCAATACATACAAAAAAACGAAATAGGGCTGTTTGTACTATACTTGTTTAATGGGATTATTGTAGTATTTGGCAGGGTTACTTACACTCGCTGCAAATAGGAAATAGGAAAACTGGGGAGGGAACCCAATATTCTAGAATTCTAAATGGAATAATCCAAGACTTTATGTAGACAATACATACAGATATTTCAGACAATTTATTCATTCAGAGCATAAAACCGGGACAAATTTATCAAGACTGAAGCACAGATTTGGAAAAGTGATCAAAATATTTTATTATCATAAAAAACATGAATCCTGGAATGGGAGTCCTTCGAACAAGAGAGGCATGAGCAAAGGTACAGAATAGTGAAATACAATTATCCAAGACAGCACATTATGAGCTTAAATGGGGTTGTGTGTGTGTCCTCAGAAAGACAACGAGAAGGTTCTGTAGGACAGGTTGGTGAATACGTCTATCTGGTGACTGCTTCCACCTACTGTGAGCACCTGGAACAGCAAAGACAACAGAACACAACATGACAACCACGTCCTTCATACACTGAAAGCCACCACTGTCCCTGCTTAACAAAACTCAACCATATCGACAGACCATATCAAAACTGAATATCAATTATACCATGTACTGAAGCTCTGATGTGGACAAAACTATTTATTACATTGTAGTCATTAGTAGACGCTCCATACCACAGTGTCTTACAGTAGTGAGTGCATAATAACTTTACTTTTTCGTACTGGTACCCCATGGGGATCGAACCTAGAACCCTGGCATTGCAAGCGCCATGGTCTACCAACTGAGCCACACAGGATTTGTGAACGAGAACAGGTAGACCACAAGCGGGACAAGCAAAGAAGGAAATTTAACCTGAGGGGTTGGATGAGTAATGTAGTGTTCAGATGGTTTGTCTAAACGACTCTCACCCTGTTATCAGTGCTGTTGAGGTTCAGTGCCAGCGTGTTGAGGGAGTGGGGGGTGCAGGGGATCTGAGCCTTTACCTCTCCCCCCAGGAGACAGTGGGACACACACTGGCCCTCGCCCACCGACAAGATCTACAGGCGGGAGAGAGGTCACAAATACACACACACACAAACAGACGGACTAGTGTCTACAGTTGGAGAAAGACAAACCAATAAACTCTTTCTCCCTTCACACACAGTCTGACCCACACACACCCTGAAGATTACACACACGTCTCACCATGTCCTGGTAAAAGTTGGCTTGTCGCTGGCATCCGGAGAGAGGGAAGATGGAGGTGGGTGACATGGAGCGGAGGTGCCATAGAGAGAGGGATGGGCCTCCTCCACAGAGCTGGTGAGGGAAAATAAGGGACAGGGGTAAGGGGGAATTATTTAATTACATTAAAGGAGATCAAATTACAGGAGGAAAATGCTGAGTAATGTTACAGTATCTGCATTGCAAATCATTTCATCCTGAAGGAGTAAACGACAACAGCGCGAGGCATTCCACAGGGTGATTTGACCTTGGCGACTGTTCTAACGCATCGCCACGGCAGCCACACTGATAACATAAGTGCCACATTTCAGACTGAGGTACTGAACAAGTCATTACAATTTCTAGAAAGAGAGAGAGCTCATCCTATGGGGAAGGGACTGTTGACTAATTGCAAGGGCTGCCCTTTCCTCACCATCCAATCAGATTCTGTCGTCAGGCAGCTGATCCACTTGCCATATTGGGGGCGGGCGCATTCCTAGGAAGAGAGGGGGAGTGAGACAGAAGGGAGAAAGATTTTGTTTGTAGTTTGATGTGTATTTTGTTCAGCAATCTGCAGAAAGGTGCCATATAATATGGATGTCAAATGTTCAGCCTGCTGCACAGGCCCTATGCAGGCTCTAGTGAAGACCACCTGTCTGGTTAAATTGTGTTAAGGAGCATTTTGTCATCACTAAACTGTTAAACAAGTGATAATTGAAAAAAAAATCTGTTTTCTTGACTTACTATCATCCTAAATTAAGATAATTATTTTGCCATATCTAATTAAATGTATATTCCCCAACTACACAAGCTAATGGTTTGACCACATGAAATTGGGGGGGGGGGGGGGGGGTTGCACATCCTTTTACCTCAGATTGGTGATGTTATTATAAAAAATGTATAGTCAACACGATGACAAAATATCAATTGCTTAAAACATATCAATATGTTTGGTTTTGTACTGCTGATTTTGTCATACGCGCTGGGGTTCGCAGGACTTAAGACAGCCATCATTTTCTTTCTGAAATGGCAGTTCTCTATAAAAGACGCTAACCACACACCAATGCACAAATTTGACAGTCAAACTATCACTTAAATAGCAGCCAACCGTTGTCACTGTTGATATCCTATGGAGGGTTGTGATTAGTTGAAGTTAACAGAAAGCACCCCCCCCCCCCACCACCCCTTTCCATGATGGCAGCCTCCTGAAATCAACATTCCAAAATATAGATAGAAGCCTTCTACACATTCTCATCTAAACAACAATGTATAGGTTATTCCAAGTTTCCGTGTGGCCTTGAATAGTGTTAGATCAAAACAGCGCGACACCCCAAACGTTGGCCCCGTTCTATTGATTCCAGCGTGATATCGATGGAATTGATTAACAACAAAAAAGTGTGGCGTTATACTTACCGCGTTGGCGACCCACTTGAATCAAAATACAACTTAAAAATGGAGCTACCCGTCTTCTACAAATTGTCCTTTAACCAGTGGTGTACACATTATTCCCAGATCCCGTGTGGTTTTTGAGCTGTGTTAGTTTTAACAGGACATGCAACATTATTACATTTTAGTCATTGAGCAGATGCTCTTATCCAGAATGACGTGCAATAGTGAGTGCATACGTTTTCTTACTTTTTCATACTGGTCCCCTATGGGAATTGAACGCACCAGCCTGGCGTTGCAAGCGTCATGCTTTACCAACAACCTCATCTCCCTCCTCTCGTGCAACAATTGATTTCAACGTGATAATCGATAGGAGTGACTGACAAAAACAGTGTTGAGTTTGTCTTTCTGTTTTGGTGACCCCTGTACCAAAATTCTACATTACAAAATGTAGCTGACTGTTCTGCATGTTTTCCTTTAACCAGTGATGTAAAAATACATCCAGTTTCCATGTGTATTTTGAGCCGTGGTTGTTTCAACTGTGCATATACTCCCCGCCCCATCGATGAGTGATTTAATGTCACTTGACAAAATACAGGGTTTTTGGTGCATGTGCAGTTTATAAGGTGCTCCTTGATTACCATTGTTGCACACGTATCAATATGTCTGGTCAACAGAAAGCAACAGCATCAATTTCAACTTAGTTGGAACTTTCAACATAAATTTCCAATGGTATTGTACTTAAATCGGGTAACAACTGCTTAATTAGTACAAAAATAGGTGGAGATTGATTTATTTTGATGATATACCAGAAATCACCAAAACAGGTTATAAACATGTTATAAACACAAACATGTTTTTGGTGAAGAAAAAAATAACTGAAATATACTTTTGTATGTAAGAAAGATGCTACATTATAACTTCTGTACATATGGAGGGTAGGGGCAGGCACCCATCCATCCCAATATCTTACCTCGTATTTGTAGACTTCAATGCAGTGCACGGATTGGCCGGTCCTGTGGTCTGTAGGCGGAGCTCAGAGAGTGAGATACATGACAACACTACAGTATAATTTAATACAACCATGCATCGATTCCAAATGTGTCAGTGACTGACAAGGGAACCTGAAGCAGTAATAGGTTGCTTCATCCGTCACTCACCCCATATCCTGACAGCGCCGTCCTCGCCCCCAGAGAGGATCTCCCCCTCCCTCTCTCTCACACTCAGACAGTGGATGTAGTCTGTATGACCCTGCAACACTGACTGGGGAAGGGAGGGAGAGCAATAAAGAGATTGAACATAAAGGTTAAGTGTGGGATAGCGAGAGAGAAGGATGAAGAGAGAAATCATTGGAAGAAAGAGGGAGAGAGGAGAGAAATTAAAAGAGATGTAAGCAACAAATAATATTTATATAAATGTTCAACATCACATTTCTGAATCTTGAGACACAATCGAAGAAATGAATTTCTCTCAAACCTTAAAGACACCACTTTCCAGATCCATTATGTGGATGTTATTGTCCCCTCCACCAATCACTAGACTGTTCTCCTGAGAGCGAGAGAGATAATTAAGTAGAGAACTTGTCTCAGTACAGTGAGGTACTTAATGAATCTGAAAAGTGTCTGTGTACTTACTGTGGGATTGACAGTCATGGCATTGATCTCTGGGATCTCCAGGCTGGATCTGCAAAGAGGAGCATTTAAAAACATACTCACTTGTTGGCTACAAGCATCAGACAGCAAAGACAAACATCTGGAGATAAAATAACCAACACAAATGTACACAGTCCACACACAGACAAACTTTCATGTGTTTTCTCAAAACAAATGTACGGCCGAGTGGTGCCTTACTTGTAATTTGGCCTCCTTGTCCAAGCAGCCTTGGTATTCTGGGAGAGAGAGAGAGAAACAGGGTCCATCTCACATACCCTCATAGACTGTATAGAAATACATACTGTTCACACTAAACAGCCATTCATTTTGGTAGGCTTGCTTTATCTTGTAACGGCCTTACCCGCTTGATAAGCTCCGCCCAGCTCCATGCACTGATCTCTCCATTGCCGGCACTCAGGAGGTGAGAGTCCGTAGAGAAGAGAGAGAAGACGGGCCCCTCGTGAGCTGAGAGAGAATAAATGAGTGAGGGGGAGAAATAAAGAAAATTAAGAAATAGAAGAGGGGTAAGAGGAGCAGACGGAGAGACAGGTGTCACAATCTAGGGATGAAGGGTGAGATACAGCATGTCTTGAAAGCTATTTCACACTGGTGTTCAACCATAAAGTAGCAAGTAGAGAATGTCTCAACACATCAAAGGAAAGAGAGACTGACCAGTAAATGTGAGGATGGGTGTCTGGCTCAGATCTGTAGCATCTGGGCTAAGCGCTGAGGAGAGACTGGGGAAAATGATTAAAATAGCAATTTACTGTAAAGAACCCAAGTAAATAGGATACATTGGACGTGGGCATCTCAGATAAAAATGTGCTTTATCCATTCAAACATTTAAATTATACATGTTTATTGCAGAGACAGGCTGATTACATAATCTCTGTTCATATCATTGTATTTGTCACTACTCAAAGTGCAAGCAGCCAGTAAACGACATGTCCTCAACTTCGCTTGGTCTCACCTGAACACCGCTATCTCGCCGTAGTTGTTGCCGGCGGCCAGGAAGCGCCCACAGGGAGAGAAACTCTGGGAGAACACGGACATGTGGAGGTGCTGGACGAAGAACAGTGACACATAGTTAATGTAATTAGGATATCAGATTTTTTTTAAACAATAGCAGCATTTTAAAACATATTGAATGGGTATGATACAAATAGTGCTAGCTAGATGTTTAACGTTACAGTAACATTAGCTAACTAATGTAGATAGCTAGATGACTAACAACATGTCTGTAAGCGTTCATGTAGCTAGTGCAAACTAACTTAGCTGCGATCACATTGCTAGCAATCGTGTTATCGGAACAGGAGACTTGATTTCCGTTGATTGCATAACTATTCCTGATATGGCCAGAAGAAAACAGTGTACATGCATAAACGGTAGAAACTGTTACCTCGACAGGACCCATTGTGCAGACGAATATACAGTTTTAAGGGTCAGAAAATCTAAATATTGTTGAACTAATGTTTGAGAATGTCGTGTTTCCCATTTAAACCAGTCGCCAAAAGATGACGTCAGAGCACATTTTACAAGCATTCTGGGACATGAAATCGCGGATGCGATAGAAGCCACAGATAGAACAATGAGAATGAGACAGATAATACTCCAAAACGACTGGTCTATATCTTAACATTATTAAATGTGAACTCATAGCTGTCAAAGATTGTGTGACACCATCATATTATGGAATTCCAGTAAAATAACTTACATATTTAGGCATAACCATTACAAAGGATCAGAAGTCTAGAGACTTACTAAATTTTAACCCTCTTATTAAAAAAAAACAGAAGAAGCTAAATCAATGGCTACAGAGGGACTTATCTTTAAAATGTAGAGTCCTAATAACCAAGGCTGAAGGTATCTCTAGACTAACATAAGCAAGGAGATAGACCAGATGCTTCTCAACTTTCTTTGGAGAAACCGTACCCATTACATTAGGAAAACTGTTGTAATGAACACTTATGAGACTGGTGGGCTGAATTTTCTGGACTTTACTACTTTAAATAATCATGTTAAGATCAATTGGATAAAACAATTCCTATGAAGATGCACTTCTATGTGGAATTTCTTTCCTCATCATGTCTTCTTTACTTTTGGTGGCCTTAAATTAACTTATGTTGGTTTGCAATTATAATATTGACAAAGTTCCAGTGATACTTTCTGCTTTTCATCGACAGGTTCTTGTCATGGTCCTTAATTTCTAAGCACAATTTTTCTCCGGACAGATATTATATATGGAATAAATGGGATATATTGTATAAAAACACTTCTTTGTTTTTAGAATATTGGTTCTGAAATATCCTATTGGTGAGCCAACTGGTAAATGCAGAGGGTCTTTTACTTAGTTATAAGGAATTCTTATCACTTTACACGGTCCCTGTAACACCTAACATTTTTGCAATTGTTTTAGATGCCGTTCCCTCAGGTGTTGCTCTGTTATTCAGGAACGTGTCAAGACCTGACCCTCAGAGCCTACCTTCTATTGACTCATCAGTGGGAAAGATTTGTTTCTCTTTTGGTCCATTCAACAACAGAGCAATACGAACCTTGTTTCAGCAGGATGTTGTATCTATACCTTATGTCATGCCTTATTGGAATAGATTTATTGATAATATCTGTTGGAAAAAAGTTTGGATGTTGCCACACACATTCCTACTTGTTAACAAAATTAAATAAGTTTCCTTCATAAATACTATCCTGCCAACCACCATATGAAAAAGTTTAAGGAAAACATCAACTCAATTTGTACCTTTTGTAATGACCACCCAGAAACAGTGTTGCATCTTTTTTGACATTGTATTCGTGTAATAAAATTGTGGCAAGACATCAGTAGATTTATAATTGAACACATTTCTGAAGATTTTACACTATTGTGGAGAGGTGTACTGCTTGGATTCTTCACCAACAATAGAAATAAGCTGAAACAATTTGATGTAATTAATTTCATTATTCTTTTGGCCAAATTTCATATTGACAAATGACAAACTAGCAGTGTCCTTCGCGCCTGTCTGCCTAACATCTGCCATTCGCAGAACTGCTGCGGGGAAACTGTACCCGCCTCTTCTGTGGAGTTCAGCGGTGGCTGGCATCCAACGTTCTTGTGCATTAACGCCACCTATTGTACTGCCCCTGTGTCATAGATTAAAAATGGACCAATATAAGTATAAAAAGTGTTCCTGCGCATGCAGGAACGTACTGAATTGCAGGCCGCAATTGCACCCTTCGAGACACTTTCGATTAATAGCGAGGACACGTTCGTTACTCCAATTTTACATATATTATAGCGAAATGTGCAGAAATTCATTTCCACCTACAATTCTCGCATAATTCATTTTACTGACACAAAAAGATGCCACCTTGTCTTGCGTGTTTTGTCGACATTTGGAAAGTTTATCTACAAATGTTCTGTTTCCATCAACATAGTAATTTAAGTACAAATGAACTGAACAAAATTAAATCAAATCAGAAAGTTTCTCAAAGAAGATAAACCAGATTACAGTACATTCTTCGCATAAAAAGTGTGGATGGGAAACCTGGTTAGTAATTGCACTGTTTACTTACAAACAAATCCGTTGTGGACAGACGTATTTAACATACAATGGAACGAGATTTTAGTTCTAGGTTGCAGAAATTACTTCCAAATGGTTGCATGGTTTAAAATCAAATCACTGCCAACACAAAGGAAGATACAACTTTTTATTTTCACAAAGAGAAACAAACCAAGAGTTGCAGTTTCTAGTCAACATATATGGAAACAGCACGTAATCCATTCGGAGATAACCAAAATACAGATGAGTCATATCTACATGTAGAATGGGCAAATACAGAGGGGCAGAAAAAGCGCAGTGAAAGTTACTTTGTTGTTGTGAGATAATTTAATAGGACTTTGTGTGTGTGTGTGTGTGTTTTGATACTGGAATGCTTCACTCCAGTCTGTATGGGTCTGCACAGAGGTTACTTTCCTATCACGGACTCTCACCTACCATTTACAGTTACATCTCTTCCTTACAGTACAGCATAAAACAAAATGTACAGAAACCCTTGACTAAAAGCAGACCTCTTGGCCCCTGTTGGGTTTCAAATTCTGCCTCTCTCTTCCTGTGGTGCTATCCTCATGCCACAGAATCAACAACAATGCTTAATTCACTCGGTCATTCACAGATCGAATGTCCTTAACTTCCCCCTCCCTATAATATCCAATGGTACAGTCCAGTTCAAACCAGCCCAGAAGTGTTTAGGAAAAATCTGAGGATTGAGGGGGAGGGAAAGTTAGTTACATTTCAGAGTGAAGGGTCATTTTCCTCTCCGACTGCTTGGAGATCGGCTTGGGGACTGCCTGCTGCCACTCCTAGAAAAAAAGAGGAAGAATAACCAAATAAATCAATACAGACAACTCCACAATCACGATTGACATACAGAGTAGTTTATTTACATTTTAGTCATTTAGCAGACCATATGCAACTAGTGCATTCATCTTAAGATGGCTAGGCGAGAATGACATGTCAATTTTCCCTCCGTAAAACATTAACATGTACTTATTTCTCGAAACCTGCACCTTCTGTTGGAGTCAATCATTTTAAATAGGAGTATGTTTTGTCCAATAGGAACACAGAAATATGTTTGCCTTCAAATTGGCTAGTTGGCTACTGACCTGCGGGTGGGTGGGGAATGTGCAGGTCGCCTCTGTCTGGGTGGAGAGTAGCTGAGTGAGCGCGAGTCTCTCAGCGAATCAGCTGGCACTCTGTGAGGTCGCGCCGGGCTGGAAGAGATGATGTCAAATGTCAAAGATCAACTGGTTCCTGTATGTTACAGAAATATTCCAGACTTTTTGAATAACAATAAATAACATTGTCATTTCCATGAATCATAACTAGAAGCATTAAAGTATAGGAGTTGTTCTGGTCACGAATCAATGGAAATAATAGATCTGTAACAAGTAGTTAACATTATGTCAGCATCATTACCTCTTTTTCTTGTCTTCCTTCTCGCTTTCAGAAGAGGATGATGAGGAGGAGGAGGAGGAAGAGCTATGGGCAGCCGCTATCCTGGCACCTCTGAGAGAGAGAGAGAGAGGGGGACATTGTAAAGAGAGGAATCATGTCAGCTCTATTTAGGACATCTCTATCGGCAATGTTCAATATATTATGATCCAAATGTAAAAACATGTCAGTCATTTAACACTCCTTACGCTTTTCCTTGCGCTGCATCAGAGTCAGAACTGTCTGATGAAGACGAAGAGGAAGATGACGAGGAGGAGGAGATGATGATGATGAGCTGGGGCTGCCCATCTTTCCTTTCTTTTTCTCTTCGACCCCCTTCTCGCTCACACCGTTTTCAGTCCTGACTGGTCGGTCTGTGGGGTGGGCAGAGCCTTTTGAGGGGAGCACCGCAGGTGATTGGGTCCTCGAGGTATCTCGTACAGAGACTCTGGTCTCTGAATGGCTGAGGGCCTGTGGCGACCTGGAGCGGGGCGGGTCAGAGTGCCGTGTTTCTTTGGGGTGGGCTCTGATTTCTGATTGGCTGGGAAGGGGACTGGTCTCCTTGGAGGGGAGCGGTGAGGAGATGGAACAAGCCTTCCTTCCTCTGTCTTCCCCTTTCTCTCGCTCCTCTCTATCACCTCTTCGGTCTTTCTCTACTGCTGGTTTCATCACCTTTTCTACAGGCGGCTCCTTTCTCTCTCGGGCCGGAGAGGGGGATGGGGATGAGGAAGAAGAAGAAGAACGAGAAGATGAAGAGGGTGAGCGACGGGGTGGGGGGACCTCTTTAAGAGGTTGACGCTCTCGCCTCTCTTGCTCTTTTTCACGTTGCCGCTCTTTTTCCCTCGCTCTCTCCAGCTCTCTATTCTTCTCTCTCTCCTGGTGTCTCTGCCTTTCTCTGGATAGCGAGTGACTGCTTCTCCTTTGTCGAACGGGAGAGGGGGATCGCCGGGACCTGAAAACAAATACAAAATATAAATTAAATAAACAATTCAGAATCTGGTTTGGCAATCTGAGGTCTTGGCAGATTTGAATTGAGTTATTATTGATTTATGTACACAGGAAGTTGCCCCACTGTGTGTGATGTTTGATTGATGTGTGTATAGTTGAGTTGCGTTTGATTTGGTGTGAATAAGTCCTGGTCCTACCTGTAGAGGGGACTGCGTCTTCTGGGACTCCTCGACCTGCTCCTTCTGGCTCCTCTGTCTCTGGAACGGTCCCTCCCTCTATCCCTCGCTCTCTGCCTCTCTCGGTTGTGCTCTAGCTCCCGGCTGCGGCTCCGCCGTGGGGCGTAGTGGCGAGTCGGGGAGCGGGACGGAGGGGAGGCTCTCCGGGTGGCGGCTTGTCGTCGGGAGCTGGGGGAGCAAGTGGGGGGGTCCTGGTACTGCCGTGGGGGTGCGGCGAGGGGGGAGGGCCGCGGGACAACTGCTGCTGCGGGGGCTTTTGGGGAGGGCGCCCTCCTCCTCTCCCACTCTCTCTCCTGCTCAGAGGGGCTGTACTGCTCTGCCCTCCTGGCCTGGCTCTTCACCCCTCCCTCTCTCTCCTTCTCTCTTTCCACTTCAGTGGGGGAGTACCTCTCGCCTCCGCCTTTGGAGGCTCCTCTTCTGGGAGGAGAGGGTGGAGGGCTGGAGCTCTCTACCTCGGTGGGGCTGTACCTCTCCTGTCCCTTCCCTCGCTCCTTCTCTCTGTCTGTGGGGGGGTAGCGCTCTGCAGCAGAGGGGAGTTGGGAGACCGGAGCTTTTTGGGGAGCAGGAGGCGGGTTTTCCCTTTCAGAGAGCAGGAACCTGTCCCCTCCTGTTCTCTCACGTTCCTTCTCTCTCCCGGTAGCTCTCTGTCCGTCACTCTCTGAAGCGCTCTCTCTGCCCCCATTGGCCAGATACCTCTGGAAGGCAGCACCTACAGTGGGAGGGGAGATGAGAGCGGGGAGGGCTTTTTTCACTGGGCTGCTCTTCACCACGGTTCCCTTTTTCTTCTCTCCCTCGGAGGACGAGGAAGAAGAGGAGGATGATGATGAGGATGAGTCTGAGGATGAGGAAGAGCTGTCACTGTCACTCCCGCTGCTACTGCTGCTCTCATTCGCTTTCTCCTCTCTTTCCTTTGCCTTCTCCTTCTCCCTTTCCTTCGCCTTCTCCCTTTCCTTCTCCTTCTCCCTTTCCTTCTCCTTCTCCCTTTCCTTCTCCTTCTCCCTTTCCTTTGCCTTCAACTCCTCTCGCTCCTTTTCCTGCAGGCTCCGGTCTCTGTTCTCCCGCCTGTTGTCCTCCTCTGCTTGTCTTTTTCTCTCCTTCTCTCCCGCCCCCCTCTCTCTGTCCCTCCTCTCCCCCTCACCCTCTGCGCGGAGGTCTTCAGTCAAACAGGTAGATGGCTGTTGGGTAGAAGACAGTCTGCCGGACCTCTCGCGCTCTCTCCCTCCATCTCGGTTTCGCTCCCTCTCTTTTTCCCTTTCGATCTCCCGCTTCCTCTGCTCCTCTGGTTTCTCCCTCTCTTTGCTCAATTCCCTCTCCCTCTCTTTCCCCCTCTCCTCCGGTTTCCTCTCTTTCCCCCTCTCCTCCGGTTTCCTCTCTTTCCCCCTCTCCTCCGGTTTCCCCTCTTTCCCCCTCTCCTCCGGTTTCCCTCTTTCCCCCTCTCCTCCGGTTTCCTCTCTTTCCCCCTCCTTCCCTCGTGCTCCCTTTCTTTCTGTCGTCCATTGGTGAGAGGTGACTGAGGGACAGGGGATGTGGAGTCGCGGGATGAGTTTCTACCTCTCCCGCCATCACTTTTCCGACTAGGGGGAGATCCTTCTTTCTCACTCCCCCTCCCCCTCTCTCTGTCAGCTGGGGCTCGGGCATTTCTTTCCTTTCCTCGCTCCCCCTCTCCGCTCCTTCCTCTCCTTGCTCCCTCTCTTTCTGGAGAGGGAGACGAGGAGTCTCGCATTTGTGGTTTGTCCTTTCCGCTCCTCTGTTTCCTGGTGTCCAGTTGTTTCGGGGGTGGAGAGGGGGATGAAGAAGAGTCGTGTCTGCTCCTCTGCAGCATTGTTCTCTCCTTTCCTCTATCCTTCTCTCGCTCCCTCTCTCCACTTCTGGAGCGCCTGCCTTTCTCTCGTTCCAGTCGAGGAGGAGAGGGGGAAGAGGAGTCGTGTCTCGTTCTGGTAGGCTTCACTTTCTCACGCTCCTTCTCTCTTCCTTTCTCTTTGTCCTTCAGTCGCTCCTTCTCCCGTTCCTTGTCTGCCCTCGGTCGGCGTTCAGGGGAGCTGGGATACCTGGGAGATCTCTGAGAGGGAAAAGGAGGTAAGGAGAGAGAGGTGAGCAGAAAATAGAGAATTAGCGAGTGCTGGAGGCCATTGATTATGCCCAATTGGCACAAAGCAGGTTTTGAAATGGTAGAGGGAGCTGATCACCAGACCTGTGATTGGTGGTCTTACCGCTCTGCCTCCCGAACGCTGTGGACTCCCGTCCTCGCGACCACGCCCCCTCCTGTCAGGAGATAGCCCCTTTCTCCCCTCCTCTGCTCTCTTGACAGGCTGGTTCTTCTGCCTCTCTCTCAGCGGGGCAGGGGATTGGCTGATCAAATGGAGTTATGGCATGAGAGATAGAATAACAGCATGGGGTGCAACTCAAAACTGCCTTGACTTTTAAGTTACTGAATTGAATGACTAGAATTGATGCGAGTAGGATTGCAAATTTTCGCTAGCGTCGACGGGGATTTGTGGAAAACCTAGGAATTTAGAGTAAGTTACAACCCCCAATTGTTCTGGTGACCCGGAATTACCTGTGAGCAGAGCTGGAGGACCCACTCCTATGGCGCCGTGTCTTACTCTGGGGTGGAGTCTCATTTTCACTTCTCTTGCGTTTTTTCTTAGACGCCTGCTTCTCGTCTGAGGAGCTGAGATGGGGAACAAAGAAAGTATTTTAGTACACACACACACACTATGACCCACGTTCTGTAGGACCCACGTTCTGCAGGACCCACCTATCTTTGTCATCCTTTTCTTCCGACCCGTCCCTAGAACAGAGAACACAGAGTCTTTGTTCATTAAGCTGAAAAAAAGGGTAAAGGCTCACACACATCACCCCGAACGTGAATCCAGCGTTTGTCTGTCAATCGTTCAGCACGCTTCGTTTTTTCAGGGAACACCCGCTGTACGTGATTCCACATGTAAAACCGGTACGCACTCAGTGCGCAAATTACATTCAGAGGTGCTAAGTACTCTGGGCCAGCTAATTGTATTGGTGTGTCTGAGCCCTAAGGAGTCCTCGCGAGCACAGGCGATCGTCAAGCTGTAAGCGCACACATCTCTTACACAAGAGGTTCTGATCCACTGCAATTGAGATGTTCTGAAATAACTAGCAACATTGTGACACTACGCCGGACATGAAGTCCATTCACTGACTGCAAAATGAAGGGGAAAAAAACAACCGGTAAACCTTTTCTTCTTCTTCTTTTTAGTTTTTTTCACCCGTCTAGGAGAGGGGGAAGGGCTCTCTGAGCTGAAGAGAAGAGAGTAAAGTGACATGTTGATCAAACACGCTGTGCATTATTTTTACGCACGCACACAAAATAGGACCGTCTCATTCCATTCTTTCTCCCTCTTTTCTCACCTGTCTCTGTTCTTGTTTTTCTTCCTTTTCTTCTTGCGGCTCTGTTTTTGGGCCGGGGAGTCAGAGTCCTCTGACTCTTCTACCAGCCTGAGAGAGACGGCGAGGAAGAGAGAGAAATAAAGAGATGGTAAGTAACAGAGGGGATAAACAAAGGAAAATCAGAGTTACACGAGAAAGGCTAGCTAGCTACGAGACCCCCCCCCTTGACTTACGCATATTTCTGATGCTGTTGCTTCTCCCTCTCCAGCCTCTCCTGCTCCCTCTTCTCCTTCTCTCGCTCCTTGCGCTCCGGATGGAAGGAGGAGCCATCTACGTAGTCCGTGGCGATGCCGAACGCCGCCTTCAGCCGGTCGTTCTTCTGCTGATTGGCTGCAGCCAGGGCGTGAGTCTCTGTCGCCCTGAGAGAGAAAGGGGGGTGCGGGGCATTGTTCAATAGGTCCTATTATTGTCACGCTAGGTTACTCCCAAAGAGTGGAACAGTGGTGTTTCGCCACCGTGTTCAATGGTCAGCAACTGTAGGAAGCGCCACGTCACCAAGCAACAGAACACTTCACTGCCCACACTCGGTTTGCTGTTTTTATTGTTATTGATTCTGCAACGTGCGAACATCAGCAGTGCTAGCCCACCAGTGTTTTCATCCCAGGCTGGGCACAAATGCTTCAGGTGTGAGATGATTTCCACACAATCACAAGGTGGAAGTGGAAAATGGACAAGGATTAGTCTTCCCTAAAAGCACCAGCATCAAGCAGCTTAGGAAAGAGATCCTCCGGCTGTTAGCTTGGCTGCGAGGAAAGAAAACCCTGCTTTCTATGTACACCGACCTTGCTGTAACCCAGGCAACCCAAATCTCTGTTTTAAATGGCTGCTAATAGCAAAGCTGTTGATGAGTCGGGCAGCGTTGATCTCTCCCAATCCAACGGACAGATGTGAAGCGCAACTCCGCGGCCCCACGGGAGACTGGACATAGGCGTAGGAGATCGGGGAGGCAGTTAGGTCACCCATCTAGCCTAGAAGATCCGATCCAGCTATCAAACAGCTTCGCACCGCTTGAGATGGACCTAGCAGCCCCCGGAATCCGCACGGAGCATGGGTGTATACCAACAGCCTGATAGCCATCACAGTTCAGCAGGTTGTTTCCCCTTCGGATTCCATCACTACCACAATCCTTGTGGGCAGCTCGATGGTGGGAGATGTTGGTCTGACAGACCGACTAAGGTCCACTGTCACCCAGGAGCCCGTGTCCATGACATCAACTCTCCTGCCCACGGTTCTGGTCAACTACTCCAATAGACACCATCGTCACTCACGTAGGTTTAAACAATCTTCGTTTTAGGCGATCTGAGGGAGAACTACACATAGTTTTTTTAAAGACCCTTGCTAGCAGAGGGAAGATGATTATTATCTCTGGCCCTCTCCCGTGCTACCGAAGGGGTTCGGAACATTTCAGCCGACTCTTTGCCCAAAACGAGTACCCGAAGAAACTTTGCAATGACAGGAATGTCTTTTTGTGGGCGCAACCAGAACTTCTTAAAAGAGATGGGATTCCCCCTAACCGCAGGGGTTCCAATTTCCAGCAATATCAAACTGTTTTAGCGACTGACAAGACAGGTTCTGGTAGAGCTCCAGTCCCAGCAACATCAAACTGTTTTACAGACTGACAGACAGGGTCTGGTAGTGCTCCAGTCCCAGCAACATCAAACTGTTTTACAGACTGACAGACAGGGTCTGGTACAGGGTTTTACAGACTGACAGACAGGGTCTGGTAGTGCTCCAGTCCCAGCAACATCAAACTGTTTTACAGACTGACAGACAGGGTCCCAGCAACAACATCAAACTGTTTTACAGACTGACAGACAGGGTCTGGTAGGGCTCCAGTCCCAGCAACATCAAACTGTTTTACAGACTGACAGACAGGGTCTGGTAGTGCTCCAGTCCCAGCAACATCAAACTGTTTTACAGACTGACAGACAGGGTCTGGTAGTGCTCCAGTCCCAGCAACATCAAACTGTTTTACAGACTGACAGACAGGGTCTGGTAGTGCTCCAGTCCCAGCAACATCAACCTGTTTTACAGACTGACAGACAGGGTCTGGTAGTGCTCCAGTTCTCCCTGTCAGAATAAGCAGAAGAGGAAACCATATCAACCCCGACAACAATGGCACTTTGGTTATTGCAAGTAACCTAATTTTATGTTCCTTTAACTCTGCTTTCTAGTGAGTTAATACAAACTCACCTCGTACCATTCTGATAGGTTGGAGACTGTCAGAAAACGTGGCTGTAACGTTAATAATTTGGTTGTTATTCCATTGGTTACCTCTAGGCAGATGCCCCAGGTGAAGAGTGGCCCACACATTGAATATAACACTCTTAAATGCAATCACTAGTAAAAACCTCTCGTGAATGACCTCATTACTGAGCGCAAAGTTGATTTCATGTTTCACACTGACACATGGCTGACTGTAGAGACTCTCCCCTCAGACTACAGCTTTTCACACTATCATTAAAAAGGAAAAAGGGTGGGGACAGCATCTATTTCTATTTATGGTCTCAGCTGTAAGGACATTTCATTTGGTGACGTTGGGTCTTTCAAGCAGCATGCTATAGTGTTTCAATTTCAGCCACCGGTGTTGGCCAAAACCCTGTATAAGGCCACCAAAGCACTGCTTTACCGATTACACCAAGGGCGAGGCCAACCCCCCTCTCCATTCTGTCCTTGGATTTAAGACTGTTGACCGAGACTGTGGACAGATTGGAGAGGTTGGTTGGCCACTCTGGTCCAGTTCTAAATTGGTTTAGGACCCATTTAACCGGTCGAGAGTTTGTCACCCTTGGTGAACATAACTCAGAAAATACTTATCACGGCGCGGGGTTCCACAAGGTTCAATTTTGGGTCTGGTACTGTTCAGTTTATACAGTTGAAGTCAGAGGTTTACATACACTTAGGTTGGAGTCATTAAAACTCACTTTTCAACCACTCCACAAAATTCTTGTTCACAAACTATAGTTTTGGCAGGTCGGTTAGGACATCTACTTTGTGCATGACAAGTAATTTTTACAACAACTGTTTACAGACATTATTTCACTGTATCATAATTCCAGTGGGTTAGACGTTTACATACGCCTTTAAACAGCTTGGAAAATTCCAGAAAATGTCATGGCATTAAAAGCTTCTGATAAGCTAATTGACATCATTTGAGTCAATTGGAGGTGTACCTGTGGATGTATTTCAAGGCCTACCTTCAAACTCAGTGCCTCTTTGCTTGACATCATGGGAAAATCAAAAGAAATCAGCCAAGACCCCAGAAAAAAAATTGGTTCATCCTTGGGAGCAATTTCCAAATGCCTGAAGGAACAATGCTATTCTATACAAACACTAGTATGCAAGTATAAACACCGTGGGACCACGCAGCTGTCATACTGCCCAGGAAGGAGATGCGTTCTGTCTCCTAGAGATGAACGTACTTTGGTGCAAAAAGTGTAAATTAATACTAGAACAACAGCAAAGCCCCTTGTGAAGATGCTGGAGGAAACAGGTACAAAAGTATCTATATCCACAGTAAAACGGGTCGTATATCGACATAACCTGAAAGGCTGCTCAGCAAGGAAGAAGCCACTGCTCCAAAACCTCCATATAACAGCCAGACTACGGTTTACAACTGCACATGGGGACAAAGATTGTACTTTTTGGAGAAATGTTCTCTGGTCTAATGAAACAAAAATCTGTTTGGCCATAATGACCATCGTTGTGTTTGGAGGAAAAGGGGGGGGGGCTTTGCAAGCCGAAGAACACCATCCCAACCATGAAGCACGGTGGCAGCATCATGTTGCGGGGGTGCTTTGCTGCAGGAGGGTCTGGAGCACTTCACAAAATAGATGGTGTCATGAGGAAGGAAAATTATGTGGATATATTGAAGCAACATCTCAAGACATCAGTCAGGAAGTTAAAGCTTGGTCGCAAATGGGTCTTCCAAATGGACAATGACCCCAAGCATACTTCCAAAGTTGTGGCAAAATGGCTTAAGGACGACAAAGTCAAGGTATTGGAGTGGCCATCTCAATCCCATAGAAAATTTGAGGGCAGAACTAAAAAAAAGTGTGTGCAAGCAAGGAGGCCTACAAACCTGACTCAGTTACACCATCTCTGTCAGGAGGAATGGTTCAAAATTCACCCGCCGTATTGTGGAAATTTTTACTAGGATTAAATGTCAGGAATTGTGAAAAACTGAGTTAAAATGTTTTTGACTAAGGTGCATTTAAACTTCTGACTTCAACTGTATATTTTACCCCTTGGCAGCTTTATCAGAAAGCACAGCATTGATTTTCACTGCTAAGCAGACTATACACAACTTTACATTTCAGTCACAAGAGGATTTTAGCTCCAAGACAAGACCGAGGTACTTATTTCTGGAGCCAAAGCACAGAGAGTATCTGGCCGCACATTTTAATTCACAGGCAATAAAGACCAAACACCAGGTAAAAAACCAAGGTGGTATATTAGATTGTGAACTCAATTTCGAATCACACATTAGGAGTGTGTGATTCGGGGCGGCAGGGTAGCCTAGTGGTCAGAGTGTTGGACTAGTAACCGGAAGGTTAAAAGTTCAAACCCCTGAGCTGACAAGGTACAAATCTGTCGTTCTGCCACTGAACAGGCAGTTAACCCACTGTTCCTAGGCCGTCATTGAAAATAAGAATTTGTTCTTAACTTACTTGCCTAGTTAAATAAAGGCTTAAAAAAAATTAACAATAATTTATGTGACCAAAACAGACTTTTAACACCTGAGGAACATTGCCACAGTGCAGCCATTTCTCTCTCAGGCTGATACAGAGACTCATCATCCACGCTTTTATTACAAGCAGGCTTGACAACTGTAATGCTCTCCTGTCTGGTCTATCCAAGGATGCTATTGGTCAACTGCAAAACATACAGGATGCTGCAGCACGGGTACTGACCAAGACCAGACAGAGAGCACACAGTTTCAGGGCTCTGCACTGGCTGCCTGTGAGTTTCCAATTTTTAAGGTATGTACCCAGTAGGTCCCCTGGCACTTGCCGTTTAACTATACCAAAGACTAGGACCAAGAGGCATGGCCAGGCAGCCTAGAGTTACTATGCCCCCAGCCTGAGAACCTGAAGGGGACTGAAACTTTTTACATTTTAAGAGATCAGAGACAGACACCCTTTAGCTTTACTTTTCCTTAGGGTGCTTTTTAGTCAGTCAGTTTTTTGTTCATTGTTCTTTTTTTTAATCCTCTTTGTTGAGTAAATATTTCATTTTTATTTTCTTAGATTTTTCCATGTCTGAAATGTGCTGCATAAATAAAGCCGGATTTGAGTTGATTTAAAGTTTGTGCAGCCATGCTGGTCTGTAGTAGTCTGCAGTAGAAATGTCACTAGTCCGTAGTGATGGCCAGATCTGTGGTGGTTTCACTAGTTTCATTACTCTACAGTGATCTGTGGTGGTGTGTACTTACAATGGTCTCTCGGTGGGGGCCGAAGGCGGCTCCTGCTTCTCCTGCAGCATCATGCGGAAGCTGTTCACCTTCTCTTCAATCTCCTCAGCGGAATACCTGTCATCCAACACACACACACACAGAGATAAGACTCAGCAGCTAACTCTCCCCTTCTGCACCCCATATCTTCACCCTTTTCTCTCCAAATATTTCAGTCCCTCCCATTCCTCTCGGAGGGGAATTGATTAAAATGGTCCGGCTGCCTGGAGTTTGCACTGGGTGAAAAGTGACTGCATTCATTTTGGAACCGGACTGCTTCCCCGGTGTGAACCAGGGCCCCCGCTCTGGCCGACATTGCCTCCCCCCAAAAAAGTGATGTTGGTTAAGCATGTGGAGTAATGAGTAGGATTCTGTGTTCACATATGAAAGTGATTGCTTCACCTGCCTTCCCAATGGAAACTAGCCTGAAATGTAACAATATACATTTTATAGAAAACAGATGTTTCTAAACAACACGCTGCATAGTTGACAATATGACAGAGCGGTGCAGATTACCGTTCAATTTGACCAGGGCACGCCTTCCTCAGCGGCTTCATCCGGTCACGTGACGGGCCATAGCCCAGTGCAACACGGGCCATAGCCCAGTGCAACACTGGCCAGCTTAATTAAATCCCCTCTCTCACTCTTACTCCTTCCTCTTCCCCCACCCATCCCTCCCTCCCTCACCTATCCACCCATCCCTCTTTCTTACCCCTGCTCTTCCATCATATCCTGCAGCTCTGCACACTTGACCTCCAGTTGCCTCTTTCTCTGGTGTTCCAGGATCTCGGCATTGGGCTGACGGTTCAGCTGGCTCTCCAGCCTCTCACGGTCCTTCTCGTCTCGCTCGCCGCCGCGCTCGTCCCGTGGACGCTTTGCCCGCACGCTCGACAGGTTGCGCTGCACATAGCCGTTGGTGCCGCTGCCTCGTGGCGTGGTCAGGCCAATGCCGTTGTACATGGCTCCTCTGTGGAGAGAGACAGGACAATGGTCAGATAAGTGAGAGTATTAAAATGATGGGGACTGGAATGATAGAGGGTAGGCCTATTTGTCAGTCCCGAACAGAACAGAATTGACAGCCTACAAATCAGGAAGTACACTATTGTAAAATAAATGTTGGTCATAGTATCATAAGCCATCCACTCTGCACTATGGAGTTAGGCATGCCAATAAAGACTAAATGAGAGTGGATTGGGTAGGTACAATGCACAAATAGTTAACTATAACAATCCTCCCCTATAAACCATATTGATGATATAGAAGAGATTCCAAACTAGGCTACACTGTAATAAACGCCAAAACACCTAGTTGGGGTCAATAATGATTTAATTCAGGAAGTATGATAAACATTTGGTATTTGAAATTCCGTTTACTTCCTGAATACAACAGTTAGCTTAGTAGAGCGTAATAATATAGTCACCAATAGCTAGCCAAAAAATATTTAAAAAACAGTGACCTGCTTTTGAACCCACCAATCTCTAGGTAACCAACTAACGTTAACTAGCTACTGCTGTACCATACCACAACACTTTGCAACAGGAAAGAGACAAATAAGCCTAGCTAGCTAACGTTAATAGTATGAGATTGGTCAGAAACTGAGATAGCTAGCTAGCTAACTTATTTAGCTAACGTTACGCACTAAACTAGTAGGAGCAAATGGCCGGCTACAATGAATCGTGGATATCTAGCTAGCGAAATAACTAACGTTGGCGAACTAGCGGGCAATACGTCGAAATCAGTTGTTAACGTTACCTGACTAGTTAGTTAATGCACTTATAAAAGACAACGTTTTGACAAACACACTATTTGTGAGCGTCATCTCCCCCAGTAACCACAAGGATCGAACCAAGGCTTGGAACGAGCCCCCTGCCTTACGGGCCAAACTTTGGCCCAAATAGGCCTTCTATCTAGGCTAGCTAGCAACTAACGTAGGCAGCTACAGTGCGCTATACACTTGTGGAATGCATCAAAAATAATATAGGTATCTAACGTTATTTGGACAGCAGTCAGGTCATTGTATTTTTTTGTCAGCTATAGTATCTATATATCGAAATAGTTTAACCCCGCATGGTAGCTAGCAATAACCGTGGCTAACGTAACGTTTCATAATTAGCAAGTCAATTTAACATGCTACCCAGCTAGCTAACGTTACCTCTGAGTTCCCCGCGAACGGAGACGATGAATGGAAGCAAATACACTGGCAAAAAAAAAACGAAATAAAATGACAATCGAAACAAAAGCAAATCTACTTCAAGTACTTATTCGTAAAACAAACACCTAATGCCTGCGGATATCGTCACTGGTTGAACATCGGGGGAAAACCACGCGTGATGATGATGGCGACCCCAGACTCCGCATCTAAACTACATTTCCCATCTTCTTCTTCTATGAGGTTTAACGGCGGTGGGCATTCAATTTGATGCGTTACCGCCCTACATTTCCCATGTTTCCCATTAACACTTTCCTTCTTCCTCTTCAAAGTTTTCTGGCCGACGACACACCTATTGGTGTATAAACTTTTCACCTTGTTGACTTGATGCCACAAGGAACAACAACCCTTCGTATGAGTTTATCTGCTGTATGAGTGGCCTAATGTGAAGACATATTGTCCATGCCATGAATGACAGCCCCCTTGTATATTCAGGTTATCTAGTTCATTTAAAGGCACGATCTGTAATTTCAGCATTCCTGCCACCTTGTTTACAATAAGGTAAATGATGGGGCTGGGGAAATTACACCTATACTGTCAAATTCATAAGTGGACAATTATTTGCATATTACTGACACCCATGAATCAACATGATTATCCATATAATACCTAACTGACACAGAATTCACAGCCTTTTGCCAGTAAAAGAAAAAGAGGCAATGTTTATATGATCCCTTTTCAAACAGTCCCATTTTCCTCTATTTCTTGTTATGTTATTTCAAAATAACATAATAGTCATTTTGAGTTGAATTATGTTACAGGTCGGTGCAGCCTATAGACTACTTGGCTATACCATACATTACATTTACATTACATTTAAGTCATTTAGCAGACGCTCTTATCCAGAGCGACTTACAAATTGGTGCTTTCACCTTATGACATCCAGTGGAACAGCCACTTTACAATAGTGCATCTAGGTCTTTTAAGGGGGGTGAGAAGGATTACTTTATCCTATCCTAGGTATTCCTTAAAGAGGTGGGGTTTCAGGTGTCTCCGGAAGGTGGTGATTGACTCCGCTGTCCTGGCGTCGTGAGGGAGTTTGTTCCACCATTGGGGGGCCAGAGCAGCAAACAGTTTTGACTGGGCTGAGCGGGAACTGTACTTCCTCAGTGGTAGGGAGGCGAGCAGGCCAGAGGTGGATGAACGCAGTGCCCTTGTTTGGGTGTAGGGCCTGATCAGAGCCTGGAGGTACTGAGGTGCCGTTCCCCTCACAGCTCCGTAGGCAAGCACCATGGTCTTGTAGCGGATGCGAGCTTCAACTGGAAGCCAGTGGAGAGAGCGGAGGAGCGGGTGACGTGAGAGAACTTGGGAAGGTTGAACACTAGACGGGCTGCGGCGTTCTGGATGAGTTGTAGGGGTTTAATGGCACAGGCAGGGAGCCCAGCCAACAGCGAGTTGCAGTAATCCAGACGGGAGATGACAAGTGCCTGGATTAGGACCTGCGCCGCTTCCTGTGTGAGGCAGGGTCGTACTCTGCGGATGTGGTAGAGCATGAACCTACAGGAACGGGCCACCGCCTTGATGTTAGTTGAGAACGACAGGGTGTTGTCCAGGATCACGCCAAGGTTCTTAGCGCTCTGGGAGGAGGACACGATGGAGTTGTCAACCGTGATGGCGAGATCATGGAACGGGCAGTCCTTCCCCGGGAGGAAGAGCAGCTCCGTCTTGCCGAGGTTCAGCTTGAGGTGGTGATCCGTCATCCACACTGATATGTCTGCCAGACATGCAGAGATGCGATTCGCCACCTGGTCATCAGAGGGGGGAAAGGAGAAGATTAATTGTGTGTCGTCTGCATAGCAATGATAGGAGAGACCATGTGAGGTTATGACAGAGCCAAGTGACTTGGTGTATAGCGAGAATAGGAGAGGGCCTAGAACAGAGCCCTGGGGACACCAGTGGTGAGAGCGCGTGGTGAGGAGACAGATTCTCGCCACGCCACCTGGTAGGAGCGACCTGTCAGGTAGGACGCAATCCAAGCATGGGCCGCGCCGGAGATGCCCAACTCGGAGAGGGTGGAGAGGAGGATCTGATGGTTCACAGTATCGAAGGCAGCCGATAGGTCTAGAAGGATGAGAGCAGAGGAGAGAGAGTTAGCTTTAGCAGTGCGGAGTGCCTCCGTGATACAGAGAAGAGCAGTCTCAGTTGAATGACTAGTCTTGAAACCTGACTGATTTGGATCAAGAAGGTCATTCTGAGAGAGATAGCGGGAGAGCTGGCCAAGGACGGCACGTTCAAGAGTTTTGGAGAGAAAAGAAAGAAGGGATACTGGTCTGTAGTTGTTGACATCGGAGGGATCGAGTGTAGGTTTTTTTCAGAAGGGGTGCAACTCTCGCTCTCTTGAAGACGGGAGGGACGTAGCCAGCGGTCAGGGATGAGTTGATGAGCGAGGTGAGGTAAGGGAGAAGGTCACCGGAGATGGTCTGGAGAAGAGAGGAGGGGATAGGGTCAAGCGGGCAGGTTGTTGGGCGGCCGGCCGTCACAAGACGCGAGATGTCATCTGGAGAGAGAGGGGAGAAAGAGGTCAGAGCACAGGGTAGGGCAGTGTGAGCAGAACCAGCGGTGTCGTTTGACTTAGCAAACGAGGATCGGATGTCGTCGACCTTCTTTTCAAAATGGTTGACGAAGTCATCTGCAGAGAGGGAGGAGGGGGAGGGGGAGGAGGATTCAAGAGGGAGGAGAAGGTGGCAAAGAGCTTCCTAGGGTTAGAGGCAGATGCTTGGAATTTAGAGTGGTAGAAAGTGGCTTTAGCAGCAGAGACAGAGGAGGAAAATGTAGAGAGGAGGGAGTGAAAGGATGCCAGGTCCGCAGGGAGGCGAGTTTTCCTCCATTTCCGCTCGGCTGCCCGGAGCCCTGTTCTGTGAGCTCGCAATGAGTCGTCGAGCCACGGAGCGGGAGGGGAGGACCGAGCCGGCCTGGAGGATAGGGGACATAGAGAGTCAAAGGATGCAGAAAGGGAGGAGAGGAGGGTTGAGGAGGCAGAATCAGGAGATAGGTTGGAGAAGGTTTGAGCAGAGGGAAGAGATGATAGGATGGAAGAGGAGAGAGTAGCGGGGGAGAGAGAGCGAAGGTTGGGACGGCGCGATACCATCCGAGTAGGGGCAGTGTGGGAAGTGTTGGATGAGAGCGAGAGGGAAAAGGATACAATCAATAGTTTGTTATTTTGTTACTTTAACAGATAAGACACACGTACATTCCCCTGCCCTAATAACAGTCAACACATATATTGTATAATAAGAATATAATGGAATATAATAGAATAAAATATTAATAATATTTTCCCCAAACAACTTGAATTTTGTGGAACAAAGGTGCTTGTATGTGCTTTAGAAACTTTAGAAACTTGTATGTGCTTTAGAAATCTCTTTCTGAAAAGGGAGCTTGTTTGATCCACGTTTAATCATTTTTGTATCTCATGATAAGCTGTAGACCACACTATCTACTTAGAGAGTTTTCATCTGAATTTTTTTGTAGCTGTCTACATACCACCACAGACCGATGCTGGCACTAAGACTGCACTGAATGAGCTGTATTCCGCCATCAGCAAACAGGAAAACGCTCACCCAGAGGCTGCGCTCCAAGAAGCTGGGGACTTTAATGCAGGGAAACTGAAATCTGTCATACCAAATTTCTTTCAGCTTGTTAAAGAGGCAACCAGAGTTCAACATTCACATGGCAGGGCCTCCCGGGTGGCGCAGTGGTTAAGGGCGCTGTACTGCAGTGCCAGCTGTGCCATCAGACTGTCCTTGTCTCGTCACGCACCAGCGACTCCTGTGGCGGGCCGGGCGCAGTGCGCGCTAACCAAGGTTGCCAGGTGCACGGTGTACCCTCTGACACATTGGTGCGGCTGGCTTCCGGGTTGGATGCGCGCTGTGTTAAGAAGCAGTACGGCTGGTGGGGTTGTGTATTGGAGGACGCATGACTTTCAACCTTCGTCTCTCCCGAGCCCGTATGGGAGTTGTAGCGATGAGACAAGATAGTAGCTACTACAACAATTGGATACCATGAAATTGGGGAGAAAAAGGGGTAAAAAAAAAAAAAACATTCACATGGCAGCAGGATCAGACGGATTACCAGGACGTGTACTGCGAGCATGCACTGACCAACTGGCAAGTGTCTTCACTGACATTTTCAACCTCTCCCTGTCTGTAATACCTACATGTTTTAAGCAGCCCACCATAGTCCCTGTGCCCAAGAACACTAAATGCCTAAATGACTACCGACCAGTAGCACTCATGTCTGTAGTGCTGGTCATGGCTCACATCAACACCATTATCCCAGAAACCCTAGACCCACTCCAATGTGCATACCGCCCTAACAGATCCACAGATTATGCAAACTCTATTGCACTCCACACTGCCCTTTCCCACCTGGACAAATGGAACACCTATGTGAGAATGCTATTCAATGACTACAGCTCAACATTCAACAGCATAGTGCCCTCAAAGCTCATCAATAAGCTAAGGACCCTTGGACTAAACACCTCCCTCGCAACTGGATCCTGGAATTCCTGACCGGGTGCCCCCAGGTGGTAAGGGTAGGTAACAACACATCTGCCACGCTGATCCCACCACCGGGGCCCCTCAGGGGTGCGTGCTCAGTCCCCTCCTGTACTCCCTGTTCACTCATGACTGCATGGCCAGGCACAACTTATATATAGGGAGGATGCCAGAGGGTAGTGCGTACGGCCCATTACATCACTGCGGCCAAGCTTCCTGCCATCCAGGACCTCTATACCAGGTGGTGTCAGAAGAAGGCCCTAAAAATTGTCAAAGACTCTAGCCACTCTAGTCATAGACTGTTCTCTCTGCTACTGCACGACAATGTTACCGGAGCGCCAAGTCTAGGTCCAAGAGGCTTCTTAACAGCTTCTACCCCAAGCCATAAGACTCCTGAACATCTATTCAAATGGCCACCCAGACTATTTGCATTGCCCCCCCCTTTACACCGCTACTACTCTCTGTTGTTATCATCTATACATAGTCACTTTAATATCTTTACCTACATGTACATATTATCTTAACTAACCGGTGCCCCACACATTGACTGTACCGGTACCCACCTGTATATAGTCTCGCTATTGTTATTTTACTGTTTCTCTTTAATTACTTATTACTTTTATTTCTTATTCTGATTCATTTTTTAAAAACTGCATTGTTGGTTAGTGGCTCGTAAGTAAGCATTTCACTGTAAGGTACCTGTTGTATTCGGCGCATATGACTGATCAAATTTGATTTGAATTTAACTATATGCTACAACGCTAGCTCGTGTGTGGCTTTGTCCACCTTCTTGCGTATTCTGCCCGCTATGCAATTAATTTGCTCCCACCGTAAATGACATCAATTAACTATCTTGGGTTAGTTATAAATATCTTTGCCTGCATTGTTTAGCAACAAAACCAACGTGTGCGCAACTATGTAGCGAAACAGACAGCGTTGGCCTAAGATTCTTGACAACATCTAAACTATATTTTGTCTCCAATGTTTATTGAAAACATATATACGTTTGCACAATGAGCACTTGTCTCTTAATTAAACACATCCTTACACTTGTTGAATAGCTAGCGAATTTTGAACCATATTAGCATCGACGTGACGTCAGTCAAAACATCTCAAAACAAGACATGGTATCGAGAATGAGATGAAGCTGGCTGAAAGTAGCCACCAGATGAAATGGCAGATGCACTGTGTGCGTTCCTCCAGGCTAAATGCCAAGGCATTTCTGCGACAATAGACAAGAACAGCTCAAGGACGGAACTGTATACATTTAAATGGAGAGAATAAATGAATAAAAGCATTTCTGTGAATCTTTCTGATTGGCTCACAAGTGAGCATCTGTCCCAAAGCCTGGAAATGTTTTTATGGCTCGTTTTACACAGAGGTGTATGGCGGGATGAAAAGAAATACTGAAATCATCACTACCTCTGTTGGTGGGATTAAATGTACAAGCTTTCAGAGATATAGAAAAAGGCAGCATGTTAAAGTTGACAGGTTTTTCGTCTTTAAGTGCAATAAATATCCAGTAGAAAAGCATAAAAACATATAAGCAAACAGTGGATGTCTTAAGGACATCCCGGCGACCATGACAACCTACTGATGTTCCGGCGACGCCCTAACGACACATTTTCGTTTGCAATGATGGGCAACAGTCCATGTTCTTACATGTTATTATTACAGAATATTAGAAGATATGGGGACCAGCACACTCTCTTCCACTATTCTTTATTTTGATACGCATCTGGAACATCACTATTTGAAATAAAGGACGTTTAAAGAGAGCAGACGGCCTCCTATCATTTCTATTCGAGAATATTATCCATATACAGTACAAGTCACAGTAATAATAGCTTCCAGCAATGCAAGAGGGGAAATTTGACTTTTGATTAGGCTAGACCCTGCTAGCGCAAACAGGGTGGACTTGAGTAAGTGTGATATAGCAAAGATGACGGTATATACTGCTTCGCCCCAAAGTCAGAGTAGTAATAGCTACAGGCAACTGGCAAAATAAAGGAAACACTTGAGTAAATGAGGGTTCTGGCGGATCGGTTATGGTATGTGGGCTGCATTTTCATGCCATGGTTTAGGTCTACTCAACCCTGATAAATACACAGCCATCCGGAGTGAACACCTTCAACCTATGGTGAATCATTTCCATCCTGATGGGAGTGGTCTCTTCCAGGAGGACAATGCCCCCATCCACAGCACACATGTGGTCACTGCATGGTTTGATGAGCATGACAATTATGTGAGCCATGTGCCATGGCTGTCTCAGCCACCAGATTTCAACCCAATTGAACATCTCTAGGAGATTTTGGAGCGGCGCCTGAGGCAGCGCTTTCCACCACCATCAACAAACCACCAAATGATGGAATTTCTCACGGGAGAATGGTGTCGCATCCCTCCAATTGAGTTCCAGACACTTGTTGAATCTATGCTTAGGCGCATTAAAGATGTTCTGGCAGCGATTGGTGGCCCAATGCCCGAATTGTGTTTGGCTCAATATACAGCAATCACTATTGTAGAATTTGGCAGCATACCAGCCCAGAATGAACAGTATTCAAGGACAAGGGTTAACAATAAAAATCCATCACTTATACGAGTCCTACCAGAAAGCCAGTATACACAACAGATGAAAAGACAATGGCAAATTAAAGTCATGACTTCTGCATACTTGCTCAACACCTTTGTTAATGATGGCTGTGAGCCCAAGTTAAAATGTAACCCTAGAGAGGCCACAAGACTCTTTAAGCAACCTGACAACAGGCCCCAATGGCGTCTCTGCTTTGTGCAGAGGAACTTTCCAATAAAATAAAATGTTATTTGTCACGTGCTTTGTAGACAACAGGTGTAGACGAACAGTGAAATGCTTACTTACGGGTCCAATTTCAACAATGCAGAGTTAAAGATAAGATAAAACACATAAATAGTGACACAGGGGGAAAAAATACATAGTGAATAACGAATACAAATAATGAGTAAAAATAACATGGCCCTATACTGTACAGCGAGTACCAATAACGAGTCAATGAGCAGCATCAATGTAACAGTATAACTTTAGTCCGTCCCCTCGCTCCGAACCAGGGACCCTCTGCACACATCAACAACAGACACCCACGAAGCATCGTTATCCAACGCTCCACAAAAGCCGCGGCCCTTGCAGAGCAAGGGGAACCACTACTTCAAGGTCTCAGAGCGAGTGAGCGCGCACCACCGCTAACTAGCTAGCCATTTCACATCGGTTACACTGAGTGTGAAAGTGTGTGTGTGTGTGTTAGAGTGTGTGGCATCAGTTTACATGTGTGTGAATGTTATGTTTTTGTGGGCTTATGCAGTGTGTGTATGTGTGTGTTGGGGTGTCAGTGTAAGTATGTGTGAGTGTGTGGGTAGGGTCCAGTATGTGTACATAGAGTCAGTGCAAGAGAGTTAGTGCAAAAAGGGTCAATGCCGGTAGTCCGGGAAGTCATTTGATTAGCTATTTAGCAGTTTTGTTTAGAAGTCTTATGGCCTGGGGGTAGAAGCTGTTCATGGTCCTGTTGGTTCCAGACTTGGTGCATTGGTACTGCTTGTTGTGCAGTAGCAGAGAAAACAGTCTGTAGCTTGGGTGGCTGGAGTGTTTGACCATTTTTTGGGCCTTCCTCTGACACCAACTGGTATATAGGTCCTGGATGGCAGGGAGCTTGGCCTCAATGATGTACTGGGCCGTACGCACTACCCACTATGGATGCCAAATTGTTGCCATACCAAGTGGTGATTGCAGCCAGTCAAGATCCTCTCGAGGGTGCAGCTGTAGAACTTTTTGAGAATCTGAGAGGTCTCATGAAAAATCTTTTCAGCCTCCTGGAGGGGGAAAAGGCATTGTCGTGCCCTCTTCGCAACTGTGTTGGTGTGTTTGGACCATGATAGACCCTTAGTGATGTGTGATGACCCTCCCACTCTGTCTGCCGAATTATTTCTCTTTGCTCTTGTTTTCCTTAATAGGATGTCGGTGGGCAGAGCCAGGAGGGTCGTCAGCGAAATGGGACACACCTTGGCTCGGGTGTGTCCTGGGATAAATACACCTCTTCCCCATTTATTGAGGAGACTCTCTCCATGTAGACACACTGATAGAGTTTGGTTGTGGCATTTTTGTGGTTGTTTGTTTGTTTGTTTGTTTGTTTGTTTGTTTGTTTGTTTGTTTGTGTGCGTGCTTTGGCACCTTTCAACACCCCTCATTATCGCATTTATGCACGCAAACACTCACTTACACTACTGATTACTGACTACACACACCATTGTTAATTGTATTTAGTTTACTCCAGTGAATAAATATATTTTGTTATTCCTTATCTCCACTTTGTCTCCCTTTTTGTTATGAACTTTGAACCGGTTCGTGACAGATATGGACACAGAGGAACTTGAAGCTCCCTACTCAACATTGATGTGAATGGGGCTGTGCTCAGCCCTCTGTTTCCTGTAGTCTACGATCAGCTCCTTTGTCTTACTGACGTTGAGGGAGAGGTTGTTGTCTCTGACTTAATCCCTGTACGCAATCTCATCGTTGTCGGCAAACTTAATGATGGCGTTGGAGTCGTGCATGGCCACTTAGTCATGGGTGACCAGGGACTACAGGAGGGAACTAAGCATACACCCCTGAGGGGCCCCCGTGTTGAGGGTCAGCGTGGCGGATGTGTTGTTGCCTACCCTCATCACCTGCGGGTGGCCCGTCAGGAAGTCCAGGATGCAGTTGCAGAGGGAGGTGTTCAGTCCCAGGGACCTTAGCTTAGTGATGAGTTTCAAGGGAACTATGGTGTTGAACACTGAGCTGTCGTCAATAAACAGCATTCTCACGTAGGTGTTCCTTTTGTCCAAGTGGGAAAGGGCAGTGTGGAGTGCAATAGAGATTGCATCCTGTTGGGGGCGGTATGTGAACTGGAGTGGGTTCAGGGTGTCTGGGATGATGGTGTTAATGTGAGCATTGACCCACCTTTCAAAGCATTTCATGGCTACAGATGTGAGTGCTACGGTGCGATAGTCCTTTAGAAAGGGTCAGGGAGAGTTTGAAAATGCCTGTGAAGACATTTGCCAGCTGGTCAGCTCATGAGTCTTGGTAATCCAGGTCCCGTTAATATAATAATCTCGAACGGAGCTCATCTTTTCATTGTCTCAGTGTCAGGGATTAGGACCTGGTCCCAGTTGAACAGTATGTCCTTCGCGGCCGAGTCATTGAAGTAGAATTCTTCATCCAAATCGAGGTTAGCGATCATTGTTCTGATGTCCAGAAGCTATTTTCAGTCATAGGAAATTATGACGGAAGCATTATGTACAAAAAAAAGTTATGATCAATGCAAAAACAAAAAAGCATCATTGGTCAGGAGCCCGTAAAACGGCCGACGCCATTCCCTTAGTTACACCAGCCTGGGTCCTGGTCTTTCAGAGGTCTGTACATTCCCACACAGTTCCACCTTGGTGGAAGAAAGCAATCATCACCCCTCTTCCCTTAAAGCCTTCTCCCAAAGAAAACAAAGACTGTATACCTGTTGCTCTGTCCTCCATTGTAATCAATTGTCTTGAAAAGATCATGGTGTTTAAGCTTCCCTCAGACTCAACACACTGTCGGACCTGTGTCTGTTTGCTTAAGAATACAAGCGTGGCACTGATGAAGCAATCTTCAGCATAGTGCATCTCATCCTGCAACATCTGGAGAACCCCAAGGCTTATGCTCGACTGCTATTTGTGAATTTTAGTTCAGCATTTAACATCTTGCAGCCACACATCCTCCTCAGTAAACTCAGACAGATATCAGTCAAACCCTATACCATCAGGTGGTATCACTCATTTCTGACCAACGGGAGCCAAAGGTCATTGAGGTGCCCCCCAAGGCTGAGAGTTCACCCATCCTATTCACACAGTATACAAATGAATGTACAAGTAGACTATGTTGTCCAGTTTTCTGATATTTCCATTCTCAGTCTAATGTATAGACACTGACACGACTGTGTATATGTCAGAGATGCAAAGGTTTGTGTACCTCATCCTAAATGTCCAGCAAACTGTGGAAATGTTTTTTTGACCCCAAATCTATTGGTGACCACTCACCTGTGGTGGTCCATAACGTGGACAAAAATTCAGGTCCACTCTTACAAATGTTCTAGTGTCTAACAATGCCTTTATTTTCTGCGTAGGTTCAGGGTTTTTGGAGTCAAACAGAAGGGCATGCTCCTATTCTACCAGGCTGCCATATAGAGTATTCTATGGCATTTCAGCCAGGTTTGGAAACGTGTCAGTTACTTTAAATAACAAATCAATTGCCTGGTCCAGACAGCCATGAAGGTGATACAGTAGGTGTGAGGTAGCTCTGCATTGCAGACTGTGTTTATGAACAAACAATCATGAGACTAACCCTCCCATGTCCTCCACCTAGAATTTCAGCTTCTCCCCTCAGGCAGACACAACAGGGTTCCTCATTGTAAGCTGCACAGATATAGGCACTTCAGTCAAACTCCGAATCAGCAGTAGATACAGTATATAGTAGATATACACTGAGTGTACAAAACATAAGGGACAGTTCTTTCCATGATGGAGACTGACCAGGTGAATCCAGGTGAAAGCTATGATGCCTTATTGATGTCCACTTCAGTCAGTGTAGATGAAGGGGAACAGACGGGTTAAAGAAGGTTTTTAAACCTTGAGACAATTGAGACATGGATTGTGTGTGTGCCATTCAGAGGGTGAATGGGCAAGACAAAAGATTTAAGTGCCTTTGAACAGGTATGATAGTAGGTGCCAAGCTTGTATCAAGAACTGCAATGCTGCTGAGTTTCACGTGTGACACCCCAAACCCCACTTTGAGAACCACTGATCTATGAGGCATTTATTCAGTGATTTTCTTCTTTGTCTAATCTGTATGTGTTTATTCATTCACCACTAGAATGTTGCTGGGCCCAGTACAGGCAGTGTGATCCCCTCATCTTCTGGTCCCAGTGACGGTAGACGATGCACAGACAGCTCAGCTGCTGCAGCAGAGTCAAGTGCAGTGGAGGTAGGAAGACTAAACAGAGACACACACACGCGGTCAATACTGCTGCTACTATTTACTTTATTGCACATACCACCATATTCTGTAGTATTCATAGTATATTCATAGTTTATATAACGGGTGGGTCTAATCCTGAATGCTGATTGGTTAAAACTGCATTACAGCAGGTGTCTATTCCACAAGTTACCACAGGCTAAATCTAGACCTTAAAATGACTATTTACTCTGTTCCATCTGACTGCGCAATCCACTGTCTCATCAGCCCAGCCAAGCAATTTATTAACTTGATATCCACTATAAAAAGCATCCAGACATTATCTCACATTTCTTTTAGACAGCGGAGATTTGTATAAACTTGCTGTCTGTCTCCCCGACATTTGCAACATTGTTTCAATATTCAAATTCCATCTCCAGCTGTCCCATAGTAATGAACATGTCGGGAGTCGGGACGAGACAGACATGCAGGCAGTGTTTCTCAGCCAATCGAAATCTTGAATCAGCTGGCATAATTTTGATGTATATATACAAAGAAATGTAAATTAGAAAAAGGTGAACGTTTTGCAGTCTTTCCAGCTTCAGTTTGTGATTGTGTTAGCTGTGTTGTTGGCTAGCTCCTCTGAACAACAGTGTCCTGACGAGTGAGCACATTTTATATGCCAGGCGAAATCATTAGCAAATTTTTATGGATGTATGCAAATAAATGTCACTAGAAAGCAGCTTAAACAAATGCAGCTACTTTGCTGTTATTCTGGCTGCACTTTTTGACGTGACTGTAAGTTAGCCGTAGTAGGCTAGCAAGCAAGGGATAAGAACATTGCCAGCCAGTATGGCAATGGAACATTTAGAACGAATGACTGGGTCGCGTCCATAGATACAGAACAAAAAGACTAAACGACTGGGTCGCGTCTCTAGCAACTGAACCAATAGAACGAATGACCAGCCTGCCGGGACTATATCGGGACTATATCTTTTGGAAGGAAGAAATAGTATGAATATATTTCTCAAAATAACGTTTTTCATTAAAATATGTCAATCATTATTTGAAAATGTTACCCGTTGTATAAAAATGATGATGCCCTCAAAGCCGGTGATGGAGGATATATTGGCACAACACCCCTTCAAACACCGGCTTCTCGGGCATCACCACTGAAATATTAAACATATTCATTGTGTATATATTCCTATTACCCTTCCTGCTTCTTCTTTAAAACATGATTTGTCTATTACTTGGTTGTATTTTTGTATCAAAGCACAAGGTGAGACCCAGATGCAAGACACAGGAGGCAGATGGTTGGAGTCTTACAATGTTTATTAATCCAAAAAGGGGTAGGCAAGAGAATTGTCGTGTACAGGCAAAAGGTCAAAACCAGTTCAGAGTCCAATAGGTACCGAAGGGCAGGCAGATTCAAGGTCAGGGCAGGCAGCATCAAGGTCAGGGCAGGCAGGATGATCAGGCAGGCGGGAAAGTAGTTCAGAGTCAGGCAGTGGTCAAAACTGGGAAGACTAGCAAAAGAGAATAGAAAAGGAGTATGGGGAAAAACAAGCTGGTTGACTTGACTAAACATTCAAGATGAACTGGCACAGAGATACAGGAAACACAGGGATAAATACACTAGGGAAAATAAGCGACACCTGGAGGGGGTGAAGACAGTCACAGCGACAGGTGAAACAGATCAGGGCATGACATTTTTGTATATAGACACAGTGCATTCATAAAGTATTCAGATCCCTTGACTTTTTTCACATTTTGTTACAATACAGCATTATTCAAAAAGTGATAAAATAGTTTTTCTTCACACAATACCCCATAATGACAAAGCAAAAACAGATTTTTATAAATGTTAGCATATTTATTTAAAAAAACAACTGAAATATCACATTTCCATACACCCCCGTTCAAAAGTTTGTGGTCACTTAGAAATGTCCTTGTTCTTGAAAGAAAAGAAACATTTTTGCCCATTAAAATAACATACAAATGATCAGAAATACAGTGTAGACATTGTTAATGTTGTAAATGACAATTGTAGTTGGAAACGGCAGGTTTTTTATGGAATATCTACATAGGCGTACAGAGGCCCATTATCAGCAACCATCACTCCTGTGTTCCAATGGCACATTGTGTTAGCTAATCCAAGTTTATCATTTTAAAAGGCTAATTGATCATTAGAAAAACATTTTGCAATTATGTTAGCACAGCTGAAAACTGTTGTTCTGATTAAAGCAACAATAAAACTGGCCTTCTATAGACTAGTTGAGTATCTGGCGCATCAGCATTTGTGGGTTCGATTACAGGCTCAAAATGGCCAGAAACAAAGAACTTTCTTCTGAAACTTGTCAGTCTATTCTTGTTCTGAAAAATGAAGGCTATTCCATGTGAGAATCTCAGACTGGCCAATAAAAAAAAAAGATGAAGATGGGCAAAAGAATATAGGCACTGGACAGAGGAAGATTGGAAAAAAGTGTTATGGACAGACGAATCGAAGTTTGAGGTGTTCGGATCACAAAGAAGAACATTCGTGAGACACAGAAAAAATGAAAATATGCTGTAGGAGTGCATGATGCCATCTGTCAAGCATGGTGGAGGCAATGTGATGGTCTGGGGGTGCTTTGGTGGTGGTAAAGTGGGAGATTTGTTCAGAGTAAAAGGGATCTTGAAGAAGGAAGGCTATCACTCCATTTTGCAACGCCATGCCATACCCTGTGGATGGTGCTTAATTGGAGCCAATTTCCTCCTGCATCAGGACAATGACCCAAAGCACAGCTCCAAACTATGATTTAGGGAAGAAGCAGTCAGCTGGAATTCTGTCTATAATGGAGTGGCCAGCACAGTCACCGGATCTCATCCCTATTGAGCTGTTGTGGGAGCAGCTTGACCGTATGGTACGTAAGAAGTGCCCATCAAGCCAATCCAACTTGTGGGAGACATTGAACCAGATAATGTTGATGCTCAAGCCCATCATCAAGTTGAGGAAAGAGAGGCAAATGCCCTAGAAAAGTCAGAGGACAACAAGGAGAATCACAGACAGAGTGACAGAGGAGCTCAAAATGTCAGGGCTGAATTTTTGTCCCAGTCTGCCCCTGATGCTGGTTGATGACTTTTTGCAAATCCAAATGGGTTTTACATGTAGACCCCACGTCACAATACGTTGACAAATTATGCTGAAACAACGTTGATTCAACCAGCTTGGCTATAACGGACTAACATTCGAATTGGAGTTGATGACAACGCAATACATAAAACACACAACTTGAAGCAATGTCACGTTGTATTACGATAAGAGACAGGCACAGGAATACGTAATAGGATCTTTTATTTCTCCCCAAAATAAAGTACGTCATGAAAACGACAGGGACGAAGCCCAAAACAGGCACGTAAATATATAACACAGGGATGTAATCCGAACAAAAGAGTGAGGTGTAAAATCTCTAAATAATACATGGGACGAGGCCGGTAATAACAAGTGCACAATACCACGAAAGCCGATACAACAGAGCACAGGTACTCACAAGACCAAAGGACATGGGGACAACAATCGAAAACAGAGGGCACATATATACACACACTAATCAGGGGGAATGGGAACCAGGTGTGCGTAGAAGGCCTGTGACGAATAGAAGGCCTGTGACATAGACCTTTCACGGAGCTGGTGAAAGGAATGAGCAGCAGCACCGGAGAGGATCCGTGAGAAACAACCACATATTTCGCCATGGAGCATGTTCTGATTGTCCAGTGATGGGTCAAGCCTCAACACGCCTATAATGAATTTATTCATCAAACCCGAGCCTTTTCGTGCCGCAACCAGCTACTAAAACCATAATTCCAGCAGTGAAAATAGCTAAAATATCTCTGCCATACCTGAGCGTGTCTATAGCGCCACCAGCAGCGCTTAGATTTACCATTGCGTTAGGTTTGATAAAATAGGGCCCTATATGTTAGTGTTTCCTTTAGTTTGCCAGTTACCTGTAGATTCCAGCAATGCAACAGTGGAAAAGGGACTTTTGACTTGGTTAGCCCCGCAAACAGGATAGATTCGAATGTGTGATACAGCAAAGATGGTGGTATACAGCTTTTTCCAAAGAGAGTATAGAGGACATGAAGAGTTCCAGGAACTGCTTCTCCAATATAAGTCCCCCGATCACTCTTGTAGGCAATTTCATGCCAACGTTATGCGCAGAAACACGTCATCAGGTCATTTCAAGCTGAACTGTGTATATGCATCCAGTCCAATTGAAAGCACTCTTTTGATAGAAAGTCGTTTTTGACCATATTGGGAACTTCACGAGGCTGGAGTTAGGACATGCTCAGATGCTAGTTCTAGTTGCCATGGTGCCCTAGTAGCAGCCTAAGCACAGAGCGCTATAGAAATGAATTATTATGAATTATTATTGCTTAAAGTAACTGTCCAATGTTTCCAGATTTCTATGAAATATGAACTAAAATGTACCCCAACAACAGAATGGTGAGGGCATATACCGTCATTAAAAATATTCATGCGAGTAGACTGCTGATTGGTCAGATCTGTTTAAAATACAAGTTTGAGGTGGATTTTTTAATGTTTATTTTCTCCAATTTATGCTTTGGCCACATATACGAGTAGGCTATAGGGCGAGTCAACAACATTATTTGGATATGAGTTAACAGAATATGAACCTTTAAAAGTGAGATGTTCACTGGACAGTTACTTTAAGAAATTGGCTCGAATCTAGGTTTTGCATTTAGATTGAGAAAATTAACATCTAAAGAAGAATTTGTCACTGGTCTGATTGGTCCGCTTGGAACTCTGGTTTTAAAAACGCGTGGCTTCGCCTGTTCCTCTCTGAAATGTAATTTGACCTTTAAATAAGGAAGTCAGTTAAAAACAAATTCTTATTTACAATGATGGCCTAACCCGGCCAACTGTGCACCACCATATGGGACTTCCAATCACAGCCGGATGAGATGCAGCCTGGATTCAAACCAGGGACTGCAGTGACAGCTCTTGCACTGAGTTGCAGTGCCTTAGACCGCTGCGCCAGTCGGGAGCCCAAAATAGTCATAGGGTGTCTCCCAAATGGCACCCTATGCCCTATAATGTAAAATACTTTTGACCCTATGGGCCCTGGTCAAAAGTAGTGCACTATATACTGTAGAATAGCATGGTGGCTGAAATGCCAGGACTGTGGGTTTGTTTTCCACTGGGACCATCTATGCAAAAGTTTATGCATGCTTGAATGTAAGTCACTTTGGATAAAAGTGTCTGATAAATGGTATACATTATATATATATATATATATCATGTCACCCCGCTCCTCCGCTCTCTCCACTGGCTTCCAGTTGAAGCTCGCATCCGCTACAAGACCATGGTGCTTGCCTACGGAGCTGTGAGGGGAACGGCACCTCTGTACCTCCAGGCTCTGATCAGGCCCTACACCCAAACAAGGGCACTGCGTTCATCCACCTCTGGCCTGCTCGCCTACCTACCACTGAGGAAGTACAGTTCCCGCGCAGCCCAGTCAAAACTGTTCGCTGCTCTGGCCCCCCAATGGTGGAACAAACTCCCTCACGACGCCAGGACAGCGGAGTCAATCACCACCTTCCGGAGACACCTGAAACCCCACCTCTTTCAGGAATACCTAGGATAGGATAAAGTAATCCTTCTCACCCCCCCTTAAAAGATTTAGATGCACTATTGTAAAGTGGCTGTTCCACTGGATGTCTTAAGGTGAACGCACCAATTTGTAAGTCGCTCTGGATAAGAGCGTCTGCTAAATGACTTAAATGTCATGTAAATGTATATACACACACTGTATATATTATATAGGGAATAAGTTGCCATTTGGGACTATGACTATGCCTTACGGGGAAAAAACATATGATTTCACGTGAATTTCCATGTTATGCACATGTGAAATCGTGTGAAACCATGTGGTTTTGGAACAATTCACATGTGATATTTCACATGAAGTTTCACACTGTAACGGCTTTCTAATGGTGAAGGAGAGTCGGACCAAACTGCAGCGTGTCTATTGTGATTCATCTTTAATAAACAAACGTAACACACAACAAAACACTAACACTACAAAAACGAAAACAGCCTATACAAGTGTCTACTAACCTCTAACCAGGACATCAAGACACACAGGACAATCACCCACAATACAACCAAAGAATATGGCTGCCTAAATATGGTTCCCAATCAGAGACAACGGTAAACACCTGCCTCTGATTGAGAACCACGTCAGACAGCCATAGACTCTCCTAGAACACCCCACTAAGCTACAATCCCACTATACACACATTCCAAAATCCCAAGACAAAACACACCACAATACAAAAACTCTATGCCACACCCTGGCCTGACCCAATACATGAAGAAAACACAAAATACTTAGACCAGGGCGTGACACACACACACACACACACACGTAGATTGTCACGTGATCACATAACCTTTCACATGTGGATGAACATTTTTACATGATGCCCTGCAAACAAAAGATGTTAGGATGTCCCCGGAACATCACAAAATAGCCGCAGTGTTCTCCACTTACATATTTGACACACACGATTACATTGTGTATGTTAATTTATACAGTAATCATTATTCAACATATCCTTTCCTGGGATTTGAACTCACAACCTCTTGGTTCACGGCATTCCGATTTTCCTGCTACCCCCATACCATGTAATTACTTCCCTTACAAAATACAAATAACTGTTTTCACATGTTGAGCTGACATTTTCACATGTGAAAACAAAAAGAGACAGTTGTTATTATTTACCGTTTTTTCCAACTGCTTACACACAAAATCTTTTCATGTCACACGATTTTTGAAACCTCTCACTCAAAGTGCAAAACTACTCACCAAATATCCAAAACCATAAGCTATTTCTCAGCCTTTGACTCAGTTGTCAATTGCATAAAACACTTTTTTCTAAACACTACACACAATTCTCTAACTAAAACACAAAAATCTAACAGGAAGTGACTTGCTTTCCTTTTCCAAACACAACCAATCAAAATGCTACACTTATTCACCAGGTGACACACACACTCCTCACATGTGCAAACACTAATAGCTTAACTGATCACTAACCAATCACTGCTTTACTGTAGTATAGGTCAAAGGTCAGATTACCTGTTTTGAACAATGGATGCCAACAATGGACAGAGAGCAAAAGGAGTAGGAGGGAGAGGAAGAGGAAGAAGAGGACGAGGGCAAAGAAGAGAAGGAAGGAGAGCCATCTCTGATGAGATTAGGGCAACACTTGTCGATCATGTGATCAACCACGGTTTGACCATGAGAGAGGCTGGACTGAGAGTCCAGCCCAACTTGAGTCGATTTACAGCGTCCATAATTCGAACCTTCAGAAATGAGAACAGGTATGCAACTATCTAATGACTATTTTAGCATTACAGTAATGTACTGTAAAATACGTATGACTGCATAGTATTGCATAAACATATGTAACTCTAAGCCATCCATTTACTGCACTGCATTGAATGAATGAGGTTGGTTATCATGCTGTACTACATTTTTTTGTACATTGTTTACAGTTCCTATGCTGAACACATACTGTGTTTGAATTCTGTCCAGAGTGGAAAGGCAAAGACATCATGGAGGACGAGGATGCTTGTTTACAGATGTACAAGAGACTGCAATTATAAATATGGTTTTGGCCAACAATGCAATTAGGATTGGAGAGATAAGAGAGCATATCTTGAATAATGACACCATATTTAACAACATCAATGCTGTAGGCCTGTCCACCATACAACGCATCCTCCAACGGCACCGAGTGACGATGAAACAACTTTACAAGGTGCCATTTGAGAGAAACTCTGACAGAGTCAAGAATATGCGACATGACTTTGTAGAGGAATGTATGCAACACTACTTCCAGTACTTCAGACATACCATATTTACTCATCTGTATATCCTTTTGTCTGTTACAGAGAGTATTGGAGCTGGATGCCCATGTAATTCGCAATTAATTTATTTATGTGGATGAGGTTGGCTTCAACCTCACCAAAACCAGGTGCCGCGGAAGAAATATAATAGGACAGAGGGCGATTACCAATGTCCCTGGACAGCGTGGGGGTAATATGTGTGCTGCCATCACTCAAAACGGGGTCCTCCATCACAATGCCACACTGTACGGACCGTACAACACCGGCCATATGCTCACTTTTCTGGATGCAATTTACACAATGCTTGTCCCTGATCCAGATCAGGAGCCTGCTAGATTTGTGGTTTTATGGGACGTTAGTTTTCACCCGGCTGTTCTGGTTCAAAACTGGTTTGCCACCCATCCACAATTTGTAGTTTTGTACCTACCCCCATATTCACCTTTTCTAAATCCCATAGAGGAATTCTTCTCAGCCTGGCGCTGGAAAGTGTATGATCGCCAACCCTATGCCTGCATGCCGCTTCTCCAGGCAATGGAGGACGCATGTGGGGACATGGAGGTTGCCTCTGTCCAAGGATGGATACACCATGCTAGGAGATACTTCCCTCGATGTTTGGCAAGAGAAAACGTATCTTGTGATGTGGACGAAGTATTGTGGCCAGACCCAGGCCGGAGAAGAGGCCGGAGAAGAGATGAAGCACTAGCTTAGCACTGGTGACTGCCGCCATTTTGTGTGTGCAGTTTTGGGAATTGTGTGTAGAGTTTTGAAAAAAAGTAGATAGTTTTGAAAACTTGTGTAAGCAGTTGGAAAAAACTGTAATATAGAGTTCATGTTAACACCACCTTTAAAACATGAGAATAACATGTTTTTACCTCACATGTGAATTGCAGATGTGAAAATCGAATTTGCACTTGAACTAGATTTGTGTATTATACTATACTACGCACTGTAGTATCCCTCGATTATGTAGTGCTTACTATAGAATGTTGTGGTACACTGGAGAATAGTATACTAGACACTGTAGTATGCCTTGATCACATCGTGATAACTTGAGATTTTTTAGATCAATTGAACTTCTATCTAGCTTTACTGCTAGTTGCTAGCTTTGTCAATGCTGTTTTGATTTGAACGTGCTGTCCATGGGGAGCTCATGTTGAGGTTCCCCCTCGATCGTGTAGTGCTTACTATAAAATGTTGTAGTATAATGTAGAATACAATACTCCGCACTAGTATTCCTTGATTGATTGATTTGATTTGAATATTTAATAACACAATACAACTACAAATGTGGATACAATGCATTTAGAAATAGAATGCCCACCCCAACTCACGCCCTGACCAAACCAAAATAGAGACATAAAAAGAATCTCTGAGGTCAGGGCGTGACAAAGTGATGAGAAGGGCGGTGTTGTAGGGACCAAGTTTGGCATGGTGATGGCGGATGCCTTGCTGGCTAACAGCTGCGCACATGGTGATATTCCCTCAACTCATACTCCCTGATCGCATCGGAGATAACTGTCCTTCCTCGTCCTCCTCTTCCTCTCACTCCCTCACCTCTAACTCTTGTATTGTACTGTAATATGTAGTTCAATTATCATTGAAGGATGCACATCACAGCTGTTGTTTGGTCAGAAAATGGTTGAACGCCGCAGATTTGGTTGTGCCCTTAAACCGGCCTCTCTCAAAGAGAGACCATGGTTTACAACATGGTCAATAATTGTGGCCCTTATCTCATCAGAGACCACTGCTCTTGGTCTTCCTCTCCTTTGTCCTCCACGCGTTCTCCCTCTCCCTGCCACTCTTCTTTCCCCATCAACCTGTCTTCCATGTTTCCAAACTAAACCATTCCGAAGCCGTCCTCTTTTGTCTGTTTGGTAACGAGACTAAAAACAGGACACTTGGGTTGACTTTCAGCTGAAATTACAATTGGAATGATTAAATGTTCTGCTGAGATTTTCTATGTTTCAATCTGGTTACTGCAGAAATGCATGACATTTGCAATCATTCTGTTTTTGAATGTGTTTTTAACAGTATTGGAAACAGTGTTTTAGCATTTGAAAACATGTGCTGCAAATATATAGTTTTGCAGGTGGTGGAGTATGAATGTGGAAAGTGTTCATGGATTTCGGAGAATGTGGTCATTGAATGCATTTTGTGTGAATGCATGAAAAATGATTCACAGTTTGGTCCACATACACTTCTGTTTCGCTGACTGTGTGAAGAGTTTTGACAATGTGACTTCAGTTTTGACCAATGCATGTTAGCATTTGAAAAAAAAACGTCAGCGTGTCACTGGTACTTCCTGTTTGAGTTTCTGCTTGACAGCATGATATAGTTAGGGTCAGATTTGCCAAATGGAGGGAGAGGGCGAGCTTTGCATGGGTTTCTGTGTGTGGAGTAATGATCTAGAGTTTTGTCGCCTGTAGTTGCACAGGTGACATGCTGGTAAAAATGAGGTAGAACTTGTTTCAGTTTCCCTGCATTAAAACCACCGGCAACTAGGAGCGCCGCCTTTAGATGTGTATTTTCTTGTTTGCTTATGACCCTATACAGCTCATTGAGTGCTGTCTTAGTGCCAGCATCAGTTTGTGGTGGTAAATTGACACCTATGAAATGTATTTGGAAGAATACTCTTGGTACAGTGCCTTCAGAAAGTATTCAAAACCCTTGACTGAATTCAAATGAGGTAAATTGATTCATTTTCCATCTACACACAATACAGCAAAATAACAAAGTAGAAACGTGCTTTTTTAAATGTTTGAAAATGTATTTGGCAGCAATTACAGCTGTGAGTCTTTCGTGGCAAGTCTGGGCAAGCTTTGCACACATGGATTGTACAATATTTGCACATTATTCTTAAAAGAATAAGCCACAATCACCTCATTCTTTTCTCTGCAGATTCTCAAAACACAATAGAAAGACATGTCTGCAAAAATCCCCTGCAAAGGGCTACTATTGACAAGAATGATTTGTCATAGTCAATGGGCTGGGAGAGTTTTACAGATAGGTCTTTGAGATGAGGAAGTTTTTTATTTTTTATTGTGCAGTATTGTGCTTAGAGACAATACATGTATTGCTGTGTTTGAGAACGATTGAAGGTGTCAATATGCAGCCACCACAATGCTTGAAATATGGAGTGGTACTTAGTAATGTGTTGTTTTGGATTTGCCCAAGACAAAACAAAAGGGTAATTGTTTTGCCACTGTTATTACTTTAGTGTCTTGTTGCAAACAGGATGCATGTTTTTGGAATATTATCAATCAATCAATCAATCAAATGTATTAATAAAGCTCTTTTTACATCAGCCGATGTCACAAAGTGCTATACAGAAACCCAGCCTAAAACCTCAAACAGCAAGCAATGCAGACGTAGAAGCACGGTGGCTAGAAAAAACTCCCTAGAAAGGCAGGAACCTAGGAAGAAACCTAGATTGGAACCAAGCTCTGAGGGGTGGCCAGTCCTCTTCTGGCTGTAACAGATTATAACAGTACATGGCCAAGATGTTCAAATGTTCATAGATAACCAACACGGTCAAATAATAGTAATCACAGCGGTTGTAGAGGGTGCAACAGGTCTGCACCTCAGGAGTAAATGTCAGTTGGCTTTATATAGTCAATCATTCAGAGGTAGAGACAGCAGGTGCGGTAGAGAGAGAAAGTCGAAAACAGCAGGTCCAGGACAGGTAGCAGGTCTGGTGAACAGGTAGCCGCAGGCAGAACAGTTGAAACTGGAGCAGGAACCAGACCAGGCTGGACTGTGGACAGCAAGGAGTCATCAGGCCAGGTAGTCCGGAGGCTTGGTCCTAGGGCTCAGGTTCTCAGAGAGAAAGAGAGAGAATTAGAGAGAGCATACTTAAATTCACACAGGCCACCGGATAAGACAGGAGAAATACTCCAGATATAACAGACTGACCCTAGCCCCACGACACAAACTATTGCAGCATAAATACTGGAGTCTGAGACAGGGGTCGTCGGGAGACACTGTGGCCCCGTCCGACGATACCCCCGGACAGGGCCAACCAGGCAGGATATAAACCCAACCACCAAAGCACAGCCCCCACACCACTAGAGGGATATCTTCAACCACCAACTTACTACCCTGAGACAAGGTTGAGTGTTGCCCACGAAGATCTCCCCCACAGCACGAACCCGAGGGAGGTGCCAAACCTGGACAGGAAGATCACGTCAGTGACTCAACCCATTCAAGTGATGCACCCCTCCTAGGGACGACATGGAAGAGCACCAGTAAGCCAGTGACTCAACCCCTGTAATAGGGTTAGAGGCAGAGAATCCCAGTGGAGAGAGGGGAACCGCCCTGGCAGAGATTTGCAAGGGTTGTTCATCACCTTCACACCCCTGGGCCATAATATACTGAATCGTAGGACCTGCTGAAGAGATGAGTCTTCAATAAAGACTTTAAGGTCGAGACCGAGTCTGCGTCTCTCACATGGATAGGCAGACCATTCCATAAAAATTGAGCTATACAGGAGAAAGCCCTGCCTCCAGGTGTTTGCTTAGAAATTCTAGGGACAATAAGGAGGTATGCGTCTTGTGACCGTAGCGTACGTCTAGGTATGTACAGCAGGACCAAATGGGAGAGATGGGTAGGAGCAAGCCCATGTAATGCTTTGTAGGTTAGCAGTAAAACCTTGAAATCAGCCATAGCCTTAAAAGGAAGCCAGTTTTTGGTTCTAGTCAAGATTCTAGCAGCCATGTTTAGCACTAACTGAAGTTTATTTTGTGCTTTGTCCAGGTAGCTGGAAGGTAGAGCATTGCTGTAGTCTAATCTAAAAGTGACAAAAGCATGGACTAACTTTTCTGCATCATTTTGGGACAGACAGTTTCGGATTTTTGCATTGTTACGAAGATGTAAAATAGGTGTCCTTGAAATAGTCTTGATGTGTTTGTCAAAAGAGAGATCAGGGTCCAGAGTAACGCCGAGGTCCTTCACAGTTTTATTTGAGACGACTGTACAACCATCAAGATTCATTTTCAGATCCAACAGAATATCTCTTTGTTTCTTGGGACCTAGAATAAGCATCTCTGTTTTGTCCGAGTTTAAAAGTAAAACATTTGCCACCATCCACTTCCTTATGTCTGAAACACTGGCTTCCTGGGAGGGCAATTTTGGGGCATCACCATGTTTCATTGAAATGTAAGCTGTGTATCATCCTCATAGCAGTGAAAGTTAACATTATGTTTCCGAATGACATCACCAAGAGGTGAAATACAGTTGAAGTTGGAAGTTTACATACACTTAGGTTGGAGTCATTAAAACTCGGATATTCAATGGATTCATTTTTTTTAATTTACCAAAATGTGCCTTTTACGAGGCATGATAAAACCTCTATGGTCTTTGTGGTTGAATCTGTGTTTGAAATTTACTGCTCAATTGAGGGACTTTACAGATAATTGGATGTGTGGGGTAGAGAGATGAGGTAGTCATTCAAAAATCATGTTAAACACTATTATTGCACACAGAGTGAGTCCATGAAACTTATTATGTGACTTGTTAGGCACATTTTTACTCCTGATTTTATTTAGGCTTGCCATAACAAAGGGTTTGAATACTTAATGACTTTTCATTTTTAATTAATTTGTAAAAATGTCGAAAAACATAATTCCACTTTGACATTATGAAGTATTGTTGGTAGGCCAGTAACAAAACATCGAAATGGTATCCATTTTCAATTCAGGATGTAACACATCAACATTTGGAAAAGGGGTGTGAATACTCTCTGAAGGCCCAAACACGCCTCCTTGGATTTCTTCACATTTTATTGTGTTACAAAGTGGGTTTAAAATGGATTTAATTGTCATTGGTTATCAACAATCTACACAAAATACTCTAAAGATTAATGCAAAGTAAAACACTAATATATCTTTATTAGATAAGTATTCATCCCCAATGCATGTTAGAAACACCTTTGACAGCAATTACAGCGGTGAGTCCTCTTTGCACAACTGTATTGTACAGTATTTGCTCATTATTCTTTAGAAATTGATTCCAGCTAAAATCAAATTGATTTATAAAGCCCTTCTTACATCAGCTGATATCTCAAAGTGCTGTACAGAAACCCAGCCTAAAACTCCAATCAGCAAGTAATGCAGGTGAGAAGCTCTGTGAAGTTGTTGGAGATCATGGCTAGATAGTAATGTTCATGTCTTGCCAAGGATTTATGTCAAAACTGTACCTTCACTGTTTTCTTGGTAAGCAACTTCAGTGCAGATTTGGTTTTGTGTTGTAGGTTATTGTCCTGCTCAAATGTGAATTCATCTCCCAATGTCTGGTGTAAAGCAGGTTTTCCTCTAGGATGTTGCCTGTGCTTAGCTCCATCCCATTTCTTTTCATCCTGAAACACTCCCCAGTGTTTGCCCATGTCAAGCATACCCATACCATGATGCAGCCACCACCATGCTTGAAAATAAGGAGGCACTTACTCAGTGATGTGTTGTGTTGGATTTGCACCAAACATAAGGCTTTGCCTTTAGGCCAAAAATGACATTCCTTTGCTGTGTTTTTTCCCCATCTCAGTATTACTTTAGTGCCTTGCTGCATGTGTTGGAATATTTGTATTCTGTATATTTATAATTCTTCTATTCACTCTGTCATTTAGGTCATTATTGTGTAGTCACTACAATGTTGTTGATCCATCCTCAGTTTTCTCCCATCACAGCCATTGAGCTCTGTGGTTTTAAAATCACAAATGACCTCATGGTGACGTCCCTAAGCCGGTTTCCTTCCTTTCCTGCAGCTCAGTTCAGAAGGACGATTGCATCTTTGATGTGTCTGGGTGGTTTAATACATCATCCACAGCATAATTATTAACTTGGCCATTCTTAAAGATATATTTAACGTCTGATTTATTATTGTTACCCATCTACCAAATCACTGCCCTTCTTTACGAGGATTTTGAAAAGCTCTCTGGTCTTTCTAGTTGAATCTGTGCTTGAATTTCAATACTTGACTGAGGGACCATACAAATATTGTCAATCCCTATTATTTCACACAGAAATATAATGTAATTTATGGGATTTGTTAAGCCAAATTTGACTTCTGAACTAATTTAGGCTTGCCTAAACAAAGGGGTTGAATAATTATGCAATGGCTATATTTTAGAAAAATTTACATTTAAAAAAAAACATTTGTAGAATTTTCTTTTCACTTTAACATTATGAAGTAGATTAATTACAAATAATTACAATTAACTGTGAAAAAAAGTTAAAGGGGGTGTAAATTTAGGCACTGGAAAAATTTAACTCCATATCTGTAGAGAGAATATTTCCTAATCTATTCCCTCCCTGCAGATCTGCCAACCAAAGCCATTAGTCCAGAGCCAGCAGGATGAAGAGCTGTTGAGATCTGCAGGGAGAGACTAGATTAGGGGGGATTCTCTCTCTCTCTATTCCAGTGAAAACCCTAGAGGAAACATATGGGAGAATCTCTCACCAGCTCTCACACAACCACATTTGATCTTCATTACAACAGGCTGTTTATTGGAGGATTTAATTTGGTCGTTTAGGAACCAAATTCCTCCTTTGCTCCTATTACCACAGACGAGCTCACTCTCCCTGACTGTTTCATTACACTAGGGTCAGAGCCAGCTGCAGACAATGATCAGCTAGGGGGAAATCAGATTTTCAACATTTTGATGCCAAATTTTAAACCAACAGGTTTCTGTGCCAATGCATCACACAACCAACAAACAAAGCATGCAGATTTCAGGCACTTCAAAAATCATGGTTTGTGTTTTCAACACCACAGTAAATAGATAATTTCAATCTGGACAAACAGAAAATACATCCCTCCCTACCTTGTAGGCTTACCCACTATCGAAGGCTTTACTTCACAATCTCTGAATGTCAATAAAATGTCTCCTTCCATTCATCAATTGTACGATGGACAGTTTGGATTGATTGACTGATTTTATTTGTCAGTTAAAAAAATACATATATGGTTGATTTTGCAAATACGTCACTTTTGGATGTGAAATGTTATGGAAAAGGAAACCTCTTGAAACTTTTTTTCATCTATCTGAATATTTTCTTTACTCTGTCTGGAAACAAAATCTAATAGTGGTTGAAACCATACTACACTGCTCAAAAAATAAAGGGAACACTTAAACAACACAATGTAACTCCAAGTCAATCACACTTCTGTGAAATCAAACTGTCCACTTAGGAAGCAACGCTGATTGACAATAAATTTCACATGCTGTTGTGCAAATGGAATAGACAACAGGTGGGAATTATAGGCAATTAGCAAGACACCCCCAATAAAGGAGTGGTTCTGCAGGTGGGGACCACAGACCACTTCTCAGTTCCTATGCTTCCTGGCTGATGTTTTGGTCACTTTTGAATGCTGGCGGTGCTTTCACTCTAGTGGTAGCATGAGACGGAGTCTACAACCCACACAAGTGGCTCAGGTAGTGCAGCTCATCCAGGATGGCACATCAATGCGAGCTGTGGCAAGAAGGTTTGCTGTGTCTGTCGCGTAGTTTCCAGAGCATGGAGGCGCTACCAGGAGACAGATCAGTACATCAGGAGACGTGGAGGAGGCCGTAGGAGGGCAACAACCCAGCAGCAGGACCGCTACCTCCGCCTTTGTGCAAGGAGGAGCAGGAGGAGCACTGCCAGAGCCCTGCAAAATGACCTCCAGTAGGCCACAAATGTGCATGTGTCTGCTCAAACGGTCAGAAACAGACTCCATGAGGGTGGTATGAGGGCCCGACAGCTCAACACCGTGCAGGACATTTAGCATTTGCCAGAGAACACCAAGGTTGGCGGATGCTTTAGTCCAGGTCTGGGAGGAGATCCGTCAGGAGACCATCCGCCACCTCATCAGGAGCATGCCCAGGCGTTGTAGGGAGGTCATACAGGCACGTGGAGGCCACACACACTACTGAGCCTCATTTTGACTTGTTTTAAGGACATTACATCAAAGTTGGATCAGCCTGTAGTGTGGTTTTCCACTTTAATTTTGAGTGTGACTCCAAATCCAGACCTCCATGGGTTGATAAATTTGATTTCCATTGATCATTTTTGTGTGATTTTGTTGTCAGCACATTAAACTATGTAAAGAAAAAAGTATTTAATAAGAATATTTAATTAATTCAGATCTATTTCAGATCTGTATTTAAGAAAATAAAGATTTTTATCGGTTTCCCCAAATACCCGACGGGAAATATCATTACCACCATGTCATAACATTTGCTATTTTAGTTGAAAAGGAAATTACAGAAATTGTGCCTAAGGTATTTTACAGTGTATATAACATTTCACATGAATTTAATTTTTTATGCCTTCTAGGCAGAGGTGCAAAGAAAAATACCAATCTCAGACTGGCCAATAAAGAGAAAATATTACGATGGGCAAAAGAACACAGACACTGGACAGAGGATCTCTGCCTAGAAGGCCAGCATCCCGGAGTCGCCTCTTCACTGTTGACGTTGAGACTGGTGTTTTGCAGCTTCTATTTAATGAAGCTGCTAGTTGATGACTTGTGAGGCATCTGTTTCTCAAACTAGACACTCTAATGTCCTCTTTCTCTGTTGTGCACCAGGGCCTCCCACTCCTCTTTCTATTCTGGTTAGAGCCAGTTTGCGCTGTTCTGTGAAGGGAGTAGTCAGAGCGTTGTACGAGATCTTCCGTTTCTTGGTAATTTCTCGCATGGAGTAGTCTTCATTTCTCAGAACAAGAATAGACTGACGAGTTTCAGAAGAAAGTTCTTTGTTTCTGGCCATTTTGAGCATGTAATCAAACCCACAAATGCTGAGGCTCCAGATGCACAACCAGTCTAAAGAAGGCCAGTTGTATTGCTTCTTTAATAAGCACAACAGTTTTCAGCTGTGCTAACATACAAAATTAGCCTGTTAAAATTACAAACTTGGATTAGCTAACACAACATGCCATTGGAACACAGGAGTGATGGTTGCTGATAATGGGCCTCTATATGCCTATGTAGATATTCCATTAAAAATCAGTCGTTTCCAGCTACAAAAGTCATTTACAACATTAACAATGTCTTCACTGTATTTCTGATCAATTTGATGTTATTTTAATGGACAGAAAAAAAAGATTTTCTTTCAAAAACAAGGACATTTCTACAGTAAGTTACCCCAAACTTTTGAATGGTAGTGTATGTATTCATCATTGTCATGTCTAAATGTCCATATTCAGTGCCTTTGGAAAGTATTTACATAAGTATTCAGACCCTTTACTCAGTACTTTGTTGAAGCACCGTTGGCAGCAATTACAGCATTGAGTCTTCTTGGGTATGACGCTACAAGCTTGGAACACCTGTATTTGGGGAGTTTATCCCATTCTTCTCTGCAAATCCTCTCAAGCTCTGTTAGGTTGGATGGGGAATGTTGCTGCACAGCTATTTTCAAGTCTCTCCAGAGATGTTAGATTGGGTTCAAGTCCAGGCTCTGGCTTGGCCACTCAAGGACATTCAGAGACTTGTGCCGAAGCCACTCCTGCGTTGTCTTGGCTGTGTGCTCACGGTCAGTGTCCACGTTGTAAGGTGAACCTTCACCCCAGTCTGAGGTCCTGAGCGCTCTGGAGCAGGTTTTCATCAAGGATCTCTCTGTACTTTGCTCCTTTCATCTTTGCCTGGATCCTGACTGGTTTCCCAGTCCCTGACGCTGAAAAACATCCCCACAGCATGATGCTTCCACCACCATGCTTCACCATAGGGATTGTGCAAGGTTTCCTCCAGATGTGGTGCTTGGCATTCAGGCCAAAGAGTTCAATCTTTGTTTCATCAGACCAGAGAATTTGTTTCTCCTGGTCTGAGAGTCTTTAGGTGCCTTTTGGCAAACTCCAAGCTGGCTGTCATGTGCGTTTTAATGAAGAGTGGCTTCTGTTTGGCCACTCTACCATAAAGGCCTGATTGGTGAAGTGGTGCACAGATGGTTGTTCTTCTGGAAGGTTCTCCCATCTCCACACAAGAACTCTGGAGTTCTTTCAGTGTGACCATCGGGTTCTTGGTAACCTCCCTGACCAAAAAACAGTTTTTGCTTTGCCATTATGGGGTATTGTGTGTAGATTGATGAACATTTTTTTAATACATTTTAGAATATGGCTGTAACATAACAAAATGTGGAAAAAGTCAAGGGGAGAAAAAAAATTGTATTTCATAATAACATCCTTTTTGTTCAGTAGGTGCTCAACATAACATCAGGTGTGTTGGACACAGTCACTCATATAGAGGTCTATAGCATTGTTGCCAAATAGTTAGCTCACGTTAACTAGCTAGTACAGATGGAATATCTGTCAGCTAGTTGGCAGCTCAAAGCTGTCACCTACAATCAAATAACATGGCATAGTTGTTGGCCATGTTGTTGGCCAGAGATCTTTTGGGATTAAATATAAAATAAAATTACTCAAGTAAAAGTGAAAGTCACCCAGTAAAATACTACTTGAGTAATAGTCTAAAAGTATTTGGTTTGAAATATACTCAAGAATCAAAAGTACATGCAATTGCTAAAATGTATCAAAAGTAAAAGTATACATTGTTTCCAATTCCTTATATTAAAGCAAACCAGACAGCACCAAACATTTTTTTAAAATTATGGACAGCCAGGGTCACACTCCAACACAATAATAATTTACAAACAAAGCATGTGTTTAGTGAGTCTGCCAGATCAGAGGCAGTAGGGATGACCAGGGATGTTTTCTTGATAAGTGTGTGAATTAGACAATTTTCCTGTTCTGCTAAACATTCAAAATGTAACGAGTACTTTTGGGTGTCAGGGAAAATGTATGGAGTAAAAAGTACATTATTTTCTTTAGGAATGTACTGAAGTAAAAGTTGTCCCAAATAGAAATAGTAGAGTAATGTACAAATACCCCAAAAAACTACTTAAGTACTACTTTCAAGTATTTTTTCTTAAGACCTCTACTTGAGAGGCTCAACATAACAATCCCTGTTACAACATATAATGCCAGAAACCTTGTGAATGCTGCCACAGTAGCTGGACTTGGGCCACAAATAGGGTGCTTTTTAGCTTTGCCAAATAAACAAAAAATAACTAAAGTAACTGTTGGCATTCATTTTCCCTCTGTACTTGAACTGTGACCCCAAAACCGCAATACATAATGAGCCATGCATTACACCCCTACTAAATATAGGACTGTTGTATTGTCCATTTTTGTTTAAAATCTAGGTTGAATTTAAATCATGGCTGATGATGACTTTGCAAATGCTTTATACTGTAGACCTAAATGTCATCATTGATTATTTTAGTTATAAAGTATGGTTACATTTCATTTTCCTTGTTAAAAGCTTATTCAGGATCGGTGTTCCTTCCACAGGACAGTTGAGCAATAGTAGGCTAATGTGATTAGCATGAGGTTGTAAGTAACAAGAACATTTCCCAGGACATAGACATATCTGATATTGGCAGAAAGCTTAAATTATTGTTAATTTAACTGCACTGTCCAATTTACTGTAGCTCTTACAGTGAAAGAATACCATGCTATTGTTTGAGGAGAGTGGAATGGCTTCGATAGAAACAGTAAATCTATTTCGTTTTTAAGTAGAGAACTCTCAACAATCATTCACGATAGCACATTGAAAATAGTTACTGGCAAATACCATAACTAAGCAGGGCTGGGTTTGGTTAAAATCCTGGATGGGAGACCAAAGTGTATCTTTAGATAGATCACAGTGCTCCCTATCGTTTTGTTTTTCTGATAGTGGATATAATGTTGAAGATCTGACGTTTTTTTAAAGGTTCAAATTCAACATATTTTATACAAGGTTTGTCTATGTAAAAATTTGGCTAACATGATGACATAATCCTGTGGTTGAAATTTCACTTTAAAAACAAAAGTTGATTCAAATTGTTTGAGTTACAAACGATAAACAATCTATGAAAAGCTGAGCTCCCACAAACATGCACGTGTAATATGTTTTGCTCTATGACGCTCAAACGCTATTCAAGAGTCGTTAGAAGATCATAAGGAATCCTAGGACATAGTATCTATAATACTGTAATAAGCTCACATAGCTGCTGTCACAATCTACAAACTACACAGTTGTCACTGACTAGTTGGATATTAATTTCCCATTGAGCAAACCATTTCTGTAATTACAGCATTCATATAAAGTCATTTTTATATATTTTTTTCTTTGGCAGACTTAATTCTTTTATTGACAATTTGTCAATAAAACTCATGAATGCAAATGTTGATGCCAAATTGTTTTGTGTTCTACTTGTAGCCCTGGTTGTCTTAAAAATGTATATATAAGAGCTGGACATGCAGATAAATGAAAGTCAGATAAATTAAAATCCGAATTTTGCTGAGGTCTCGGGACTGATACGGTTAATGACATTCTCTGCTGCCAATTTGGTCTTTATCCCAAATCTGTTACCTCATCGTGTACATTAAAATAAGAATACATGTATGAGCGGAAGTGAAAGTGAAAATAGATATCGCATTGCACTTACACTGAGTGTACAAAACATTAGGAACACCTGCTCTTTTCATGACAGACTGACCAGGTGAAAGCTATGGTCCCTTATTGATGTCACTTGTTAAATCCACTTCAATCAGTGTAGATGAAGGGGAGGAGACAGGTTGAATAAGCATTTTTAGGCTTTGAGACATTGATTGTGTATGTGTGCCATTCAGAGGGTGAATGGGCAAGACAAAATATTTAAGTGGCTTTGAACGGGGTATGGTAGTAGGTGCCAGGCGCATCGGTTTGAGTGTCAAGAACTGCAACCCTGCTGGGTTTTTCACGGTCAACAGTTTCCCATGTGTATAAAGAACGCGTTCGACACCTTGTAGAGTTCATGCCCTGACAAATTGGGGATGTTCTGAGGGCAAAAGGGAGTGCAACTCAATATTAGGAAGGTGTTCCTAATGTTTTGTACACTGTGTATATGTAATTCATTTTCAGAGTAAATACAAACTTAACTATGTATCTATGTATTCCCTAAAATAATCTCATCACACATCTCATCAAATCTCTGAAAATGTTGTGACAGTAAGAAGAAGCTGCATATATATATATATATATGTGTGATCATTAAAAAAGCCTCAAACTAAAACAAAGAAAATGTCCATTACCATATTCGGTATGTTGAGTAACAATATACGATAGAAAGAGAATAATAGCCACATATCAGTAGATGTGTGGAAACTTGATAACCCTACAGAAGGTAGAGGATTTTACATAAACTTGAAACGGTTCCGTAACGACAGACGCTGGGAGACCGGATGCAAGTACAGGGTGAGGATTTTATAATAAATAGTGTGCTGCCATCCTGTTAGAAGGTAACAGATTATTTATTACAATGGTTCAATTGGATTTTCATTGTGTTCAATGGTGTTATTTGCCCCCTAGTGGCGCTTTCTGGTACTTAGAAAGACTGACGCAAACAGGAAGTGGTTTGTACCTTGCGCTTTTTGTCAGAATTTGTTTTGCATTCAAAGCATTAGAATGCAGCTACAAACAACGCTGGACAACTGTTAAAGCAGAAAAGCAGGTCTTTCAATGTAGTTATTTCTTGTCACGCTTCAGCCTTGGAAAAATATTTGTTTGTAAGTTCGATTCAAGCATTTAGCTAATGATGATAATCTTGTTATTGATAGAGTTTCTTACATATCAATGTTGGTTGCATTTACTCACAAATTGCAATGCCTTTAATGTATGTCGTTAGCTGTATTACTTTGCTCATGCCTGTCATGCAAACGAATTGTAAAATATACAATACTTTAAAATAGTTTGTTACTGTTTCTAGTGTAATATGCTTTGTTATTCTACATAGATGGTTATACATTATTAGAGTAATGAAAGGAGCATTTACCATATGGTTAACAATTAGCTATATGGTTTGGCATCATGCCAGATGCATGGTACCTTAGCGCGTGCTTTGTATTTATGCAACTTCAAATGTTTAATGTACAGCTACAGTATGTCGGTGTGAATTGAACACTAAAGTATATTCTTTTCTGTATTTTGCAGTTTCACAACATAAACGTTTTCAATATATTCATTCAAGAAAAGTCACGCCTTGGGAGTTTTATTGAAGACTTAGTTGTTAGCTATCTGTCTAGTTTTGCATGGGAACGCAACTCAAGGGCATAATAAATAGAAACAAAAGCCAGAGAAGCGCCTGGACTAGAGAAACAAAACAACATCGATGCAGACACGGGAATGAAACTGAGGAAGTGACAGATATATGGCAGGCAATCAATGACGTGATGGAGTCCAGGTGAGTCCGATGAAGCACTGGCGCGCGCAACGTTGGTGGCAAGTGCGCGTTATGGTGAGCAGCCTGGCAACCTCGAGCGTCAGAGACAAAACAAATGAACAATGTGACCATACACACAGTGAGTCAGGATTTCAAGAGAAATGAAACTCTTTTTTTTCTTTTTTTCTTCTACTTACACTATATGTTCCCGTTCTCTTCAGTCAGTGAAGTACACCCACCTCAGTTCTGTATTTTACGCTCTAGACTAGTTACCGCACACAACTTGGTTAGCTGTAGATCAGACACAATGGCGAGTAAAATGACAGCCTCTGTCTCATTGGAACAGGACCTCTTCAAATGTCCCATCTGTCTAGACCTGCTGAAAGATCCGGTGACTATGCCTTGTGGACACAGTCACTGTATGGGCTGTATCCAGGGCTTATGGGAGCAGGAGGACCAGATGGGAGGTCAGATCTGCCCCCAGTGCAAAGAAAGTCTTACACAACCTTGGCCCACTCTGAACCAAAATACTATTCTGGCTGAAATGGTGGCGAAACTGAAGAAGACAGAACTCCAAGCTGCTCCTCTTACGGAAGATGTGGTTGCATGTGACTTCTGCACTAGAGGAGCGAACCAAGCTGTCAAGTCCTGCCTGGTGTGCCTGGCTTCTTACTGTGAGACTCACCTAAAGCCCCACTATGAAAACCCTTCCTTTGGAAGGCACAAGCTGCTGGATGCCACCCGACGATTACAGGAACGGGTTTGCTCAACTCATCACAAACTGCTGGAGGTTTACTGCAGAACCGACAAACTGTGTGTGTGTGTGAGTTGTGCACTGTACGATCACAAAGGCCATGTCATCGTCGCTGCATCAGCTGAAAGAATGGAGAAGCAGGTAGGTGCTAAAACCATAGACATTAAAGCCAGGATGGATCACTACTTAATAAAATATCTGAATTTGTAGCGAACTTTAAAAGAATGATTCGTGGAGATCGAACTTGATCTAATGTTAGAGGCCCAAACGGCCGTAAAATGTTGTTTTGTTTGGCCGTTCTGGCGATTGTAATTTACATAGGTTTTATAGAGCAGACCAGGGCGTTGGACACCACTAGGTTGATACGCAGGCCTGGCTAAAACTCATTGGGGGAACATAATTTAACTTTATGTGAAAGGTAATCTGAAGCGCTCTGGCACAGTGATTTAGTTCTGCCAATTAGCCTAATCTTGTAAATCACATCCTGATCTATGCTGGTTATCACCTATAGTCTCACCAGTGTCACTATCTGTTCAGCTCTACTTATCATGTTTCCTTTGGTGCTATTAGTGCATTTGTTTGTTAAGAAAGTGGAAAGCTCATGTTGAGTTGTCTGGGGCTTCTCTCTGCTCACAGAAAGAGACCGAGGCCACAGGAGGATCATGTAGACAGAAAGTCAAGGAAAAGGAAGAGGAGGTGGAGCACCTGAAGGGAGCTTTGATTTCATTTAAGGTGAGCTAGGATGTTTTGCAAGAGATGGGCTACTGTATATGATCAAGGTAAGAGCGAGGGAGTGGTGGTGGTCTTTGACGTGAACTTAATCTGCCACAACTTTATCTGTACACATGTTGTACTGCATTGCATCTGTTATCTCCATCTTATTAGCGTTCTAAAGTACTAGTGCATATTTTAATTAGATTAGATTGATTTGATTAGATGACCTTTATTATCCCACCAAGGATATATTAATTTGGTAATTTGCTTAAAAAGACAAAATATGTAACACAAAATAGTACACAATACATTTTATATGAAAGTACCATAGGCTGCAGATTTACAGTGCAAGTGCAATACATATTTACTGTACATCGATCTTTGTCGGGGGTAATTAAGTACCAGAACATTGAGGCAGGGTCTAAATCACTATATTCCTTTCGATCAGCGCTCTGCAAGGGAAGCTGTTCTGGACAGCACCAGGACGCTCTCAGAGCTGAAAGTATATCTGGAGCGGAGGGGCAACCAAGTGAAGGAGCTGATCAGGGCTCAGGAAAAGGTGGAGGTGAACTGGGCGGAGGCCCAACTGCAGCGTCTGGAGCAGGAGATTATTGCGCTGAAGAAGAGAGACTCTGAGCTGAAGAAACTCACACTGACCCAAGATGACGCATACTTCCTTCAGGTATAAGCACTTCTTTGTTTAATACTCCTTACACAGAGTAGTAGAAGTAGAAACGGGATTATCTTGAGGATAATCGGTTTTGCAGAATGATATCTTTAAATGAACAGACATAATTTGCTGCCCTGGAGTTCAGCTATATGTGAAGCCATTTTCTTCAATCTTTCCAGCATTACCAAGACCCCAGGAGCTCTCCTGTATCTGAAGACCTGCCGAGCATCAACATTGACCCGCTGTGTGATTTTGGGACAGTAAAGAGAGCTTATACTCATTTCAAGGAGCAGTTGGAATGCTTCTGTGATGGAGGAATGAAGAGGATATTGAACACAGGTAGAATTTCAGTGGTTCCCCACTGGGCACAGACGTCAATTAAATGTCTATTCCACGCTGGTTCAATGCAATTTCATTAAAATGACGTGGAAACAACATTGATTCAACCAGTGTGTTCCCAGTGGGTTAAGACAGCATGTGAGATGTGAATGAGGTACTGTATACCTTTTGAAAACCCTTGAATTTTGGAGTCTGTGTTTTAAAAGCTAGTAAGAAATAATAATAATGTGTGTATCTGTGTCCATTTCCACAGTAAAAGCCATCCATATGCTTCAGTCACCAAAGCCCAGCCAATGTAAGTGTGTTTATCATCTCAGCATGCAGAATTTTTCCAGAAACCCCCCCACAAAAAACACAAAATACTGTAGCCTATGTGCGCTAAAATGTTTGTGCAATTATTTCAGTTTCAGCGCCAAAGACAATTGGTCAAGCCAATGGGAGCCCCCCAGCCTTCAAGGTAATGGTAATGGGGGAACCGGCAGTAACCTGCGACTCTCCCCTTTCCCTCTGTACAAAGTCCTCTATCTTGAAGTGCTCTTCTATGAGCAAACCTCCAACTGGCTCAGCGATCCTATTCACCGAAAAAGGGCCATCAAATGACACTAAGCCTGCTGCTAGAGTAGAGACCATCCTCACCAAACCCTTGTCCACCACTGACAACCTTCTCTTGACCAAATTGGCATCTAATATGAACATCAATCCCCTGCTTATTAAATCCTCATCCAACACTGAAGAGTTCACCAAACCTGCATCTGGAGCTGGTATAGCAGTCCTTAACAGCACACCTGCTCCTACAACAAGTAGCAGCATTTTCAATTGTCCTGTTGGTGTTCTTGGTAAGCCTGCAGTTGACGTAGATGATTTTTGTAAGGCAGCATTAAACACTGATAGCGGTCCTTTCACCAAACTTGTATCTGACAACAATAGTAGGGAAAAGCCTAGCACAGGTTTCTCCTTTGGCGAGCCTAAATGTAACGCAGGCTCATCCCTCCTTGGCAAGCCTGCATTTAACACAGGTTCACCCCTCTTTGGCAAGCCTGAAACTAACACAGGTTTATCCCTCTTTGGCAAGCCTGAAGCTAACACAGGATTCTCATTTGGCAAGCCTGAAGCTAACACAGGTTCACCCCTCTTTGGCAAGCCTGAAACTAACACAGGTTCACCCCTCTTTGGCAAGCCTGAAGCTAACACAGGTTCACCCCTCTTTGGCAAGCCTGAAACTAACACAGGTGTATCCCTCTTTGGCAAGCCTGAAGCTAACACAGGATTCTCATTTGGCAAGCCTGAAGCTAACACAGGTTCACCCCTCTTTGGCAAGCCTGAAACTAACACAGGTTCACCCCTCTTTGGCAAGCCTGAAGCTAACACAGGTTTATCCCTCTTTGGCAAGCCTGAAGCTAACACAGGTTCACCCCTCTTTGGCAAGCCTGAAGCTAACACAGGATTCTCATTTGGCAAGCCTGAAACTAACACAGGTTCACCCCTCTTTGGCAAGCCTGAAGCTAACACAGGTTCACCCCTCTTTGGCAAGCCTGAAACTAACACAGGTTTATCCCTCTTTGGCAAGCCTGAAGCTAACACAGGATTCTCATTTGGCAAGCCTGAAGCTAACACAGGTTCACCCCTCTTTGGCAAGCCTGAAACTAACACAGGTTCACCCCTCTTTGGCAAGCCTGAAGCTAACACAGGTTCACCCCTCTTTGGCAAGCCTGAAACTAACACAGGTGTATCCCTCTTTGGCAAGCCTGAAGCTAACACAGGATTCTCATTTGGCAAGCCTGAAGCTAACACAGGTTCACCCCTCTTTGGCAAGCCTGAAACTAACACAGGTTCACCCCTCTTTGGCAAGCCTGAAGCTAACACAGGTTTATCCCTCTTTGGCAAGCCTGAAGCTAACACAGGTTCACCCCTCTTTGGCAAGCCTGAAGCTAACACAGGATTCTCATTTGGCAAGCCTGAAACTAACACAGGTTCACCCCTCTTTGGCAAGCCTGAAGCTAACACAGGTTTATCCCTCTTTGGCAAGCCTGAAGCTAACACAGGATTCTCATTTGGCAAGCCTGAAGCTAACACAGGTTCACCCCTCTTTGGCAAGCCTGAAACTAACACAGGTTCACCCCTCTTTGGCAAGCCTGAAGCTAACACAGGTTTATCCCTCTTTGGCAAGCCTGAAGCTAACACAGGTTCACCCCTCTTTGGCAAGCCTGAAGCTAACACAGGATTCTCATTTGGCAAGCCTGAAACTAACACAGGTTCACCCCTCTTTGGCAAGCCTGAAGCTAACACAGGTTTATCCCTCTTTGGCAAGCCTGCATCTAACACAGGTTCACCCCTCTTTGGCAAGCCTGCATCTAACACAGGTTCACCCTTCTTTGGCAAGCCTGAAGCTAACACAGGTTTATCCCTCTTTGGCAAGCCTGAAGCTAACACAGGATTCTCATTTGGCAAGCCTGCATTTAACACAGGTTCATCCCTCCTTGGCAAGCCTGAAGCTAACACAGGTTTATCCCTCTTTGGCAAGCCTGAAGCTAACACAGGATTCTCATTTGGCAAGCCTGCATCTAGCACATGTTCAACCCTCTTTGGCAAGCCTGCATCTAACACAGGTTCACCCCTCTTTGGCAAGCCTGCATCTAACACAGGTTCACCCCTCTTTGGCAAGCCTGCATCTAACACAGGTTCACCCCTCTTTAGCAAGCCTGAATCTAGCACAGGTTCACCCCTCTTTGGCAAGCCTGAATCTAGCACAGGTTCACCCCTCTTTGGCAAGCCTGAATCTAGCACAGGTTCACCCCTCTTTGGCAAGCCTGAATCTAGCACAGGTTCACCCCTCTTTGGCAAGCCTGAATCTAGCACAGGTTCACCCCTCTTTGGCAAGCCTGAATCTAGCACAGGTTCACCCCTCTTTGGCAAGCCTGAATCTAGCACAGGTTCACCCCTCTTTGGCAAGCCGGAATCTAGCACAGGTTCACCCCTCTTTGGCAAGCCTGAATCTAGCACAGGTTCACCCCTCTTTGGCAAGCCGGAATCTAGCACAGGTTCACCCCTCTTTGGCAAGCCGGAATCTAGCACAGGTTCACCCCTCTTTGGCAAGCCGGAATCTAGCACAGGTTCACCCCTCTTTGGCAAGCCGGAATCTAGCACAGGTTCACCCCTCTTTGGCAAGCCGGAATCTAGCACAGGTTCACCCCTCTTTGGCAAGCCGGAATCTAAAACAGGATCCTCCTATGGCAAGCCTGCAGACCAGCCTGGTGTCGTGGAGATTTCTATTTTAGAAAACTAAACAAAGCATTCTCCTATCAATGAAGAAATGCTGTTATCAGGGTTACACATCATGGGATTACACTAGAAATTGTAAATAAATAATAATACAATGAGTTTGCCCATGTTAATATACACGTGTGTACTTTGATTTGTTATGCAGTACCAATACTGTGATGGATTTGATGTTCTCTGTACTGAATTAAATGGATTTCTTCCACTGATTTAAAAACTGTAATATACCCATAATAACTTAACAATTTTCTGCCAGAAGATGGCATTCAAACAACAGTCTCACTCTTATGCAGTCCCTAAATTCTCGTGGTCTGTTTTAAAAAATATGTATTCTGACTTCAATGAGACAATCTGGCTAAATAAAATAAATACAAATGTGACAGCTTGATATTATGTTGGTGCAATTGTAGTTTCTTACATATTGTTTCTGTATTTACCATTAAGTACAATATGTACATAGCACTTAACACATGGATCTCACAGCCATTTGTATGTATGTGTTTGGTGTGTGTGTGTGTGTGCATGTGTGTTGCTGTTTTCATACTGACGGCATACCAATCAAATGAAACTTTTTGTCACATGCGCCGAATAAAATGTGTATAAACCTTACCGTGAAATGCTTATTTACAAGCCATTAACCAACAATGCAGTTCAAGAAAGAGTTAAGAAAATATTTACCAAGTAAACTAAAGTAAAAAAAAATCTAAAAAGTAACACTATAACAAGGCTATCAGTACTTAGTCAATGTGCGGGGGCACAGGTTAGTCAAGGTCATTTGTACATGTCGGTAGGGGTAAAGTGACTATGCATAGATAATAAATAGCAGCAGTATAATAACAGATGGAGTGGGGGGGTGTCAATGTAAACAGTCTGGGTGGCCATTTGATGAATTGTTCAGCAGTCTTATGGCTTGGGGGTAGAAGCTGTTAAGGAGTCTTTTGGTCATAGACTTGGCACTCTGCTACCGCACGACAAGCGGTGGCAGAGAAAACAGTCTATGACTTGGGGGACTGGAGTCTGACAATTTTTGGGGGCTTTCCTCTGACACCGCCTGGTGTATATAGGTCCTGGATGGCAGGAAGCTTGGCCACAGTGATGTACTGGGCTGTACGCACTACACTCTAGCGCCTTACGGTCAGATGCCGAGCAGTTGCCATACCAGGTGGTGATGGAACCGATCAGGATGCTCTCGATGGTGCAGCTGTATAACTTTTTGGGGAATCATGACAAATATTTTCAGTCTCCTGAGGGGGAAAAGGTGTTAAAGAAATTCTGCAGCATTGAAGGTCCCCAAAAACCCAGTGGCCTCCATCATTCTTAAATGGAAGAAGTTTGGAACCACCAAGACTCTTCCTAGAGCTGGCCGCCCGGCCAAACTGAGCAATCGGGGGAGAAGGGCCTTGGTCAGGGAGGTGACCAAGGACCCAATGGTCACTCTGAGAGAGCTCCAGAGTTCATCTGTGGAATCTTTCAGAAGGACAACAATCTCTGCAGCACTCCACCTATCAGGCCTTATGGTAGAGTGGCCAGACGGAAGCCATTCTCAGACCATGAGACACAAGATTCGCTGGTCTGATGAAACCAAGATTGAACTCTTTGGCCTGAATGCCAAGTGTCACGTCTGGAGGAAACCTGGCACCATCCCTATGGTGAAGCATGGTGGTGGCAGTATCATGCTGTAGGAATGTTTTTCAGTGGCAGGGACTGGGAGAATAGTCAGGATTGAAGGAAAGATGAATAGAGCAAAGTGCAGAGATCCTTGATGGAAACCTGCTCCAGAGCACTGAGGACCTCAAACTGGGGCGAAGGTTCACCTTCCAACAGGACAACAACCCTAAGCAAACAGCCAAGACAACGCAGGGGTGGCTTCGGGACAAGTCTCTGAATGTCCTTGAGTGGCCCAGCGACAGCCTGGATTTGAACCCGACGCTCCCCATCCAACCTGACAGAGCTTGAGAGGATCTGCAGATAAGAATGGGAGAAACTCCCCAAATACAGGGGTGCCAAGCTTGAAGCGTCATATCCAAAGAGACTTGAGGCTGTAATCGCTGCCAAAGGTGCTTAAACAAAGTACTGAGTAAAGGGTCTGAATACCTAATGTGATATTTCTGTTTTTTATTTCTAATACATCTGCAAAAATGTATAAAACAGTTTTTGCCTTGTCATTATAGGGTATTGTGTGTAGATTGATGAGGGGGGGAAACAATTTAATAATTTGCAGAATAATGCTGTAACATAACAAAATGTGGAAAAAGTAAAGGAGTCTGAATACTTTCTGAATGCACTGTACGTGTGTACTTGTTCCTACCCAACAAGGTGTGATCTGACCTGGAAACCTGTAAAAGGGGTTGATTTCAGGAACTGCCAGTGCAGAGAGGAGATTCTACAGGGTGCACGCTGTCTGCTTCGGAATGCTGTGTGTTATACAAGTCACTCTCAATGCTTCCCTACATGTCTACTGTGTTTACTACTCATAACCTCAGCAGAGACAAAGTAAAACATTTTCTGAAAACATTCTCAGGAAATATCACAAAAACCTTTATTAGGAGTCTTTCTCATTCACTCTGTTACAGGTCAAAACACTCTCAGTTCAGGTTAGTATTTGTTGTGTGTAAATTGCTCTATGAATGACGCCTGTTCTAATGTGCACTCTGACAGGGCCGACCTGTCAGAGTGCACATAGATGGGAATTAAATGAGAGCGGGGCCCATATTTACAGTGCCTGGTGAAAGTCTACACACCCCTTGCACAGCTGTCAAATTTTGCTGCCTTAAAATGATATATACAGTACTGTGCAAAAGTTTTAGGCAGGTGTAAAAAAAAAAAATGCTGTAAAGTAAGAATGCTTTCAAAAATAGACATGTTAATAATAGATTACATTGATCAATTAACTAAATGCAAAGTGAGTGAACAGAAGAAAAATCTAAATCAAATCCATATTTGGTTTGACCACCCTTTTCCTTCAAAACAGCATCAATTCTTGTAAGTACAATGCTCTATCCATTTTCACTTTCAGTTCTGCTAAAATCGTAAGTGATCATACATTTCTTTTTTATTTTAATGGGCATGATGAGGTCACAGATTTGGGATAAAGGCCAAATTGTCAGCAGGTAATACCGTTAACCCCATCAGTTCCGAGACCCCAGAAAAAAATGACTTTTCATTTATCAGCATGTCCAGCCATTACATTTAGCCTCACAATGAAGTGTTTTACCATTTTCTTTTCAGGACAACCAGGGCTACAAGTAGAACACAAAAAAAATGACATCAAGTTTTATTAACAAATTGTCAATATAAGAATGGCTGCAAAATAATAAACCTGATAAAAAAATGAATTTATATGAATGGTGTAGGTATTCCTAATGTTTTGTACACTCAGTGTATGTTGAACTAAGAGTTGTGCAGAGTTTGTAGAATCTTATTCAAAATTATTTACAGATGTAAAGGTGCTTCCACCAAGTATTGACTCAGGGGTGTGAAGACATACGGTCACATCCTGACCTTAGTTCCTTTTTTATGTCTCTATTTTGGTTTGGTCAGGGTGTGAGTTGGGGTGGGCATTCTATGTTTTTCATTCTATGTTTTGTTCTGTGTGTCATATTTCTATGTGTTTGGCCTGGCATGGTTCCCAATCAGAGGCAGCTGTTTATCGTTGTCTCTGATTGAGAACCATACTTAGGTAGCCTGTTCCCACCTGTGTTTGTGGATAGTTTGCGTTCTGTTTTTCACCTTACAGGACTGTTTCGTGTCGTTCACGCTCGTTGTTGGTTTTTTGTCATTCAGTTTATTTAATTAAATTTACTATGGACACTTACCACGCTGCATGTTGTTCCGATGATTCATATTCCTCATAATCAGACGAAGAGGAGAGCCGTTACACATACGCAATCAAGACATCTTTAATTTGAACTTTTTCTTTCACTTTGAAAATGTGGAGGAGGTTTTGGAGATCAGTAGTGGGAAAATCAAATCGAATCCCTTTTAAGATTTTAAGGCAGCAAAATGTGAATTGTACAAGGGGTGTATGTCAGGCGTGTACGTACTTCAGGTGAAGTCAGATGCAGAGAATTGTGAACAGGCGCACACTTTATTACGGCAGGAGAGATATACAGACGGATGCAGCTGCGTCAAAAACCTCCTCCAGCCATCAAGGCAAAGTGTATAGCGCGCATAATAGTCACACAACATAAATGTATAACAATACATATAAGCTTCATGAAAACACACGGAAAATAATAAACGCTTAGCCTAGTGCGTACAACACGTAACACACAAATAATTACACACAAAGACATGAGGGGGAACAGAGGGATAAATACATGCAGTGTGATTGGAACAAGACAAAACAAATGGATAATAGAAAAATGGAGCGGCGATGGCTAGAAAGCCGGTGACGTCGACCGCCGCCCGAACAAGGAGAGGGGCCGACTTCGGCGGAAGTCGTGACAGTGTGTAGACTTTCACATTGCACCGTTTCAATCTCTTTAGAAAAGGAGTGCTGATCTAGGATCAGTTTGGGCTTTTAGATCATATTGAATCTGATAATTATAGTCAGAGTGGACCTCGTCCTAGATCCGCACTTCTACTCTGTATTTTTAATAAATATTGACCCAGACTTCTTTTTTTTAAATGTAAGACTTAGTTATGTATGTGTAGTCATACATGCTTACCATTGTTTCGTTATATGTGTGTTGTGCTGCATTAGTTATTTCTCAGGGCTTTTAATAAGAAGGCATAGATTGGTTTGGCTGATGAGGACCAAATGGACCTAGGTGGAGGATGGAACCCCACTGACCATAGAGTAAGATATTTGTTTCTGTCCACCTAGCCTATCAAAGGACAAGGAGGAGCTACTACCATATTGCCTATCCAATCCTTTAGGATCTAGGGATGAATTTGGGATTGGCCTATATAACATCAGACATTGTTGTGTTTGTAGCCACTGGAGGGAGAGGGCTCCTGATAATTGCGAAGAGGCGCTGGTGTAAAGTACTTATGTAAAAATACTTTAAAGTACTAATTTTTGGGGGGGTATCTGTAATTTACTTTACTATTTATATTTTTGACAACTTTTACTGTTACTCATTCCTATAGAAAATAATGTACTGTTTACTTCATACATTTTCCCTGACATCCAAAAGTATTCATTATATTTTGAATGTTTAGCAGTACAGGAAAATGGTCCAATTCACGCACTTAAAGTATTAGGAGAACATCCCTGGTCAGCCTCTGATCTGGCGGACTCACTAAGCACAAATGCTTCATTTGTAAATTATGTCTCTGTGTTGGAGAGTGCCCCTTGCTATCTGTAAACAAAAAAATAAATGGTGCTGTCTGGTTTGCTTAATAAAATAAATTAGAAATTATTTATGCTTTTACTTTTGACACAAGTATATTTGAGCAATTACTTGAACTGTTGATACTTAAGTACATTTAAAACCAAATACCTTTAGACTTTTACTGAAGTAGTACTTTACTGGGAATTTTTTTGGAGTCATTTTCTATTAGGTATCTTTACTTATACTCAAGTATAACAATTAGGTACTTTTTCCAACACTGCGAAGAGGTAGCGGAGGACTGTGGAGATCTTGGTCAATCCTTTAGACCCCCTGGAGAGCTGGAATTACATGTCCTTTGTCAACCATGACTGGCCCTGGATCTGCGAGACTAAGGCTTGTCACAAACCCTAACCCTAACACAATAATCATAGTAATATTTTTCTAGTTTTGCAGAAAGCATGGTGAAACTACTGTTTCTATGTTTTCTGTCTGTGTGTTTGTTATGTGTATGAGCCACAGGCATGTAAGCCAAAGACACATTTCCATTAATAAATAGAATGGACAATAACGATTTGAACTTGAACTAGAATTGCTGTATTGTTGGAGTATGTATTTGTGCTTTTACCAGTCCAGAACGGTGTCTAAAATGTAGTTCACCAAAATTCCACCCACAGCTTTTATTAGAGTCAAGTCATACTGTATAAAAAAAATGACTGAGGCTATGAATACAAAGTTTTCACCCCTGCCCGAGGGTCCCCATTAGCTTTTGCCAAAGCAGCGGCATTTTTCATGGGTTTCACATTTCTCTCTCTTCTGAACCCTCAACCAATTTGATCAATATGATGATGTAGCCTATCTCTCTGCCTCATATATCTGAACAGCTGCAATTTGAATGAACGTTCCAAAAATATATATGAAGGCTACAACCTTCTCTGTCTGTTGTAATGGATATTGCCATAGCACAAGCAAGACGCAGTCTACACATTGCATTGATGTCATCTTTATAGTTAGGCTGCCATATAGCCAGCAGCCTGGCTCCTGTTTAGCCAATGTTGCAATGACTATGGGAAAATAACATTAAATCACTATTGACTGCCTGTCTGTGTCTTGCTTGTTTGATATGTTGTGTAGGCTACATAGGGTGAATTCAGAAAAAGTGGGACACAGCATTTCCGTCTTAAGTAACCTCTTCGTCATTTCTTCAAACAATCATCTTTATTTAATATCAGTGTGGATGACGGATCACCACCTCAAGCTGAACCTCGGCAAGACGGAGCTGCTCTTCCTCCCGGGGAAGGACTGCCCGTTCCATGATCTCGCCATCACGGTTGACAACTCCATTGTGTCCTCCTCCCAGAGCGCTAAGAACCTTGGCGTGATCCTGGACAACACCCTGTCGTTCTCAACTAACATCAAGGCGGTGGCCCGTTCTTGTAGGTTCATGCTCTACAACATCCGCAGAGTACGACCCTGCCTCACACAGGAAGCAGCGCAGGTCCTAATCCAGGCACTTGTCATCTCCCGTCTGGATTACTGCAACTCACTGTTGGCTGGGCTCCCTGCCTGTGCCATTAAACCCCTACAACTCATCCAGAACGCCGCAGCCCGTCTGGTGTTCAACCTTCCCAAGTTCTCTCACGTCACCCCGCTCCTCCGCTCTCTCCACTAGCTTCCAGTTGAAGCTCGCATCCGCTACAAGACCATGGTGCTTGTCTACGGAGCTGTGAGGGGAACGGCACCTCAGTACCTCCAGGCTCTGATCAGGCCCTACACCCAAACAAGGGCACTGCGTTCATCCACCTCTGGCCTGCTCGCCTCCCTACCACTGAGGAAGTACAGTTCCCGCGCAGCCCAGTCAAAACTGTTCGCTGCTCTGGCCCCCCAATGGTGGAACAAACTCCCTCACGACGCCAGGACAGCGGAGTCAATCACCACCTTCCGGAGACACCTGAAACCCCACCTCTTTCAGGAATACCTAGGATAGGATAAAGTAATCCTTTTCACCCCCCCCCCCCTTAAAAGATTTAGATGCACTATTGTAAAGTGGCTGTTCCACTGGATGTCTTAAGGTGAACGCACCAATTTGTAAGTCGCTCTGGATAAGAGCGTCTGCTAAATGACTTAAATGTAATGTAAATGTAATATTGATTAATTATTGCAACAATGAAACTGTCGACCCCACACTCTTGAGTGTGTTGCCGAGAGCTTAACTGATAATGAAAAAAATAGAATACTCATCATATCTATTCTATTAATAAACAGTATTAAACATAATCTTGTAATTTTTCTCTCATAACATCTATATCAGCCCAACATATGATACATTTATGAAATCCACAAGATGTTTCCTAATGACACAAAAAGGCCAAATGTTGATATAATATTCACAGGAGGCATGACACTCATTTGTGTACACTGAGCCAAAACCATATTTTCAGTTCGTGGGACACCATTATTCTTCTTTTTATAAGAAACATGAATGTGTTGTGATTCTGGATGGCCAAATTGTTCGCAAGAATGCCAACAAACTGCCATGTGGGGAATCGTAAGTGGCTAATTTCAGCTGGTTTCATCTTGTTATTAATACCATGTCTTGTTTTGAAGTGTTTTGACTGATTTCATGTCAATGCTAATATGGCTCAAATTCGCTACCTAGCTAACCAGCAACTGTAACCAATGTATTTGAGAGACAGCAAGTGGTCATTGTGCAAATGTATTTATGTTTTTAAGAAACATTGGAGACGAAATACAGCTTACGTGTTGTCAACAATCTACGCCAACCTCATCTGTTTTGCCCCATGGTTGTACACGCGTCCAACCTGTCTATGCTATCACAGACAATATAATGGCATAGCATGAACATTACACAGGTGCACATTGTGCTTGGGAAAATTAAAGGCCACTAACATGTGCAGTTTTGTCACACAACACAATGCCACAGATGACTGAAGTTTTGAGGGAGTGTGCAATTGGCATGCTGACTGCAGGAATGTCTACCAGAACTGCTGCCAGAGGATTTACTATTAATTTCTTTAGCATAAGCCTCTATCATAAGTCATTTTAGAGAATTTGACAGCATGTCCAACCGGCTTCACAACCACAGACCATGTGTATGGTGTTGTATGGGCGAGCGGTTTGCTGATGTCAACATTGTGAACAGAGTGCCACATGGTGGCGGTGGGGTTATGGTATGAGCAGGCATTAGCTACGAACAAATAATTGCATTTTATCGATGGCAATTTGAATGCACAGAGATACTGTGATGAGATCCCACGGCCCCATGTCGCAAGAATCTGTACACAATTCCTGGAAGTTGAAAATATGGCCTACATACTCACCAGACATGTCTCCCATTGAGCAGGTTTAGGATGCTCTGGATTGAAGTGTTCCAGTTTTCGAATGCATACAGTGCATTCGAAAATATTCAGACCCCTTCACTTTTTTCACATTTTGTTACGTTACAGACTTATTCTAAAATTGATTTAAAAAAAGAATCTAATCAATAATGACAAAGCGAAAACAGACATCAAAACTATGAAATAACACATATGGAATCATGTAGTAACCAAAATAGTGTTAAACAAATCAAATGTATTTATTACTTTAGAATCTTCAAAGGAGCCACCCTTTGCCTTGATGACAGCTTTGCACATGCTTGGTATTCTCTCAACCAGCTTCACCTGGAATGCTTTTCCAACAGTCTTGAAGGAGTTCCCACATATACTGAACACTTGTTGGCTGCTTTTCCTTCACTCTGCGGTCCAACTCATCCCAAACCATCTCAATTGGTTTGAGGTTGGGTGATTGGGGAGGCCAGGTCATCTGACCAGGTCAGCAGCACTCCATCACTCTCCTTATTGGTCAAATATCCCTTACACAGCCTGGAGGTGCATTGGGTCATTGTCCTGTTGAAAAACAAATTATAGTCCCACTAACTGCAAACCAGGTGGGATAGCGTATACCTGCAGAATGCTGTGGTAGCCATGCTGGTTAAGTGTGCTTTGAATTCTAAATAAATCACTGACAGTGTCACCTGCAAAGCATCCCCACACAATCACACCTCCTCCTCCATGCTTCACGGTAGGAACAACACATGCTGAGATCATCCGTTCACATATTCTGCATTCCAAAGGACAGATTTCCACCGGTCTAATGTCCATTGCTCGTGTTTCTTGGCCCAAGCACGTCTTCTTCTTATTGGTGTCCTTTAGTAGTAGTTTCTTTGCAGCAATTAGACCATGAAGGGCTTTTTCATGCAGTCTCCTCTGAATAGTTGACATTGATATGTGTCTGTTACTTGAACTCTGTGAAGCATTTATTTGGGCTGCAATTTCTGAAGCTGGTAACTCCAATTAACTTATTCTCTGCAGCAGAGTATGAGACATAGTTTCCTCATCATAGTGCTTGATGGTTTTTGCAACTGCATTTTAGAAACTTTCAAAGTTCTTGAAATTTTCTGAATTGACTGACCTTCATGTCTTAAAGTAATGATGGACTATCGTTTCTCTTTGCTTATGTGAGCTGTTCTGAACATAATATGGGCTTGGTCTTTTACCAAATAGGGCTATCTTTTGTATACAACCCCTGCCTTGTCACAATACAACGGATTGGCTCAAATGCATTAAGGAAAGAAATTCCACAAATTAACTTTTAAGAGGGCACACCTGTTAATTGAAATGCATTCCAGGTGACTACCTCATGAAGCTGGTTGAGAGAATACCAAGTGTGCAAAGCTGTCATCAAGGCAAACGGTGACTACTTTGAAGAATCTCAAAAATAAAATATATTTTGATTTGTTTAACACTTTTTTGGTTACATGATTCCATATGTGCTATTTCATAGTTTTGATGTCTTCACTACTATTCTACAGTGTAGAAAATAGTAAAATAAAGAAACACCCTGGAATGAGTAGGTGTGTCCAAACCTTTGACTGGTACTGCATATGAAAGGACAAAGCAAGCGATCACGTGACACCATTCATTCCTATTTGAAGACTCAATAGCTCTTGAAGCCAAATGAAGTCGGTTAATATGAAGATGGCATCATTGAGACATGCACAGTTTGAGCTGCTCCAGGACCAGGAAGTTGCCATTTCTCCCGACAGTTGAAGAACTGCTCAGACGCGCTGTTTGAAACAGAGGCGTGCTTCACCCGCACCATACTGAAAGACTGGCGGAGCCTGCCTAACTATCCTCAAAAATCCGAAAAGGCGTGGTTTCAGACCGCTATCTCTATATCTGCAAGCTGTTGTCTAGAGCGTACGTGCCAAGACCGGAGTGGGCACATTTGCTATTTAATTAAACAGTTGTGACAAAATTATTGGTAGAGTTGAAAGTGCGAGTTGAAAACACATTGAACTTTCGATTTTATTCGGTTAATGACAATTTACGCGAAAAAGTACATTTTTATGTGCACTACATCATCACGCACTGCTTTTCACCGCAACCGGGCCATTTGGTGGAAACACCACTTGTGGAAAAATGCGCAGATTTTGGAATATTCGCATGAAAATCGGTGGCCAATTGGATGGAGACCTAGCTACTGTAACAGAAACAACAGGCAGATATATTTACCACATACTTTAATGTGAGAATTCAGGTTAAAATAAAATACTTTAATGGAAAAGCTTACATAGTCACAATCTGCTACATAATTATAGATATATTCATCCTTTTTGATATTACACATTGCTCTCTTATATTATCAAATAAATGCTTATGTACATGCTGCTCAATGTTAAGCTGTATTTACAAGATTGATCTCAAAAGGAAATAAGGTAAAAATGGATATCCAATTACACATCAGAAACAATAGATTTTACCCCCAAACTAAAGCATTTGCTAACTGTCTAGCAAGTACTGTATCAGATCATACAATCTTACACTGTACACTCCCACTGCATACACACTCACACACAAACCATAAAATGCATACCCACAGGCAGAATACAGAGAAAATACCCATACGCCAAACATTTACACACACAGTATTCAAACTCACACGGGCCAATCGCACAGAAACACTTACAAACAGTGTAATGCTGCAGCCTTTAACGTCATTAACAACTGAATACACATCGATTGTCATTTTAAAGGATTTTAAAAAACATGACCAATGTTATATTGCTGACACATTAACCACACGCACTCACACCCTACTGTATTGCACTTGATACTCCATTTGAGATAAAACAGTAACATGACAACGGCACCAAACGTAATTACTTTTTTTCAACTCTGCTTGTACCATCAAACATTAAGTATGAAGTCTTAAAACACACACAAAGCAAGGTAACTTGCTTTTTGCACACATTCACCTAAAAACAAAAAGGGAACAGCCTTTGAGGACGCTAGGTTTTTGCATAACGGTCTAATTGTCTCAACCCTGTGAATTGCACTTAATGAGAGAGAATTTTGTTTTTTTGTTGACTACGATCCCACACCGATGCACGGATTACATGAGAAGGATTTAGTGAGGTTGCTAAGGAGGTGGTCGCACTGCAACACACACACACACTCGTAAACACACAACTCACACATGCCCGAGTGTATACAAACTCTTGCTCGCGCTCACACACTCACTGGCACTCACACAGCCTGTACTCGCTCATTCTCTACCACGATAGAACTAAACATTGGGATATAGCGATATTGACAAAGGTGCTCCCGTAATAGTGGGGTAGATTTGATACAAAACTCTTAAAACCTTTGAGTGTGTGTGTATAGTTATATATACATGTATCACACACACACAGAGTATACAAAAACATTAAGAACACCTGCTCTTTCCATGACATAGACTGACCAGGTGAATTTATGGTCACTTGTTCAATCCACTTCAATCTGTGTAGATGAAGGCGAGGAGACAGGTTGAAGAAGGATTTGAGATAATTGAGCCATGGATTGTGTATGCGTGCCATTCAGAGGGTAAATGGGCAAGACAAATATTTAAGTGCCTTTGAATGGGGTATGGTAGTAGATGCCAGGCGCACCGGTTTGTGTCAAGAACTGCAAAGCTGCTGGATTTTTCACACCCAACAGTTTCCTGTGTGTATCAAGAATGGTCGACCACCCAAAGGACATCTAGCCAACTTGACAACTGTGGGAAGCATTGGAGTCAACATGAGCCAGCATCCCTGTGAAATGCTTTCGGCAGGGTAGCCTAGTGGTAAGAGCATTTGGACTAGTAACCGGAAGGTTGCAAGTTCAAACCTCCGAGCTGACAAGGTACAAAGCTGTCGTTCTGCCCTTGAACAGGCAGTTAACCCACTGTTCCTAGGCCGTCATTGAAAATAAGAATTTGTTCTTAACTGACTTGCCTAGTTAAATAAAGGTAAAAAAATAAAAAATAAAAAAACACCTTGTAGAGTCCATGCCCCAATGAATTGAGGCTGTTCTGAGGGTAAAAAGGAGGGGTGCAACTCAATATTAAGAAGGTGTTCCTAATGTTTGGAATACTCCGTGTGTATATAGATATATGTATAAAAACAAACATCACATGCTATTCTTGGCAAAGCTGTATGAAGTGACGGAGTGACAGAGCCGATGGCCCTTACGCAGGGTGAGGGGACACACATTCAGGCCAGGAAGAACAACGGACGAGGGACGAAACATCAATGAAAACATCGCCCTTCACCTCAGTCCCAGCCGTTGTCCTTTATCATGTGGGACAGCTCAATGATGAACTTCCCCTCCTTGTACTTCTGACTCAACTCAAAGGCCTGCTCCTGTAGGAAGAGGGATAGGGGGGGTAAGAGGCGGGAGTGCATGGTAGACAAGCTTAAAAGACATCCACATTTTCTGAGGATGGGGATTGCGGATATTATTTGAGTTCTTCATTCTTCACAGTGTGTAGACATAGAGCAGTAGTAGCATAGTATGTGTGTGTGCTGGTCCTTACGTATTTCCAGCCCAGTGTGGTGTGGCAGTTCTCACAGTAGATGTCTGCCACAGCGTGGAGCCCGGTGAGTAGCAGCCTCTCCTCGGCAGGACCACAGCCCACATTCACCCTGAAAACACCAGGAACAAGAACCGCAGGTCAATTACCGCCATGGTTCCCCGCCACAAATGTCCGTTTTGTGACCTGACCTAAGCTTATCAGATTTTCTGGTGACCCACCAGGTAAGCTTTTATATTTATTTTTTTAACAAGAAAAGTGATAATTCTATCCAGAACCTAATATTTAGCCCCACATCAGGGGGAGTTTGCTATGCACCAGCTGAGAAACGACATGCTAACTACTAAATGCAAACTACAGCAAAAACAGAACTTGACCTCCACTGTTAGGATAGTGAACTGGCTTCAGGGTGCATTGTATGTCTTACAGGACTAGCGTAAACATACTGAAGTGGCATAAGGAGAACCTGGCAGATGCATGATAATGACAGTGTACTGTGGCTTGAGCGGTAACTAAGTTAGGACTGTGTTTTAGGGACCTAAAAGGGATACTATTTTGTTCATTAATTATGGGTACACTGTGTAGGCTATATGGTCATACACTGGATGACAAGTAAAGATACTCACACAGAGTTGAAGAGGTAGGCACGACCCTGGCTACCCTGAAAAGACTGGATGACAGAAAAAAAGAGAATGAACTCAAATGTGCCAAAAAGACAGGGAGAGAAGAGCGAGAGAGAAAATGCAAAATCAGTGGTTTTAAGGAAAGAGAGGGTTGAGGAGCAGACTTGAAGCACAAGGCATCTTGTTATGACATGCATTTTCTGAATTAGGTCCACATAATTAATTATACCTAGGAGGAGCAGTTTATATGAAGGAACTTTGAATGCCCATTGAGCTAGCAAGCTAACGTGTGTGCAGGGCGGCACCAGAATCAAATTAAATCCAAAGTGAAATGTGATAACTAGGCATATAGTATCCTTAATTGACATTGAAAAAGTAAATCCATCCTTTCCTGGGGGAGGGGCAAAGATTCTCAGCTTGCAGCCAGACGCTGGAATAAGTTTGAGTGACCCTCTCTTGCTTTGTTACGTTTTTTTGTGGGACTAGAATTTTTTTTTTAAAATAATGTTAACCGGTTTCCATGCTTTTAAAATAACGGTTCTGTTCTGGAACTGTATGGATCACTTTCGCTCCCGGTTCAGTTTCTGTTCCTTGAAAAATACCATTATTTTCCGGTTTTGGGGTTTTGTTCCCTGAACCGGTTCCAACCCCTGCAACCAACTATATTCAACTATATTGAATTTAACCCACTAGCCATAAATGGTCCCTGTAGTCTCACCTTGGAGATGAGGTCATCATGGTTGGCCAGGTGTGCTCGGCAGTGAACACAGCTGTACCTGCGGTGGCACGAGTCTAGGTATGCTTGGAACGTCTTAGCCTTTGTCAGCTTCACCATGTCTGAGGAGATAGAGAGGGAAACAGAGTGACTTAGCGCTTAACAGGAAAACAGGAGAGGAGACAGAGGGGATATTGGGCACTACAAGGGCTCATAATGCTAGTCTATCCCTAAATGTGATTGTAGTAAACCCTAAACTTCACTATTTGTGTCGTGCAGTAACCATGAGAAAATGCATTTTTTGTAAGCGTATTTACCAAATACGGTTAGGAAAAGTTGGGTAAACAACACAAACAAAGACTAACATATGATTCCCATGGCTTTCAAATGAAAACTGGAAAAATAAAATGAAAGTGTAAGAAACAAGTTCAATAACTTTTGGCTGTCTGTCCTGTCCAACATTGCAAAAAAAGTAATGCCAGCATTGCAGAAACGTATGCACTCAAATGTTAATTTCCTCTCCATTTACACATGACAGGTCACACCTTGTGATGGTACAAGAGTGTCACAAAAAAATGTCAAAAGGAATATGAATCACACAATAATGAACTAACTGTCTTATTAGGAGTGGGAAACAGGACTGGGCACATATTAGCCATATGCATGTCTAATTACCAATGTAAAGTTCGTTTTATATTCACACATTTATCAGACATTATCCAAAAGCAATTTAAAGCGGTATAAATCAAAAGCGTTTTCACGGATTATGACAGAATCATCAAACTAGCTATGATTTATTCTATACATTTCTAGTATACTTTTACAACCTTTGCTTGGAGTAGAAATTGCAGTTTTTATTTGATAGAAATACATAAAATCTCAAATATTGCATTTAAAGATGAAGAAATCTATAACTAATTCAGTGATTGTTGCAGAAAAAAGTGAAAATGTGCAATAACTTTAAAGAAATGTTAATGTCAACCGCAATTTGTTCTATGTGAAATTAGACAATGTCACCATAAAGTTGTACAATCTTAAGTTGTATACCAAATCAATGTTTTCATTTTAGTGCAACAGACCCACATGTTAAAGTAGTTACAAGGCACAACATTCCTTTTTTTATACTTCTCTAATTTAACAGCAAAGAGGCCCCTTTTCCAATCATTTTCTATTTTGGCTTTGTTGAAGTCCTTCTTTGTCATCCCCAGACAAGCTGAATGGTACCATCTCTGGCACACAAAGCTGCAATATTCAAAACATAAAACAGGGTTATGTTTATTTACATGTAAATTACAGTTCTGGAATACCCAAATTCCGCTACATGCTTTTGCAAATAGGAACATTTTAACATGTAATTGGATTTTTGTTCAATTGCTAAAATGACATGCATTTGACCACAAACTGACAGAAGCACACATAACTGAGGTGTTAATCATCGTTGAGTATTCAGGCAATATACAATTGAAGTCGGAAGTTTACATACATACACCTTAGTCAAATACATTTAAACTCAGTTTTTCACAATTCCTGACATTTAATCATAGTAAAAATTCCCTGTCTTAGGTCAGTTAGGATCACCACTTTATTTTAAGAATGTGAAATGTCAGAAAAATAGTAGAGAATTATTTATTTCAGCTTTTATTTCTTTCATCACATTCCCAGTGGGTGAGAAGTTTACATACACTCAATTAGTATTTGGTAGCATTGCCTTTAAATGGTTTAACTTGCGTCAAATGTTTTGGGTAGCCTTCCACAAGCTTCCCACAATAAATTGGGTGAATTTTGGCCCATTCCTCCTGACAGAGCTGGTGTAACTGAGTCAGGTTTGTAGGCCTCCTTGCTCGCACATGCCTTTTCACTTCTGCCCACTAATTTCCTATGGGATTGAGGTCAGGGCTTTGTGATGGCCACTCCAATACCTTGACTTCGTTGTCCTTAAGCCATTTTGCCACAACTTTGGAAGTATGCTTGGGGTCATTGTCCATTTGGAAGACCCATTTGCGACCAAGCCTTAACTTCCTGACTGATGTCTGGAGATATTGCTTCAATATAGCCACATCATTTTCTACCTCATGATGCCATATATTTTGTGAAGTGCACCAGTCCCTCTTGCAGCAAAGCATCCCCACAACATGATGCAGCCATCCCTGTGCTTCACGGTTGGGATGGTGTTATCCGGATTGCAAACCTCTCTCTTTTTCCTCCAAACATAACAATGGTCATTATGGCCAAACAGTTCTATTTTGGTTTCATCAGGCCAGAGGACATTTCTCCAAAAAGTACCATCTTTGTCCCCATGTGCAGTTGCAAACTGTAGTCTGGCATTTGTATGGTTGTTTTGGAGCAGTGACTTCTTCCTTTCTGAGCAGCCTTTCAGGTTATGTCGATATAGGACTTGTTTTACTGTGGATATAGATACTTTTGTACCCGTTTCCTCCAGCATCTACACAAGGTCCTTTGCTGTTGTTCTGGGATTGATTTGCACTTTTCGGCTCCAAAGTACGTTCATCTCTAGGAGACAGAAAGCATCTCCTTCCTGAGCGGTATGACGGCTGCGTGGTCCCATGGTGTTCATACTTGCGCACTATTGTTTGTACAGTTTTGTGGTACCTTCAGGTGTTTGGAAATTGCTCCCAATGAAGAACCAGACTTACAATTTTTTTTCTGAGGTCTTGGCTGATTTCTTTTGATTTTCACATGATGTCAAGCAAAGAGGCACTGAGTTTGAAGGTAGGCCTTGAAATACATCCACAGGTAGACCTCCAATTGACTCAAATGATGTCAATTAGCCTATCAGAAGCTTCTAAAGCCATGGCATAATTTTCTGGAATTTTCCAAGCTGTTTAAAAGGCACGGGCAACTTAGTGTATGTAAAGTTCTGACCCACTGGAATTGTGATACAGTGAATTATAAGTGAAATAATCTGTCTGTAAACAATTGTTGGAAAAATTACTGTCATGCACAAAGTAGATGTGAATACCAACTTTCCAAATCTATAGTTTGTTGACAAGAAATTTGTGGAGTGGTTAAAAACACGTTTTAATGACTCAAACCTAAGCGTTTGTAAACTTCCGACTTCAACTGTAAATCATTTAGTAATAAAGGCATATATTTGAAAAAAAGTATGTGTTGATAAAAAAAGGCATCACACATCAATGTTATAATATCAAACATTACAATAAATGCAATATTTGAAATCAGTTTAATCGTCACTTGTGCCAGATACAACGTGTGTACCTATTACAGTGAATTGCTATCATAGTATGTATCTAGTATCTCTCATCGTAGAATAATAACATAAGAGTCATGATAATAGAACATTAGAGCAATAATACAAGGATAACCCCCGATAAAAAAGTTTTAAGACAAAGTTTCATACTTCTAAATGTCTTGAAAGATGCAACTACATGAGTTTTCATAGCCTACTGTTGTATTACACCAAGACAAATCCAGTTGGTCAGATCATCATTTTTCTCTGGATGATGCAAAGCACACATTGAACAGTCTTGCTTCGCTAGGCAGCGTAGCCTAGTAGTTAGAGCGTTGGACTAGTAACCGGAAGGTTGCGAGTTCAAACCCCCGAGCTGACAAGGTACAAATCTGTCGTTCTGCCCCTGAACAGGCAGTTAACCCACTGTTCCCAGGCCGTCATTGAAAATAAGAATGTGTTCTTAACTGACTTGCCTGGTTAAATAAAGGTAAAATAAATAAAAAAAGACTGGAAAAAAAAGATTGCAGAGGGGTTCATTTACAGTTCAGAGGCAAATCATAATGTATACATGTAGCCCAAAAACCAAACATGTACCAAATGTCACAGTGGGTGTGAGACCTGGAGAGGCCTACAAGCCACAGTGTCTCGCACCCACTGTCAAATTAGATGGAGGATCAGTGAAAATCTGGGGAGTGGCACAAAGTCACCCAAAATCATTGTGAAAGACCGGTGGAGAGCAGGCCAAGACGCATGAAAGTCTGTGATTGAAAGTCAGGGTCATTCCACCAAATATTGATTTCTGTTCAATTTTTTTTTTAAATTCTATTGTGTTGTTCAAAAATTAATATTCAGTTATTTTCTTAGTATTATTTGAGGTCTGACAACACTGCATGTTTTTTGTTATTTTGACCATTTTCAGCAAATAAACACTCTAAATTAGAATATTTTATTTGGAATATGGGAGAAACGTTGTCAGTAGTTTATAGAATAAAACAAAAATGTTAATTTTACCCAAACACATTCCTCTAAATAATAAAATCAGAGAAACTGATAATTTTGCAGTGGTCTCTTCACTTTTTCCAGAACTGTATATATACACAGTATATATCTACACTACCGTTCAAAAGTTTGGGGTCACTTAGAAATGTCATTGTTTTCCATGAAAACATACATGAAACTAGTTGCAAAATGAATAGGAAATATAGTCAAGACGTTGAAACGGTTATAAATAATTATTTTTAATCGAAATAATTATTGTGTCCTTCAAACTTTGCTTTTGTCAAAAAATACTCCATTTGCAGCCTGGCAGACCTTTGGCATTCTAGTTGCCAATATGTTGAGGTAATCTGAAGAAATCTCACCCCAAGCTTCCTGAAGCACCTCCCACAAGTTGGATTGGCTTGATGAGCACTTCTTACGTACCATACGGTCAAGCTGCTCCCACAACAGCTCAATAGGGTTGAGATCCGGTGACTGGGCTGGCCACTCAATTTTAGACAGAATACCAGCTGACTGCTTCTTCCCTAAATAGTTCTTACATAGTTTGGAGCTGTGCTTTGGGTCGTTGTCCTGTTGTAGGAGGAAATTGGCTCCAATTAAGTGCCGTCCACAGGGTATGGCATGGCGTTACAAATTGGAGTGATAGCCTTCCTCCTTGAAGATCCCATTTACCCTGTACAAATCTCCAACTTTACTACCACCAAAGCACCCCCAGACCATCACATTGCCTCCACCATGCTTGACAGATAGCATCAAGCACTCCTCCATTCATTTTTTCTGCGTCTCACAAATGTTCTTCTTTGTGATCAGAACACCCCAAACTTCAATTCGTCTGTCAATAATACTCCCCCCCCCCAATCTTCCTCTGTCCAGTGTCTGTGTTCTTTTGCCCATCTTAATCTTTTATTTTTATTGGCCAGTCTGAGATATGGCTTTTTCTTTGCAACTCTGCCTTGGCCAGCATCCCAGAGTCGCCTTTTCACTGTTGACATTGAGACTGGTGTTTTGTGGGTACTATTTAATGAAGCTGCCAGTTGAGGACTTGTGAGGCATCTGTTTCTCAAACTAGACACTCTAATGTACTTGTCCTCTTGCTCAGTTGTGCACCAGGGCCTCCCACTCCTCTTTCTATTCTGGTTAGACCAGTTTGCACTGTTTTGTGAAGGGAGTAGTACACAGCGTTGTACGAGATCTTCAGTTTCTTGGCAATTTCTCACATGGAATAGCCTTCATTTCTCAGAACAAGAATAGACTGACGAGTTTCAGAAGAAAGGTCTATTTCTGGCCATTTTGAGCCTATAATCGAACCCACAAATGCTGATGCACCAACTAGTCTAAAGGCCAGTTGTATTGCTTCTTTAAATCAGAATAACAGGTGTCAGCTGTGCAAACATAATTGCAAAATGGTTTTCTAATGATCAATTAGTCTTTTAAAATGATAAACCTGGATTAGCTAACACAACGTGCCATTGGAACACAGGAGTGATGGTTGCTGATAATGGGCCTATGTACACCTATGTAGATATTCCATTCAAATCAGCCATTTCCAGCTACAATAGTCATTTATAACATTAACAATGTCTACACTGTATTTCTGATAAATGTGATGCACATTTTCTGTCCTATAAAATAACAAGGACATTTCTAAGTGACCCCAAACTTTTGAACGGGAGTGTATGTTACGGTTCACTCTTCACTGTGGAATGTCAATGTTGATCCTCTTGGTTGTCTTGGTCCTCTTGAGCCATCCACCGGTCATCTTTGTTAGTCAGACCTGACCCCTTCATCCAGTACTTTCCTGTAATCTAATTTAATTTGACTGAAGATGCAGAATTTTCTGCCAAGCCCCTTCTAATAGGGTATAACAGACTCTTTAGAACTTAAAACACATGCCCTCCTAGATGGACTACATGCCCTCTATCAAATCAAAACTGGATTTTTTTCTCAAAACAAAGGTTGTAAAAGTACGCTAGACATTTATAGAATAAGTCATACCTAAGTTTGATGTTTTTGTGACAAACAGTGAATTAGTTATTGATTCATACAGTTTTAAATGACTTTAGGCGAATGTCCGAACGTGTGAATTTAAAACCAACTTTACCTCGGTTGTCTAGTTCGCAGCTCACTTCTTGGTACAATACAGCAGGGTCCGTGCTATCAAGCGATCCTCCGTGCTATCCACGATCCTTGGAACGTCCCTACACCATTGAAGTTCACATTTTTAAAAAAAGTTTTAAGTAAGGGTTAGGGGTTACGTTTTGGGTAAGGACGTCGCAAGGATAACGCTGACCATTGCACCAGACAGAACACAACATGCATTGACCTACTTTACTGTACCAGCTAAAACCGACTATGTATGGTCTGAGTCAGTAGCGCTCTATAGATGGATGGGGAAAATGTTACTTTAAAAAAAAACTCAAGTCTTGGGTCATTTTAAAACGGTTAAATGACATGTGAAAATTCATCATTGTAGCTAGAGCAATTTCAAAATAACGGGCAGTATAAATGTCACGGCATACACAACAACACGCAAAATATCACTATGATCCTTGCTGGCCTGCTAACGTTAACCTTGCTGACTCGCTCCACATTCTGACAAAGCAACCAGCTAGCCAAGAATTCCCCAAAACGATTCACACAGTGAATTATTCACCGACAGTCTTCCCCTCCATCAAGCTATAGTGAGAGATTAGCTATCAACTGAACCATATTCTGGGTTTTACAGGAGGCGTTTAATATGTTTACTGTAAACCCGCCATGTCAGGTTCAGCTAGCAACATGGAAGGAAATACAAGCGCAATAGAAAATTGCTCACTCACCTAACGTAGTTATCGGATGTTCAATGGAAGACCTAATTTTAACGAATATGTGACCAGAAAACTACCGTTGGATAGGTCAACTGAGATGCATCGGTAAATTGCTCAATCGTCTAGGGGATAGCTTGTTTTGTCACTTCTTCAGCAAGAAACCATCGGACGGATCCAAACCAAACAAACAAAAATCGTCTTGCAGCTGTTCTCTCGGTCTCTCACACTTGACAACAGGAACAAGTTTTTCTCTGAGATGAAACCGTTTCGTGTATTTTGTAGTTAAAATTTTAAAAGAACTGTAGCTACTCAGAGTAATTTTTTAAAGGATAGGATATTTTCGTGGTGCGAGGTTAAAACTTCCAATATTATCCAGGGTTTGTTTACAACGCTGGTTAAGGAGGCGGTACCAACACGTCACCAGCTACAAAACAAATCCCCGACGACCAATGAGAATCGTCAGATTGACTGGGGGAATGTAGGTCAGCCAATTAGGTTGAATTGTAAATTATTTTAGCCTTTATTTAACTAAGCAAGTCAGTTATGAACAAATTCTGATTTACAATGACGGCCTCTACCGGCCAAACCCTCCAGCTAACGCGGGGTCAATTGTACTGGACACCCGATCATGGCAGCCCGGGATTGAACCAGGGTCTGTAGTGACGCCTCGAGCGTCTGAGATGCAGTGCCTTAGACCGCTGAGCCACTCGGGAGTCCAAATAGACTCGTATCTACGATGAGATTCGACTAATATCGCCCGGGCGCCAATGTAGCGTGTTCTGCACGCTACATTGGACGTTTACTGCATTCGATTCCCGGGCATGTTTCTGAAGCCTGGATAATGTTGCCTTGTTGACAAAATAACCAAGCGGCGCATATTTGTTTGATTTGAACAAGGCGCTCCTCCCTCACCGACTTCACCCAGTCACGTGACGAGCCACAGTGGACCGGTTTAACCTGGGCCAGTTTATTAGAACTCTGCCACAGTTATGGTTCTTTCAAGACAACTGGGAACACGAAAAAAAGAACTGTTCAAATCATGACGTCAGTGATCTGAATGTCGGAAAGTCGGGGCTCTAGAAAGATGCCCGAATTTTCGAATTGGAATTCCGAGTTGGATGACCTTTCAAAATATTTTTTTTGAAACATGGAGAAAAGCCCCCTAAGCAAGCTGGTCCTGGGGCTCTGTTTACAAACACAAACAGACCCCACAGAGCCTCAGGATAGCAACGTAATTAAACCCAACCAAATAATGAGAACATAAAAAGTAAATTTCTCGACACATGGGAAAGAATTTACCAAAAAACGGCACAAACTAGAGTGCTATTTGGCCCTAATGAGAGTGAACACAGTGGCAGAATAACTGACCACTGTGACTGACCCAAAATTAGGTCTTCCATTGAACATCCGATAACTACGTTAGGTGAGTGAGCTATTTTCTATTGCGCTTGTATTTCCATCCATGTTGCTAGCTGAGCCTGACATGGCGGGTTTACTGTAAACATATTAAACGCCTCCTGTAAACCCAGAATAAGAAAATCTTTAACTATGTACAGACTCAGAGAGCATAGCCTTGCTATTGAGAAAGGCCGTCGAAGGCAGACCTGACTCTCAAGAGAAGACAGGCTATGTGCAATGTATTGATACAAAATAATCTTGTCCTAGAGAGATTGACACGGTTATGAAAACGTCACGGCAGGGTAAGCCTACACGATACACAGCCCTTATTTGAGTATTTTTTAAATTTCCTATGTGAAAAATGTATGGTGGAAACCGATTGGAACCATTCCCGTTTTTCTCTGCAAGGTTTTATGGGTATTATACCTCATATGGTGGTACTGTATATGCTGCGTTCATAAGCTATTTGGAACTAGGAAACCCTGAAATGTTCCATTTGCTGAATCGTTGAATGTGGCACGTGTATAATTACAACAAGCAGTTGTAGTTGTCCGAGTTTCTTAGGTCTAACTAGCACATGAACGTGGCGTCATTACCCTTTTTTTTATAAGGGATTGCGTGACGATTAGTTTAGCAACCGCATGACAATGTGAATGTGATTGGTCAACAGTCTGCAAGTGGGGTACGAAAATGTGGTTTTCTGTTTGTAAATTTACATTTGTGTATATGAAATTTGGCCAAAAGAATAATGAAATTAATTACATAAAAATGATTCCGCTTATTTCTATTGTATGTAAAGAATCCAAACAGTACATCTCTCCACAATAGTGTAAAATCTTCATAAATGTGTTCAATTATAAACCTACTGATGTCTTGCCACAGTTTTCTTACATGCATACAATGCCAAAAAAGATGCACAACTGTTTCTGGGTGGTCGTTACAAAAGGAACAATTTGAGTTGATGTTTTCCTTAAATTTCTTCATATAGTGGTTGGCAGGATAATATTTATGAATAATTTTAAAGGAAACTTCCTTAATTTTGTTAACAAGTAGGTATGTTTGTGGCAACATCCAAACTTTTTTCCAACAGATATTATCAATAAATCCATTCCAATTAAGGCATGACATATGGTATAGATACAACATCCTGCTGAAACAAAGATCGTATTGCTCTGTTGTTGAATGGACCAAAAGAGAAACAAATCTTTCCTACTGATGAGTCAACAGGGTCAATAGAAGGTAGGTTCTGAGGGTCAGGTCTTGACATGTTCCTGAATAACATAGCAACACCTGAGGGAATGGCATCTAAAACAATTGCAAAATCTTTAGGTGTTACAGGGACCTTGTAAAGTGATAAGAATTCTTTATAACTGAGTAAAAAACCCTCTGCATTTACCAGTTGGCTCACCAATAGGATATTATTTCTGAACCAATATTCTAAAAACAGAGAGGTATTTTTATACAATATATCCCGATTATTCCATATATAATATCTGTGTGGAGAAAAATTGTGTTTATAAATTAAGGACCATGACAAGAAAACCTGCCGATGAAAAGCAGAAAGTTTCACTGGAACTTTGTCAATATTATAATTGCAAAACAACATGAAGTTAAGGCCACCAAAAGTAGAGAAGACATGATGAGGAATAAAATTCCAGATAGAAGTGGGTCTTCTTAGGAATTGCTTTATCCAATTGATCTTGAAAGTATTATTTAAAGTAGTAAAATCCAGAAAATTCAGTCCACCATTCTCATAAGTGTTCATTACAACAGTTTTCCTAATGTAATGGGTACGGTTTCTCCAAAGAAAGTTGAAAAGCATCTGGTCTATCTCCTTGCTTATTTTACAGTCAAGATATAAAGATAGAGCACCATATGTTAGTCTAGAGATACCTTCAGCCTTGGTTATTAGGACTCTACCTTTTAAAGATAAGTCCCTCTGTAGCCATTGATTTAGTTTCTTCTGGATTTTTTTAATAAGAGGGTTAAAATTTAGTAAGCCTCTAGACTTCTGATCCTTTGTAATGGTTATGCCTAAATATGTAAGTTCTTCTTTTACTGGAATACCATAATATGAAGGTGTCACACAATCTTTGACAGCCATGAGTTCACATTTCTTAATGTTAAGATATAGACCAGACGCTTTGGAAAAGGATTGTATCACATTGATCGATATGGGAATTTGGTTAGCTTCTTTCAGAAAAAGTGTAGTATCGTCAGCCAGCTGGCTTATAATAATTTCTTTACCAGCTATGGAAATACCTTGTACAGGACTATTATTTAAAGAATTTGCAAGAAGTTGGGTGATTAATAAAAACAGGTACGGAGAGATAGGACAACCTTGCCTAATTCCTCTCTTTAACTCAAATCTAGGTGAGGTGCCATATTTCAATTTGATAGAGCTGTTACCATTTGCATAGAGAGTCTTAATAGCCTTACAGAAAAAATCCCCAAAGCCAAGTCTCTCAAGGGAGTGGAAGAGAAACTGATGCTCTACTGTGTCAAATGCTTTATAAAAATCTAAAAATAATATGAAGCTATCCTCAGTTATTAGGTCTGAGTAGTCAAGTACGTCTAATACTAGTCTGACATTGTTAGAAATATGTCTGTTCCTCATGAAGCCAGACTGTGTTTCATCAATGATTGCATCCAAAACTTCTTTAATTCTTTTTGCAAGTAGTGAGGCTAATATCTTATAGTCATTATTAAGAAGACAAATGAGCAGCACTTCTTTTTTAGGCTTAGGTATCAGTGTTATTAACCCCTGACTCATTGTAGGAGGGAGAACATTGTTTTTAATATTCTCTAAAAAGACTTCAAATAGGAAGGGAGCTACTTGTTCAGAAAATAATTTGTAAAATTCTGATGTAATTCCATCAACACCTGGTGATTTATTGTTCTTTAGATGTTTGATAGACTCTATAATCTCTTCAAATTTGATGGGTTCATCACACTGTTTAGATTCTATATCACTGATAGAGTGAACATTATTCAGTGAGTTAAAAAACATATCTGTGGACTCCTGACAGTACGTAGAGCTATACAATTTTCTGTAAAAATTGCTGCAGTATTTAGTGATTAATTTTTGGTCATCTGTAATAACACCCAATGTAGAAGTCATCTGAATCCGTTTCATGTTGTTCTTGGTCACGCAAGAGAAAGATCATAGAGATCCTATTAAATTATTCTAATTCCTAATTCTATGATACTGTAGCTCAAGACAGTATACTAGCTAAAGTTTACTTGCTATATTACATAATAACATAATAACTAATAATTGTAGGACTATTAACTGTGGGCCTACTAATAAAGCCACTGTTAGATGGTCATACCATCATAAAGCCACCAACATAAATGAAAACAGTAGAGCAAATGCAACTCAGGGGGAAATTATTGTTCTAAAAACAGAATAAAATCATTATACATGAACAACTAAATGAAACCTTGTTGGTATCAATATTTATTTATATAACTCATGTTGCCACTGCCATTATTTACTCTCCATAATAAAAATACATATTTATCCCATCATGTACACTACCGGTCAAAAGTTTTAGAACACCTACTCATTCAAGGGTTTTTCTTTATTTGTACTATTTTCTACATTGTTGAATAATAGTGAAGACAATACTATGAAATAACACATATGGAATCATGTAGTAATCAAAAAAAGTGTTAAATAAATCCAAATATATTTTAAATTTGAGATTCTTCAAATAGCCACCCTTTGCCTTGACAGCTTTGCACATTCTTGGCTTCACCTGGAATGCTTTTCCAACAGTCTTGAAGAAGTTCACACATATGCTGAGCACTTGTAGGCTGTTTTTCCTTCCGACTCATCACAAACCATCTCAATTGGGTTGAGGTCAGGAGATTGTGGAGGCCAGGTCTTCTGATGCAGCACTCCATCACTCTCCTTCTTGGTAAAATAGCCCTTACACAGCCTGGAGGTGTGTTGGGTCATTGTCCTGTTGAAAAACAAACGATAGTCCCACTAAGACCAAACCAGATGGGATGGTGTATAGCTGCAGAATGCTGTGGTAGCCATGCTGGTTAGGTATGCCTTGAATTCTAAATAAATCACAGACAGTGTCACCAGCAAAACACCCCCACACCATAAAACCTCCTCCTCCATGCTTTACAGTGGGAAATACACATGCAGAGATCATCCGTTCACCTACTCTGCGTCTCACAAAGACACGGCTGTTGGAACCAAAAATCTCCAATTTGGACTCCAGACCAAAGGACAAATTTCCAATCTAATGTCCATTGCTTGTGTTTCTTGGCCCAAGCAAGTCTCTTCTTATTATTGGTGTCCTTCAGTAGTGGTTTCTTTGCAGCAATTCGACCACGAAGGCCTGATTCGCACAGTCTCCTCTGAACAGATGTTGAAATGTGTCTGTTACCTATCCTCTGCAGCAGAGATAATTCTGGGTCTTCCTTTCCTATGGCGGACCTCATGAGAGCCAGTTTCATCATAGCGCTTGATGGTTTTTGTGATTGCACTTGAAGAAACTTTCCGAGCAAATGGTGGCTACTTTGAAGAATCACAAATATAAAATCATTTTTGATTTGTTTAACACTTTTTTGGTTACTACACAATGTGTTATTTTATAGTTTTGATGTCTTCACTATTATTCTACAATGGAGACGTGAATCCAACATATAATTTGTTAACTTGTCAACAAATGCACTTTAAATAAAGTTTTATTTGATTTAGTCCTTTTCTTTAACTTTATTTTTTGTTGAGATGGAGACGTGAATCCAACATATCAATGACTAATTTGTAGACAAACTGGAATTTAAGCCAGACTAAATCAGTGGCACAGATGGAATTATCCCAAGCAGAATATAAATCTCCCTCAAATGTTTATACTTGAAACACTATTCAATATCACAAAGTATTAGGGGGGGGGTGTAACGGTACATGAATGGTACGGCGACCTCGGTTTGGTCCGCACTGTGAACCTGAATGAATACATAACAAAAATGTTTTTAAATATAAAATCACTAGGCCTATAGGCTATGCCTACGATGCATATACCATTGCCTCTTGAGTACATCTGAGGTGAAAAAATATTATAGGCTATTCCGTTAAAACAACTATAGCGTATGCACACGTTGTAATCGAAATTCTAATCTTAACTGGCGCATTTCAAACTATCATTTTGTGAGGCACAATCTGGAACTAGTTCTGTATGATGGCGAGTGGTGGAGTCGATAAACAAGAATCGGAGGATCCTCCATCATCATTTAAATCTCCAGTTTGGGAGCATTTTGGCTTCACTGGAGATTACAATGGTGATGGACAGAGAGCTGTGGATAAAACGTTAACAATATGTCGCCACTGCTCAATGAGAGTCAGTGGTAGAAAAAGTACCCAATAGTCATACTTGAGTAAAAGTAAAGATACCTTAAAATAATCTAATTAAAATAATAAAATAAGATACCTTAAAGTAAAATACTACTTGAGTAAGAGTCTAAAAGTATTTGGTTTGAAATATATTCAAGTATCAAGTCGACCGTGAATGCCTGATTCACTCAGTCTCCTCTGAACAGTTGATGTTGAGATGTGTCTGTTACTTGAACTCTGTGAGGCATTTATTTGAGCTGCAATTTCTGAGGCTGGTAACTCTAATGAACTTATCCTCTGCAGCAGAAGTAACTCTGGGTCTTCCATTCCTGTGGCGGTTCTCATGAGAGCCAGTTCCATAATAGCGCTTGATGGTTTTTGAGACTGCACTTGAAGAAACATTCAAAGTTCTTGAAATGTTCCATATTGACTGACCTTCAAACATTCAAACTTCAAATATATGAGAGGTTAAGGGTAGAGGAATGACGAGTTAAAAACAAACAAAATAAAACTATTGTAAAATAGTGTCCTTAAAATGTATATAGTATGTATAAGCAGGAAATACAGGCCGTTGTTGTTCACTTGTTTGCTCCAATTGGGGAAGGGGTGGTAGGGGTGGAGGGGAATAAACATAATATATATTTATTTTTAAAGATATGTGTGTGTATATATATATATATATATATATATATATATATACACACATATATATACACACACACATATATATATATATATATATACACATACATATATATATACATACATATAAATACACACATATATATATATATATATAATATACACATATATATATATACACACACACAATATATATATTTTTTTAAAGATGTGTGTGTGTATATATATACACATATAAATATATATATACATATAAATACACACACATATACATATATATATATATATGTGTGTGTGTGTGTATTTATATGTATATATATATATTTGTAAAAACAATATGTGGGGGATTGGAAGTGATGCAGACAATTACATTGATGGAAGCTACAATCTATCTGCAATATTAAAGCTGATCTACCCCCTAAAAATAAAAAAAAGATTATGGATTGTCATTTCTCTTTGCTTATTTGAGCTGTTCTTGCCATAATATGGACTTAGTATTTGACTAAATAGGACTATCTTTTGTATACCCCCTTACCTTATCACAACACAACTGATTGGCTCAAACGCATAAGGAAGGAAAGAAATTCCACAAATGAACTTTTAAGAAGGCACACCTGTTAATTGAAATGCATTCCAGGTGACTACCTCATGAAGCTGGTTGAGAGAATGCCAAGAGTGTGCAAAGCTGTCATCAAGGCAAAGGGTGGCTTTTTGAAGAATCTCATATATATAAAAAAAAAATTGATTTGTTTAACACTTTTTTGGTTACTACATGATTCCATGTGTTATCTCATAGTTTTGATGTCTTCACTACTATTCTACAATGTAGAAAATGGTAAAAATAAAGAAAAACCCTTGAATGATTAGGTGTTCTAAAACTTTGGACCGGTACTGTACATCTTAAACTTTATTACATTATTAGAAAATTACATTAGCTAAAGGTCTGACTTGTACTTAACGCTCAAGTCTAATATTCTTATCTAGATTTAGATGAACCAGTCCAGTGCCCTGTGTTTCCAACTCTTATTCATTGTGGCCGCTGTGTGCGTCACAGAAGCCCTATTTCCCCCCGAATTCTAAAGGACAAGGTCTTCATAATCTTTTACCATGTCTCTAAAGAGTTGTGTTTGAATTGATCCACTTATTCCATTAATCCACTTATTCCATTAACCTATTTGTTATACTGCATGCAACACACAGAGAACCAGGTCAGGAAAGTGCAGCCTTTGTTTCCCACTGAGACTTGACTGGCTGGTAGATTATTGTTAAGAAATGTGAGCGGACTTTGATCATTTCCTGGGCCGAGAGAATGAGGAAGTGAAACAAGTAAATACATAAATACTGTGTGTGTGTATGTGTTTAGGAAGCCGTTATTTTCCAGTGGTATAAACAAATGGAGGCTGGTCTTGAGAACACTTAAAACTATACAAGTATTTATTTAAATCATCTTTGTATTGATAAACATATCATTTGTATAGCCTGTCATAAAGACCCCAAAAATCAGTTCCATTATGTAAACGTCATAATACCATGGGAAACCGTCAAGGATATAGACTTAAAGAAATCCCTTTTCCCCCAACAACATCCAAACAGCCACTGATAGATCCATTAGGGTTTGGGAAGGTTGCAGAGAGGTTGCAGAGAAAGGTGAACAGTGTCAATATATGACCACAATCCATTAACCAAAAGGCAGTAAGTGTAAGTGACATCTTTTTGTGTAGATGGAATGAAGTTGCCTAAAGACATTGATCAGAGATTGGTTTAGTGTTTTTCCCTCTATTGGTTAAGGTTGGGATTGTGAAAGGTACGCTGGTCTTGGATCTGTGCTTTTCAGGCAACTTCCTTCGAGAGCTGTCCTTTTGCTCATTGGTGGAGACCGGAGTTGTGAAGGAAAATTGCGATTTATGTGTGATTTTTTTCAGTGATAAACAACGCACGAGTGGTGGTCTCTTGATAGGTAGCTCGAGCTATCAGTTAAGAACCATGTTTGTGAATCAGTAGTGTGATTGGAGGTTTGGGCTGTCAGTCTTGACTCCTGTGCCTGTGTAGGTAGTCAGTCAGGAGGGTGGGGTAGTCTGTCATGACGCCTGTGGCTCCTGCTTCGAACGCCGCCTCGATGTCCGGATCCTCATTGCAGACGAACAGGTGCACCTGAGGACAGAGAGGGCCAGATGTCAGTTATCCCACATACTACAGATTACTATAAAATACTACAGTACTTACTATAGAATTGTATAGTAAACTTTTGTTTACTGTAGAATACTGTACTACGCACTGTAGTATCCCTCGATCATGTGTAGTACCTTTACTTTATAATGTTGTAGTATAGTATAGAATACTATAGCGAATACTACAGTATTATCCGTAAAAATAAGCACTGTAGTAAATACCACAGTAATGTCCGCAAAAACACAACACTTTTTTAAAACTATAGTAAATACAATGTTTGTATTTAACCTTATTATTTTGAAAAGGAGTCAATGCTGAGACCAAAGTCCCTTTTCCAGATGAGCCCTGTATAAGCACCACAATACACAACTAAACACATTAAACTACACGTTCATATACAGGTTATTATACACAACAATACACAAAAAGCTAAACAAAAAAACAGACACATTCTTCAGTAAAAATGTTCCCTAACAAACAACCGCTTGAAATGCCATAGCGGCACCAATTCCTCAACATTTTCAATGTATTGTAGATCATTCCACAAGTAAGGTGCAAGGTAATTAAAGGCTGATTTACCTAACTCTCTGGATACCAAAGGAGTCTCCTGGGTTTGATAACTTGTCATTTTAAATCTTAACAGTGATGTTAGGTAAGTCGGAAGTTTCTGGAGCAGGGCTTTGTAAACAAAAAGAGCGTAATGATGTGATCTATGTGATTTCAAAGAGGTGATGAGGAACTACAGTGTTGACATTTGCATATACCCGCCCCCATTCCCCTCACCCATATCCCATTTTGTGCCACCCATACAGTGCATTTAGAAAGTATTCAGGCCCCTTCTGTCGATCTGTCTCATCATATTCTCTGCTGTCACTCTGTGCTTCTTCTGCTTTAGCCAACACCCGCATAGCAGTTGTTTTGGCGGTGTCGGAGGTGAAACTGTGTTAGAACTGTCAAATCCACAAGCAGCTCCTAGCATTATACCTAAAGCGGACCTATGAGCGTCATTATATCTATATAGCCAACACTTCTTGTTCTGCACTCCTAAAGCGAGTGGGAGGGGTGTGGCTTTGTGACAATAATCAAGAGCAGCTGCTCACCTATTTGACAGCTCCAACATAGATACACCTCCGACACCGCCAAAACATCCGCAATGCAGCTATCGCCAGTTAACGCTTGATCTGATTGAATCTAGGCCTTAAGCTATATTTCAAATGAGTACCTATCATACGTGTTCCCCTGAATCGACACCAACCCTATTAATTTCTATTACAGGCCTCCAGACTATCATTTTTCACTGGTGCCACTTACTTTTACAGTTGGTGGCACCAGCCCATGATTTGGTCGGACTCAATCCCGAGTATCTTATAAAAGTCAGTCGTAGTGCTTTCTTAAGAAGAAGAATAAACAGACTACTGATGTATTCACATCAAAGCGAAATCTGGACCCCCACAAATCAGCCGGGCTAGACAATCTGGACCCTTCCTTTCTAAAATGATCTGCCGAAATTGTTGCAACGCCTATTACTAGCCTGTTCAACCTCTCTTTCATGTCATCTGAGATTTCCAAAGATTGGAAAGCAGCTGCGGTCATCCCCGTCTTCAAAGGGGGGGACACTCTTGACCCAAACTGCTACAGACCTATATCTATCCTACCCTGCCTTTCTAAGGTCTTCGAAAGCCAAGTTAACAAACAGATCACCGACCATTTCGAATCCCACCGTACCTTCTCCGCTATGCAATCTGGTTTCAGAGCTGGTCATGGATGCACCTCAGCCACACTCAAGGTTCTAAACGATATCTTAACCGCCATCAATAAGAAACAATACTGCGCAGCCGTATTCATTGACCTGGCCAAGGTTTTCGACTCTGCCAATCACCACATCCTCATCGGCAGACTCAACAGCCTTGGTTTCTCAAATGATTGCCTCGCCTGGTTCACCAACTACTTCTCCGACAGAGTTCAGTGTGTCAAATCTAGCAAGCTAACTAGCTAAAAATTGCCAAACATGTTTAATGCTTTTCGACCTGTCCCCAAATTAATGTCATTGGTTCAGAGTTTGTTTTGATATTTTAACCTGCGTGTCTTGATTGCGTTTGGTGTAAGGGGGAAAAATACATTTATGCACGATAGCGCACGATGGCGCACGTGCGCAGCCGGTTTGGGTTCCGTGTCAGCCACCCCAAAAATATAAAGTGTTGAGTGAGGTGACAAATTTCAATTTTTTTACATCCCATGATCTTGGCTGTCTAACTGATGACAGAGTCGGAGCAGGTCTCTTTGCTGATGTCGCGTTTGACTTTGAATGTGAGTTTGCCTCAGTCTATCAGAAAACCGGGCCGGCCCATCTTGGTAGGGGGGGCCGGCCATTGCCCACGGATCATCCAAAAGCCCATCATATATCAATATAACAGAGAAATTCCACTAAAATCGGGCTGGATTGAACCCCCTCCTATGTTTGCCCCTTTCCCTACACACTCACAGTGTCTACAGTTCTTAAAGGGCTGGATAAGGGAAAGTGGGCTGTAACAGGAGCTCTGCTGAGACTACTGAAGGCCATGACATACTGAAGAGGTAGAAGTTAGCAGAAGGGGCTAGGAAGTGATGGAAGTAACAAATATGATGATAAAGATGCTAACAGTAATGATGATTATGATGCTTGCTCTGTACCTGAATTCCTCTGTTGGCAAGATGTTTGAATAGACTCTTCTTCATCGTTAATCTGGAACAACATGAAACATTTTCAGGTGGTTTAATCTTTTATCAAAGTTTATATATGGTCTGTTGCTTTTAGTAGGGAAACGGAACTGCGTTGTTACTGTAGTAAATGTACCCACTTCTCTATCAGATAGATGACCATTCTGTTCTTCAGAAGACGCTCCTCAGGAATATATGTCCTGCACCAAACAGAAGGAGATTAGATACAGTTACAATTTATGACACGCGCACACACACAGGGTTGCCAGACAGAAAGAACAATAGAAAGCTCTCTGTCACCACACATCCGTGTGTACCTATACTCAAAGATAAACATATGACCACACACATCCATGCACAGACATAACAGATGATGCTGAAGTCAGATGATGCTGAAGTTAGATGATGGTGAAGGCAGATAGGTACTGTATCAGCACATGAACTTTGGAACCAATACGCAAAAAAACACACATGGCGCGCACGCGCGCACACACACACACACACACACACACACACACACACAAACCTGTTGATAATGCGGGGGAGGTAGAACTGCAAGAAGCTCTCTCCCAGCGGTACAAAGGGCAGCAGGCCGCTGTAGTAAAGGAGGAGCAGCTGTAGCCCTCGTCTCATGCTGAAACTATAGGGCATGGTGGAGTTCTACAGGGAGAGAGGGAGAGCAGAGCGAGAGGAGGAGAGAGGTGAGTGAGAGATGGAGGAATGGGGATAGAAGAGAGCAGGATGGACAGGGAAGAGAGAGAGGGTGGGTTGAGCGAGTGCAAGAAAAAAATCTCTCTCCCTTAGGACAGGAGTTAGAGTCCCCTGGTTCAGTTTATCGCATCTCCCCCTAGATGACACTTACAGTTCTGCGGCACTTTGTCATAATGGTAGAGTCTACAGTCGCCCACACTGTAAGGTCCTCTCTATCATACTGTTTCACCATGTTGGACACCTGAGAGAGACAGAAGAAGGTATGGAGAGAGAGAGAGATGGAAGAGAGAGACGGAAGAGAGATGTTCGGAGACCGGTGAGGAGAGTTATTCGAGTTATTCGTTTCCTGTGACTTAGCCATTCAGCGAATCTGTGAAACCTTTTGTTATTCGTACATAATTGTTTCCCTGACATGGTCAAATAAGTTACCAATCTATGCTTGAGTTTTCTTCTAATTTGGCACATGGAAACTGATTGGCCTATAGGTGGCACTGTTATAAGCGGTCTCACTTAAACCCTCATATCCACTGCCCTGTTTGACCTAGGTGTCTTTCCTCATGCTGAACAAATTTGCCACAAGGACCCACAAGGCCTGTCAGGATATTTTTGTTCATCCATCTTGGGAATTTTGGAAAACCTTAAAAAAAAAAATGCATTGTCATGAACAACAAGTCCAAATAACGCCGAGCTAGAGGATTGGTTAATGACCAATCAAAAATCAGATTTTACGTGTCCATTTAAATCCTTTGTAAACCCACTTCACAATGGCCTATCAACTTGAAACTGCTATCATGGACGTCTCTAAGATGAACCACAATGAAATTGGCATTGATTACTCAAAAAACAAGGTAACTATTAACAACACATTCTTTGCTCAAAATCATCTGCAATCATCTTCTCCTCATGAAAACCAGTAGCATCCCACCCTGCATCCCCCTGCTGGCTTGCTATTCGTATAACAGAGAACTATTCTGATGCTTGTTCCTGGTTGGTCCCTGGATGGGAGACCAGATGCTGCTGGAAGTGGTGTTGGAGGGCCAGTAGGAGGCACCCTTTCCTCTGATCTAGGGCAGTGATTGGGGACATTCCCGTGTAGGGTGCTGTCTTTCGGATGGGACATTAAACGGGTGTCCTGACTCGGTGGTCACTAAAGATCCCATGGCACTTAGGGGTGTTAACCCCAGTGTCCTGGCTAAATTCAAAATCTGGCCACCTAATCATCCCCCCCAGCTCACAATTGGCTAATTCATCCACTCTCCCCTGTAACTATTCCCCAGGTTGTTGATGAGAATGTTCTCAGTCAACTTACCTGGTAAAATAAGCGTTAAAAGAATGAACCTTAAGTCAGATTCAGTCCAGATTTTGTATTTAGACTCATTACATCTGTCTTTAATAGTTTTAGTTGCTGTACTCAAATATGGCTGCACTGTACCTATAAATGCATGTTAGCACATATGCTAATGATAAAAATACTTTAAAAATATTATTCTCACGAACCATGGTAATGCTTTCACTGATTGCACATTTTACTTTGAGCAATTATTTAACTAGGCAAGTCAGTTAAGAACAAAATTCTTATTTACAATGATGGCCTTCCCCGGCCAAACCCGGACGGACGCTGGGCCAATTGTGCGCTACCCTATGGGACTCCCAGTCGTGGTCGGATGTGATGCAGCCTGGTTTCGAACCAGGGACTGCAGTGACACCTCTTGTACTGAGATGCAGTGCCTTAGTCCGCTGCGCCACTCAGGAGCTTGCACATAAATATAGTTCATACATGATATAGTGTTTGCTTTGTTATCCAACTATCTTGTCTCCTTTCTGTCATCCTGTGAATCCCGTTTATTGTTGCTCGCAGACATATTTATAAAGTATATTCTGTAAATAAAGCAGGGTCACTTTAAAACAGTGTAAAGTTGAAATTTGACTTAAAAAGTTGGATTTGATTAAATTCAGCTTAGTCCTGTACTTTCTCCATCAGCAAGCTGTTGTCCTCTTTGATCTCGATGTTGACTGGCATCTTAGGAAACTTCCTGAACACTTCCTCCAACAGGGTGAACTTCCTGTCTGTACCGGTGCTGTAGTGGCCTGGTGTGGGAACGGAAGGAAGAAAGGGAGAGGATGGGAGGGAGAAGGGTGAGCTGGTGAGTGTCATCATAATCCACACACACACATGGACGCATATACGCACACATTGGTGCGAAAACCTCACAAGGAGCTTTTGTCTATGCCATCGACCCACTTCTGTCAGAGAAGTAGGGTGGATGAATGTGTGTATCTGTGTGTGTGTGTATTACCTCGATTAGATCGACAGCGTTATTGCATTTTGGTGCACCAGAAGTACATTCATTTCCAATGGAATTGTCTTGCAGAGGCAGTTGCAGTGTGTTCTGTATTGTGCAAGGTATGCATAAAATTGTATGCTTAGGCTTGAAAGAAATAGTAGCAAAAGATGAATGTTGAACTTTCAGTTGCACACATAGCCACAAAAAAACATTGGATTACATAATGGGAAAAAAAGACTATTGAAATTATTACGTGGCATTGATGCAATGACGAGGTTGGTCTGATCGAGACATAAACTGCATCACCAAAAGTATGTGGACACCCTTCAAATAAGTGGATTGGGCTATTTCTGCCACACCCGTTGCTGACAGGTGTATAAAATCAAGCACACAGCCATGCAATCTCCTTTGACAAACAGTGGCAGTAAAATGGCACGTACTGAAGTGACTTTCAATGTGGCACCGCCATAGGATGCCACCTTTCCAACAAGTAATTTCGTCACATTTCTGCCCTTTTAGAGCTGCTTTGGTCAACTGTAAGTGTCTATATTGGGAAGTGGAAACGTCTAAGAGCAACAATGGCACAGCCACCAAGTGGTAGGCCACACAAGCTCACAGAACGGGATCGCCGAGGGCTGAAGCACGTAGCGCGTAATAATCATTTGTCCTCGGTTGCAACACTCACTACCAAGTTTCAAACTGCTTCTGGAAGCAACATTGGTACAATAACTGTTCGTCGAATCACAATTCACCATATGGCATTCAGACAGACAAATCTGGGTTTGGCGGATGCCAGGAGAACGCTACCTGCCCCAATGCATAGTGCCAACTGTAAAGTTTGATGGAGGAGGAATAATGGCCTGTGGCTGTTTCATGGTTCAACCTAAGCCCTTTAGTTCCAGTGAAGGGAAATTTTAACGCTTCCGCAAACAATGACATTCTAGATGATTCTGTGCTTCCAACATTGTGGCAACAGTTTGGGGAAGGCACTTTCATGTTTCAGCATAACAATGCCCCCGTGCACAAAGCGAGGTCCATAGAGAAATGTTTTTTTGAGATCGGTGTGGAAGAACTTGACTGGCCTGCATTAAGCCCTGACCTCAACCCTATTGAACACCTTTGGGATTTATTGGAATCGCCCAACTTCAGTGCCCAATCTCACTAACGCTTTTGTGGCTGTTTGGAAGCAAGTCCCAGCTACAATGTTCCAACATCTAGTGGAAAGCCTTCCCAGAGGAGTGGAGGCTGTTATAGCAGCAAAGGGGGGACTAACCCCATATTAATGCCTATGATTTTGGAATGAGATGTTTGATGACCAGGTGTCCACATAATTATGGCCATGTAGTGTGTGTGTGTATGTGTTACAGTGGATACCTGCATACCTGCATAAAACGTGACCTCCAGTCTGTCCTTTTGCAGGGGTAACTCCTGAAAAGAAAACACAATTAGTATTGTATAATACAAAATTAATTAACTGTCTCATTACTGACTTAAGTTGTATGGAACCGCTTATAAAAGCCCATAAACACTTAAATTGTATGGAACAGATTATAAAGGGGGGCCTACATGTACACATATTATAATATATACACATTCAGGTCAGAGTAGCTAAGGTAACACAAAGAGCGTTCACGCAACAATCAAGGGGAGTTTAACATTGTATTTATATGGTTTTAATATACATTTGACCTCTGACCTCTAGGTTTAGGGAGGAGATGGTGACATCATGGCCGGTCTGCCTCAGGAGGTTTTCATCATGTGACACGACCACATGACCATCCCGGGTCAGGTGACAGTCCAGTTCCAGCATTCCTGTACCCTGTTCCACTGCACTGAGGGTGGGGAGGGGGATTAAATGCTGACAGCCGCATAGCTGTTGATTTGATGGTGTCTTAGGTGGAACTGTGTTAGAGCTGGCTCCCGGCATCATTATATTGTGGACACTGGCACATTAGTACAGTTCCAATACTAGAATGTGTGAGACAATCTACATATCGATTAGGTTGAAATATTTTGTTGAATGATTTTCAATATGAGTTTCATTATTTCTATACAGCCTACACTTTCTAGTTCTGAACTTCTAACATGAGTGGGACGGGTGTGGCTTTGTGACAATGTCCACACGAGCAGCTGCTCACAGATTTGAAACACCGCCAAAACATTTACGTAAGTACTGTATTCACACCCCTGAGTCAATTAGGTGATAATGCCGGTGTTTGGAGAATATATTGGCATGGGTGTTTGTTGAGGACCGGCAAACTGTGCCAATGTATCCTCCAAACACCGGTATTATCACTTTCATACAACGGGTTACCAACATATTCAAATAATGATTGACATATTTTCATTAAAAAATATATTTTGATGAACTTATTCATACTATTTCATCCGTCCATAAGATATAGTCCCGACACAAATCTAGGGTTGCTACCCAAGCCGGCTGGTCATTTCTTCTATCGGTTTGGTTGCCAGAGACTCAACCCAGTTGTTCAGTCTATTTGTTCCAAATTGTTCTAATTCGTTCTAAATGGTCCATTACCATAGTGGCTGGCAACATTCTTATCCCTTGCATTCTAGCTAGCCAACTACGGCTAATTTACAGTCATGTCAAACAGTGCAGCCAGAATAATAGCAAATTAGCTTCATTTGCATTTGTTTAAGTTGCTTTCTAGTGTCATTTATTTGTATTTGTTGAAAACAAAATGTTAATCTAAAAGAAATGTGAGATAATGTCTAGATGCTTTTTATAGTAGAGATCAAGTTTATAAATTGCATGGCCCAGTTGAGACAGTGGATTACGCAGCCAGATGGAACAGAGTAAATAGGCATTTTAACATCATAGATTTAACAGGTGGTAACTTATGGAATAGACACTGGCTTCGAATGAGGGTTTAACCAATCAGCATTCAGGATTCAAATCAAATCAAATGTTATTTGTCACATGCGCCAAATACAACATGTGTAGACCTTGCCGTGAAATGCTTACTTATAAAGCCCTTAACCAACAATGCAGTTCAAGAAATAGAGTTAAGAAAATATTGACTTAAATAAGCTAAATAAAAAAATTAAAAACACAATAAATAACAAAAATGAGGCTATATGTAGGGGGTGTAGTGGTACCGAGTCAATGCGTGGGGGTACAGGTTAGTCAAGGTCATTTGTACGTGTACAGTGGGGCAAAAAAGTATTTAGTCAGCCACCAATTGTGCAAGTTCTCCCACTTAAAAAGATGAGAGGCCTGTAATTTTCATCATAGGTACACTTCAACTATGACAGACAAAATGAGAAAAAAAATCCAGAAAATCACATTGTAGGATTTTTAATGAATTTATTTGCAAATTATGGTGGAAAATAAGTATTTGGTCACCTACAAACAAGCAAGATTTCTGGCTCTCACAGACCTGTAACTTCTTCTTTAAGAGGCTCCTCTGTCCTCCATTCGTTACCTGTATTAATGGCACCTGTTTGAACTTGTTATCAGTATAAAAGACACCTGTCCACAACCTCAAATAGTCACACTCCAAACTCCACTATGGCCAAGACCAAAGAGCTGTCAAAGGACACCAGAAACAAAATTGTAGACCTGCACCAGGCTGGGAAGACTGAATCTGCAATAGGTAAGCAGCTTGGTTTGAAGAAATCAACTGTGGGAGCAATTATTAGGAAATGGAAGACATACAAGACCACTGATAATCTCCCTCGATCTGGGGCTCCACGCAAGATCTCACCCCGTGGGGTCAAAATGATCACAAGAACGGTGAGCAAAAATCCCAGAACCACACGGGGGGACCTAGTGAATGACCTGCAGAGAGCTGGAACCAAAGTAACAAAGCCTACCATCAGTAACACACTATGCCGCCAGGGACTCAAATCCTGCAGTGCGAGACGTTTCCCCCTGCTTAAGCCAGTTCATGTCCAGGCCCGTCTGAAGTTTGCTAGAGAGCATTTGGATGATCCAGAAGAAGATTGGGAGAATGTCATATGGTCAGATGAAACCAAAATATAACTTTTTGGTAAAAACTCAACTCGTCGTGTTTGGAGAACAAAGAATGCTGAGTTGCATCCAAAGAACACCATACCTACTGTGAAGCATGGGGGTGGAAACATCATGCTTTGGGGCTGTTTTTCTGCAAAGGGACCATGACGACTGATCCGTGTAAAGGAAAGAATGAATGGGGCCATGTATCGTGAGATTTTGAGTGAAAACCTCCTATCAGCAAGGGCATTGAAGATGAAACGTGGCTGGGTCTTTCAGCATGACAATGATCCCAAACACACCGCCCGGGCAACGAAGGAGTGGCTTCATAAGAAACATTTCAAGGTCCTGGAGTGGCCTAGCCAGTCTCCAGATCTCAACCCCATAGAAAATCTTTGGAGGGAGTTGAAAGTCCATGTTGCCCAGCAACAGCCACAAAACATCACTGCTCTAGAGGAGATCTGCATGGTGGAATGGGCAAAATACCAGCAACCGTGTGTAAAAACCTTGTGAAGACTTACAGAAAATGTTTGACCTCTGTCATTGCCAACAAAGGGTATATAACAAAGTATTGAGATAAACTTTTGTTATTGAGCAAATACTTATTTTCCACCATAATTTGCAAATAAATTCATAAAAAAATCCTACAATGTGATTTTCGGGATTTTTTCCCCTCATTTTGTCTGTCATAGTTGAAGTGTACCTATGATGAAAATTACAGGCCTCTCATCTTTTTAAGTGGGAGAACTTGCACAATTGGTGGCTGACTAAATACTTTTTTGCCCCACTGTAGGTAGGGGTAAAGTGACTATGCATAGATAATAAACAGCGAGTAGCATCAGTGTAGAAACAAAAGTTGGGTGACTGGAGTCTGACAATTTTTTGGGCCTTTCTTTGACACCACTAGTAAATAGGTCCTGGATGGCAGGAAGTTTGGCCCCAGGGATGTACTGGGCCGTACGCACTACCCTCTGTAGCGTCTTTTCAGTGTCCTGAGGGGGAAAAGGTGTTGTCGTGCCCTTTTCACGATTGTCTTGGTGTGTTTGGACGATGATAGTGTGTTGGTGATGTGGACACCAAGGAACTTTAAACTCTCGACCCGCTCCACTACAGCCCGTTGATGTTAATGGAGGCCTGTTCGGCCCTCCTTTCCCTGTAGTCCACGATCAGCACACATTGAGGGAGAGGTTGTTGTCCTGGCTCCACACTGCCAGGTATCTGACCTCCTCCCTATAGGCTGTCTCATCGTTGTTGGTGATCTGGCCTACCACTGTTGTGTCGTCAGCAACTTAACAGTGGTGTTGGAGTTGTTCTTGGCCACACAGTCGTGGGTGAACATGGAGTACAGTCATCATGACAGATGTGTTGTTTCTTACCCTTAGTCCAGGATCCAGTTGCAGAGGCAGGTGTTTAGTCCCAGCTTTGTGGGCACTATGGTGTTGAACGCTGAGCTGTAGTCGATGAACAGCATTCTCACATAGGTGTTCCTTTTGTCCAGGTGGTAAAGAGCAGTGTGGAGTGCAATTGAGATTGCGTCATCCGTGGATCTGTTGGGGGTGGTATGCGAATTGAAGTGGGTCTAGAGGTGAGCCATGATCAGCCTTTTAAAGCACTTAATGGCCATCAACGTGAGTGCTACGGGGCAGTAGTATTTTAGGCAGGTTATCTTCGCTTTCTTGGGCACAGGGACTATGGTGGTCTGTTTGAAACATGTAGGTATTACAGACTTGATCAGGGTGAGTTTGAAAATGTCAGTGAAGACACTTTCCAGTTGTTCCGCGCATGCTCTGAGTACATGTCCAGGTAATCCGTCAGGCCCTGCAGCTTTGTGAATGTTGACCTGTTTAAAAGGTCTTGCTCACATCGACTACGGAGAGCGTGATCACATAGTTGTCCGGAACAGCTAGTGCTCTCATGCATGCTCCGGGGTTGCTTGCCTCGAAGCGAGCATAAAAGGCATTTAGCTTGTCTGGTAGGCTCGCGTCAATGGGCAGCTAGCGGCTGGGTTTATATTTGTAGTCGGTGCTAGTTTTTAAGACCTGCCAAATCCAAGGAGCTTCAGAGCCGGTGTAGTAGGACTCAATCTCAGTCCTGTATTGATGCTTTGGCTGTTTGATGGTTCGTCTGAGTGCATAGTGGGATTTCTTATAAGAGTCCAGATTAGTGTCCTGCTCCTTGAAAGCGGGAGCTCTAGCCTTTAGCTCAGTGCGGATGTTGCCTGTAATCCATGGCTTCTGGTGGGGATATGTACGAACGATCAGAGTGGTGCTCTAGATTTCTTTTCCCTCTGGTTGCACATGTGACATGCTGGTAGAAATTAGCGCAGTTTATAGATGAGCATTTTCTTGTTTGCTTATGGCCTTATACAGCTCATTGAGAGCGGCCTTAGTGCCAGCATAAGTTTGTGGTGGTAAATAGACAGCTATGAATAATAGAGATGCAAACTCTCTTTGTAGAAAGTGTGGTCTACAGCTTATCATGAGGTACTCTACCTCAGGCAAGCAATACCTCGAGACGTCTTCAATATTAGACATGGCGCACCAGCTATTATTGACAAATAGACACACCTCTCAAAGTTTTGTCCTGCCGATGCACGGAAAACCCAGCCATCTCTATATTATCGGTGTCGTCGTTCAGCCATGACTCAGTGAAACATAAGATATTAGACCCACCTGTTGTATAATACACTGTAGAATAACCTTTGGCATTGATTACAGCTGTGAGTCTTTCTGGGTAAGTCTCTAAGAGCTTTCCACATCTGGATTGTGCAACATTTGCCCATTTTTCTTTTCAAAATTCTTCAAATGGTCAAATTTGTTTTAGATTTTCAAGTAGAGTTAAGTCAAAACTGTAACTCAGCCACTCAGGAACATTCACTGTCTCTTGGTAAGCAACTCAAGTGTAGATTTGGCATTGTGTTTTAGGTTATTGTCCTGCTGAAAGGTGAATTCATCTCCCAGTGTCTGGTGGAAAGTAGACTGAAACAGGTTTTGCCTTTGCTTAGTTCCGTTCTGTATATATTTTTACCCTGAAAATCTCCCCTGTCCTTAACGATTACAAGCATATCCATGACATAATGCAGCCACCGCTATGCTTGAAAATATGGAGAGTGGTTCTCAATAATGTGTTGTATTGGATTTGCCACAAACATAACAGTTAGTATTCAGGACAAAAAGTTAATTGCTTTGCCACATTTTTTGCAGTATTACTTTATTGCCTTTGTTGCAAACAGAATGCATGTTTTGGAATATGTTTTATTATGTAAAGGCTTCCTTCTTTTCACTCTGTCAATTAGGTTAGTATTGTGGAGTAACTACAATGTTGTTGATCCATCCTCAGTTTTCTCCTATTACAGCCATTAAACTCTAACTATTTTAAAGTCACTCATGGTGAAATCCCTGAGCGGTTTCCTTCCTCTCTGGCAACTGGGTTAGGAAGGGCACCTGCATCTTTGTAGTGACTGGGTGTATTGATACACGGGGCTCTATTTTAACAAATCTAACGCAATGGTCCATCTAAGAGTTGGCCGTAGCGTTGTAGGTTCGGGGCTGTGTCAGAAATATTTTTGATATTTTCACAACCATAATTATCGGTGCAGTTGCTGCCGTTGGCACGAAAGGGCTGGGTTTTGATGAATAAACAAGTTGTTTGTGTGTCGAGGCTTGGCCCTTCAATGGCCAATCATATCGCGCTCCATGGCTAAACATGTGGTTGCTTCAAATGGTGTATTTGCACCCTGGTCTCAGAGCATTTCATATTATTCTGTACGTATGACACGTTACATTTCATATGGTATGTATTCATTTGTGGTTGTCCATCATCCATTTCGTATGATATGTTATGAATTACAATTGTTATATGTTACAAATTGCAAGGCGTACAATATGTTAAGAATTGCAATTGGTATAATATGTTACAAATTTTCTAAACGTATGATATGTTTTGAATTTCAATTTGTTGTGGCTAGCATTAGCTTGGTGGCTAATGCGAACTTTACCTAGGGGTTAAGATTAGGGTTAGGAGTTCAATTAAAGGATTATGGTTAGGAGAAGAGCGAGCTAAAAGGGTTAAGGTTAGGGTTATGGGAAGGGTTAGCTAACATGCTAAGTTGTTGCAAAGTAGCTGAAACAAAAATTAAGTAGTTACAAAGTTGCTAATTAGCTAAAATGATCAAGTTGTCCGTGATGAGATTCGAGCACGCAACCTTTGAGTTGAAAGACGTTTGCGTTTTACTTGCCCCTTTCAATAATCTAAAAGTACAACCAAATTCCAAAGGAGATTTTTTCAAATTTTTGGTTTCAATTCAGTTTTGCTCTTCACTGAGTCCAGAACCAATAGCACAGGGCCAAACAGGTGTTGTACCTCGCTTCCCTCTTTCAGAGGACAGTAGATATCAGTTATAACGTTAAATTCCCTTTCAGTCAGTACTCTCCGTACTACACAAGTATGGGGAACTAGAATCCGGGCCCAATGGATACCAAATGAAATGTCCCATGGCAGACCGCCGAGTGATCTGGGTATTGCACACACTGCGTGCTGCCTAATGACCCTCTCCTCTCCGAGCTGTAAGCACGCTGTGGGCAAAACTGGGAGCAGTGACATCCAAGAGATAAAACCTCATAAAAGTGTGTGGTGATGCCCAACTCACCGCAGCACAAATATCCCAAACGTTCTTTAAATAACTCCCCTGCGCAGCGGGAGTTGCCACAGGACCACATCCAACAGGCGACTCATCTCCACAAACCAATGTTGCTTGGGTCAACGGGGAGCCACAAGAATCAACGACAAGCCTCCCCAGGCGCAAAATCGCCAATGTGGGCTGAATCAGCTCCACTGGGGGAAATGTGTAAAGGAGGGTCCAAGGCCACTGGTGCGCCAGTGTGTCTGTTTCCAATGGAGAGCTCGGGTCCCTCGTTGAGAAAAACAGTCGACAATGCACATTTTTTTTGAGATGCATAAAGATCTACGTCGGCCCTGCCAAACATTTGCCCTTATCTGGGAGACTACCCAGATGTGTAGCCTCCACTGCTGAGAAATAGGGTCCCACCTGAATAAAATATCTGCACCTAAAATGAGGATAGTAGGGAAATATGTGCACTCTGCACCACTGTCCATACCCTTCGAATCGAGTTGCCTTCGTATAGCGCACCCCACCCTTCGGGGGATGCGTCTGTCTTGAACACCTTGTGGGATACAACTCAGCCCATGGGAGCCCCCTGACAATAGCAGAGGGTCCCACCACCGGGCCTGAACCCATTGGCCTAACAGGGACACCCGAAGCAACTGCTTAGGCTGTGAGATGCATCAAGGTGAGTGGCTAGCACTTTAGCACTGGAAGGGCCGCATCAACAGTAGCCGAAGGGGAACGACTTCCATTACAGAAGCCACAATTTGGCTAAGCAGAGCTGGAACCCAGACACCCACCATGGGGATATAAAAGTGTGATCCGGAAGTGAGTCTAGCTCGTGACCCAGAAACAGAATGCGCTGAGATGGAGTCAGATGGCTCTTTTCTGGTTTCTTATGAATCCTAGAGACTGAATATGGGACAGTAGCATGAATGTGTGTAATTACCATCCAATCTGCTGTAATAGCCGGTGGCTCGTGAACATTCAGAATATACTGTATAGACTGAGGTGCTTGCTGAGGGCACGTAGGTCTCGAATGGGATGTACAGTCCCGTCCCTTTTCGGAACAAGGTAATACTATATCTTCAAGATAGGAACCACTCAGATGACCTGCTTCTGGAGACAGGAAGATATTTCCTCGCTCAAAACCGGCGCTGAGGACTCGGGAACAGTCGAAGTGAAGATGCTGCAGAAGTGTGGGGAAGACACAACAAATTGTAGCTTGTACCCCGACATCCATATTGGCATGATCCAGGGTGACACTACGTATGCACGCCATTGGTCGGTGCAGACAGCGAGCCTCCCGTGAAATGCAATCTGAATGCCATCTATTTTTCCATTTCCACCACTTTTGACAGCCAACGAGACTTTGTGTGGGATAATAGCATGGTTGTGTCCAACCCTGCTAATTCCCCTGACTCTGCTACCAACAACCACTTAAATGGCAAAGGGGGCTCCTGCAAGGGCTGAGGTAGTACCTCGTCTGGACTGTAAACCAAACGTTGGGGCACTGTTGTCAATGTAATGTTTTTGTGGAGGGGCGCACTGGTCGCTCACACCCGTGCCAAGGACCATCGTTCTGGGTGTTACCTGAGCCAAGTGCTCAGGGGCTGTTTCCTCACCGGAGGTGCTTGGGGAAATCTACTACATTTCACACGCCAGAAGTTATGCATCCTAGCTGACATAAGGCAAGAAGTTTTTTTAGTCTAAGCTAGCTAGCCTCTTTGACTGCAGCATGATCCGTTTAGAATAGCCAAGTGACTTAACTCTACATATACCAAACAAGAGAACAACCCAAGCAACTTCACCATGGGACGTCAGGAATAACTAGTAATAGCTAGCTAGCTCGCGGCGGCGAGTTAGCCAATGTGGCTAGCACGCTATGCAGCGCATGTTTAGCTAGCCCGGTCTCGAAAGTCTACTTAGGACCGGATCACCAGGGTGGGACCAGACCCTTCATCAAAAAAGATTCTAGGAAGAGGGGCAAGCAGTGTTTGACCAAGGCAGACACAGGCGGCCGGGGGGTACCCACCGAACCTGGCCGCCCTCTCTTTGAGTAGCCTTCAGCAACCGGCGACAAGAGCTCATAGGAGCCGGGTTGGGTGCAGGCAGCTACCACATACACCACACCCAGGCAGACAAGACATTTGCTCCAACCAAAGACCATCTCCGCGTCCCGCAACTCAGACGAGGTACAGGCAACCGGGAGAGGAAGTCACTATCGGAAACACCAAGGCCCCTCAAGAACGCTACACGATTGACAAGAGAAGCCGCGGTTTGGACTAGCAGAACAGTGCCAACTGGGGGCAAGACACAGTTAGTGAAACCGTCCCCTAGGCCCACACACAAACTGATTTGAGCGATGGCAGCCAGAGAATGTACAGAGCTGAGACATACAAGACAACAAACGTGAATTTATTTGTATTAATTTGGGCATGGTTCCGACCCAGTGTGTTAGCATTCATCGTGTTAGCCATCTTGCTCATTGCTACAGCCAGGCCAAGCAATCCATAGAACAATGTCGAATGGAATGGTATCAAACACATTAAAAACGTGGTTTCCATGTGTTTGATACCACTCCATTCAAGCCATTATTATGAGCCATCCTCCCCTCAGCAGCTTCCAATGAGTGAATGTTCCTGAGTGGTCTACTTACGGTTTTGACTTAAATCTGCTTGAAAATCTATGGCGAGACATGAAAATGGCTGTCTGTCTAGCAATGATCAACAACCAAATTGACAGAGCTTGAAGTATTTTTTAGAAGAATAATGGGCAAATATTTCACAATCCAGGTGTGCAGAGCTCTTAGAGACTTACCCCAAAAGAATCACATTGCTGTCAAAGGTGTTTAACATGCATTGTCTCGTTTAATAAAAAATACAAATAAATGCATTTTGTGTATATCGTTGAAAAACAACATTAAATCCATTTTAATACCACTTTGTAAAACAATCAATGTGAAGAAATCAAATGGGGGGGGGGGGTGAATACTTATGATAAGCACTGTAACTGATCTGAAGTCAGGTTTGGTCACTTACTGTGTGAAGGCCTCCATGGTGCTCTCTATCCTCTCGCCACTTCCTGTCAACACAGATCAGAAGAAAAGCAGAGAATATCAGTGTCCTATCCAGCTCCAAGACTCTCACTCTATAAGCCTGCTTTTCTATGATCCCCACAGACTGGAAATGTGGATAGCTCAAATCAGAAAAACGTATTCATCAAGATACAGTGTGACTCTGGGTCATATCAATAAAGTCACTCAGCCCTCCTGCTTGCAGCTACACCACATGTTCCAAACATTCAACTTTCACTAGTCCATCCCATTCACATCAACGGTTACAGAGGTAAGGTGAAGAAGCAAGGTGACTACTACATCCTTCCACTGTTCCTTCCTTACCTCCTCTGTGTGAGATGTGGGTGCAGTGGAAGGCAGCCCGTTTCTTCTTGTGGAGGATCTGAGGGTTCTTCAACAGGTAGAGCGACGTCAGGGTGTAGCCCCCTAGGGCCGGAAGGATAAAGTATAGGGAACTGGCCATAATCAATTCTCCTCCAAAAACAGTCCTCAAAAGTGTCCGAAGGCAATTAGGCACAGTATCAAAAGGCAGAGGTCCTTGGATCCTCCTAGACACTCTAACAATAAATTAATAGGACACCTACAAGTGTCAGGAGTGCTGATGGGAAAAAAACCTGCCAGAGTTGAGTCCCCTTGTTCTGCAAGTTGTAATAAAATACTTTGAATAGTTTTCAGCTATCCCCCACCGAGCTGCCACATAACACTGGTAACTAACAACCGATGAAGGAACCACTCCAAAACCTCTTCGAGTGCATCCAAAGACACTCAAATGACCCGCTCATATTCTAAACTTCACTCGACTGTCTCTTTCACACAAATCTCTTCGCTCTTTCTGTCCTCCGCTTTTATTGTGCCTCTTATTCTGATCGGTTTCTCTCTCCGTCAGTCCATTGGTCACCTGTCAGCCTAGAACAGAATGTTGTGACGTGGAAAAAACAGGACTTGAAAAACTGGTACAGCCAACGGAGGCAGTTGAAGGAAGTCTCAAGGTCCCACTCCCATTGGATTCACTCGAATGCCTAGAAAAACTATTACTCAACCTCACCTGACACTACTCTCCTTCCCTCCATGGGTTCTGTTTGTAGTCAACCTAACCTCCTTCGCACTCTCCCTCTTTTACCGCTCCTTCTCCCTCTCACCGTGTAACTGGGGCCCACACAAAACTGTCAAATCAGTTAATGAAATACTAGTGTCAGTAGGAGCTGGCCTCTATCTCACCTCACCTCTCTCTCTCGCTTTCCCTTCCCTGTGGCCTATATTGTTCTTCTCTCAGGCTTTACTGCCTTTTGTTACACAAACTCCCTCTTTCACCATGTGTGTGATCATGTAAATGATGGAACTATCCTGTATGAAGTGTGGCTATAAAATGCACTAAAAGCAAACCTCAAATAACATGCATTTATGGGTGGGAATATGAATGTAATGATAACACAATGGGTGCTACCTCAAGCAACCGATGAGAGAGCTAACAGTATAGGCTGGTAAAGGGTGTGAGAGCAAGCGTTGCTACATGGCAGGTTTCGATGCTGTCAGGCACCTTTTATTTAACAAAGGATGTGTATGTAAACTCATTATCAGACACAGGCGCACACACACACAGACGGTGTACTTAACAAAGAAGTGGTGTCAAAAGCTATGTAAATGCACTTTCACAAGCAGGCATGCAACTTCAGCAGAATACTGTATACCACAGCGTTGTTTACGTCAATAGAAAATGCTGAAAGGTAGCAAACAAGTGACTGAACTAGATACATCAGAGAGAAGCAACAGCAAGCCTGTATGCCAGAGAAAGAATCTTTTCACTCCCCGGTATAGCATTCCTTCCTCAACTGACATGGCCACACACACAATCCAAGGTCCAGTTGAAGCAGGTGCTATAAAAAAAAGATATGTCAGTCTGGTGCCCTTTGCAACCAACCAGTAGATCAAAATGCAGGTCGGTCACTCAATCCTGCATTAGCTATTAAACTCAAGTCTAGTCTTGCTTTACCTATTCCCAAACCCTTGAAGTAAAGAGGCTGAGCCCTGTGGGAGAACATTGAACCCGTGCAGAGACATGCCAAGGAGGAAAACGAGTAGGAATTGTTGTCCAACAGGACATACAACTTGGCTTGGAACAGGAGAACTGGGGGGAGATGACGCTTATAAGCATGTTGTGACACATTAAACAGCTAATATTACTGGAAAATTCACTATCATCCTAAGATGTTTCTATAACGCTGTCCACACTGCCATTCAGTACCACGAAGAAGGACAGACCACAAGACATCAAGAAAATCAACAAACACAGTTTACCAGTATCAGGAATTTTATTTATTATATGTATATCATTTTGTTTCTTTGTTAATTGTTTAATTCATAATACCCATAGAATATACATAGACGATAACCCTCAATAGCTCATCTCTCTGACAACCTACTCATATGGCATATCATCTTCATTCAAAAAGAATAATGGGGAAAAAAATAGGTTCCATAAAGAGTGAAAACACTGCCAGTTATAGCACACCCATAAGAGAAACAAAAAGGGAAATAAAAACATTTATACAAAAAAAGAAGATACAACTCCCTTATGTGAAAAAAAGACCACCACTAACAACGATAGCAATAATAAGAACAGCCATTTAAAAAGGACATTATTTAGAAACTGGCCTGACTATGCATTTTTTTCTTCATGTATTGTGTGCGTGTGTGCATATGTGGTGTGTTTTGTGTGCAAGGATATGTGTATGCGTGTGTCTGTGAAAAAGTGAGTGATTGCGTATTGCAAAACATGGTCCCGTTGGTTCATTCGCATTGTTCTCCGTTGAGACTGGCGGTCAGTTGGGTCTGTCGCTGGTGTGTGTGTGTGTGTGTGTGTATGGGGGGAAATAGTAAAGCAGCTTTTGGTCAGAACCACAGACAGTCACAAGTATCCAAACATGCAGATAGAAATAACGGGAAAGCCTCTGGAGTGCGTTTCAAAAAGATAAAACACAGACGCAGAAGAACACATACATACTGCCGATTGGAGTAGTGTCTGCTGTCAACCACAGACTATACAGACACACACAATGAAACAGCGCGGACCAGGGTGGTCCACTGCAAATGTGTGTTAAGACACTTGACACGCACACACTCAATAAAAAGTGTGACGGGCTCCAGTGAGCTTCCATGAAAAATCTGCCCAGAAAAGCAAGCAGATTAAAGAGGGAGGAAAGAGAACAAAAGAGTAGGCTGATGTCTTGACTTAAGACTAAAACAGCTGAAAAGAACAAACAAAAAAAACAGAAGGGTTAGTGTGGCAAAGTGCAGGTGCGCTGATTGAGAAACATGATTGACTCAAGTAACCCCTCTTCCCCCAACATTTAATTTGTAATTTTACCTTTATTTAACCAGGCAAGTCAGTTAAGAACACATTCTTTTTTTCAATGACGGCCTGGGAACAGTGGGTTAACTGCCTGTTCAGGGGCAGAACGACAGATTTGTACCTTGTCAGCTCGGGGGTTTGAACTCGCAACCTTCCGGTTACTAGTCCAACGCTCTAACCACTAGGCTAACTGACAGATGTCACTCAAGCAATGCTCCTCCACTTTAAAAATCAGATCTGCTTTCATTTCTAGCCATGATTGGGGATGGAACAGTAATCATTGAGGGAGGGGGGAGGAGGAAACAAAAACAATTTACAGCAGGAAATAAGAGTAAAAGAAATGAGTAAGCAAATGGCAGCCAACCTGGGATGTGGTTTGGTAGGTCTCGGCCAATCAGAAGCGAGATAAAAGGGTGGCGGGTGGGACCTGAGGGAGAAAGCCCTTTGAGTAAAGCATGGCTGGTAATTGGGGGTGTGTGGAATGGATGATACTGCCCATATCCACGGATCGATCAGAGGTGCGTTCAGTTCGCTTTAACATTTGCTACGTTGCGCAACGGTTTGTACTGACTGACACGTTTCCCAAAAATATTCTTGAACAGACAGGCACGTTTGCTCATAACTGACAGCGTTTTTAAAGGGCAGTAGCCATGCTGATCGCGTTCCCCAACAGCATTGTGTCAGTTCAATTGAACGTCCCAGGACGTAAAGACTTCCTGAACACAGCCCTGGACTCATACTTACTCTCCGCCTCCTCTAATGGCCAAACAGAAGGATTAGGAGAGGCTAAAATGATCCCAGATCTTTAAGTAGGGCCACTTCTACCATGAATAGAGGCTTATAGCTTCTGAGGGGCTAAGGATGTGCTACGGTGAAATGAAGCGGTCCACTGTTAGATGTGAGTGGAAAATGTGACAGCAATGCGTTAAGCTCTGAGCGAAGCCCACCATGAAACACGGCAGATTAGAAGGAAACAAAGAGCAAAAATCAGCCACTAATTACCTAGACACCGTAACCGTGGCAACCATTATCAGTTTAACAAGCGTAAAGTAAATATCAGTCGTATATCTGCTGATTCTGCCTGCCACCCTCCACAACTAAATAGAGTATTTACAAATCACTGTCCTCCCTGAAACAATACCAGACACATGAAGGGAGGAGAAGGGAATGGCAAATTGGCAGACAGGAGAAATTTGAATTTTCTAATATGGTGGCAGATTTGTTTTGGGAGAAGAGAAACATACTATAGGCACCCCTCTTCAAAAAAAGATTCAGTTTTTCCTTAACCTCCCATTTAAAGGACCGGTGAGGGTCTGTGGCATGTCGCTGATCGGTGTTAGTGAGTCAGAGACTAGCACAGAGAATAGGGAATCACGTCAGAATTTCTAAGATGTGGGGTAATCATGCCTGTTCTAGGCCATGTATTTCTATCTGAAAACTCTGACGTCCTCTTTGAATAAGTGAGGGTGGAGATAAACCAGCTGTGGGTTACAGTACAAAGACGATTCAAGCCATTCCTCATCTCTCCATGCCTCCATACCACTCTACCTTCGCCACTTTGGTACATTTCAAGAATGAATGCTTGTTCATTTAGATTAACAACATACATATTTCTAAAAAAAAGAAAATATAAAACCACCAACATGCCGTTAAAACATAGAATGTTTGTTTATCAAGTAAAGAATGTCTAGAAATCAATGTTCCAAAAAACAAATCAATTCTCTCAAATATAAACTTCAAAACATACAAATACGACTCCTGACTGTTCATAAAACATTCAAATAACGGCGTACAAACCAAACCTCCACGAGATCACTCAAACAAAACCATTTATATGTACACATCTAACTGTCACCTGTCTATCTTTTCTTTTCTCAAACAATAATTCCATGGAGCAAGACAGACAGTTAAGGTGTAGGTTAATACAGTAACACATACTGTGACTAGTGAGAAAGAGATGGAAAGAACACCCGATTTACTGAGAGGGGAAAAAAGAGAAAGGGCTCACAGGGACGAGTGGTAAAATTGAGTTGGTCAGATTAAGTTCTTGCTTTTTAAACAGTACACACTCCGCGCAGAAAGCAGTAAAAGAGAAAGAGGGAAGAGTCTCCTTGATGGTGGTTAAAATGAGCGCAGAAGTACTTAAAGGAAATATCCACCCAAAACCATTAATTCCTACAATTTACAGTGTTAAATAACACTAAATGTGAGAACAATATTTTTTTGTGAACACATTTTAAATTCTGTTGTTATAATAAGGTTGGTAGCAACATGTGAAAATCTTGTGGGAAATCTGTTGCAGCTCAAATCGACAACAAAACCCACAATGCAATGCTCTCTCTACGGACCGGCAGGCAAGCTAGCTATACAATAATGGCAGAGTCAATATCAGCATGTGAAATAGTTAGTTGTAAAATTGCACTCTCACCATGTTTAACCTAGTATGACATAAGCAATAGCACCATGAAATGCACCATGGACTAAAGAGGCAGACAAATAGGAGAAATGTGGTGGACCCTCTGTTTAATTACACATTTCTCAAGGTAGGAATATCGCAAAAAATATGATCAATGGCTCATTCGAGAGAAATATGACATGTATGATAAGACGTTTTTGCGATCTAAAAGTCGAATTCCTATTAACTTCCAGTGTAGTGAGAGCGACACACCATCCAAATGTCTGCCTGTTTGAATGGCAATAGCTCAGATACACATGAAAAAAAACAACTCAGGAATCAATAGAACATTGCTGAGATGCACAAAAACAATAACATTCAGAATGGGTGAATCTTTCCTTTAAGTAGACAACAGCCCCCCCCCCCAAAAAACAGCTTCCCCGCGAAAGAAATAAAATAAAAAAAACTTTAAAATGTACATGTTTCTGGTCCTTTTTTTTGTTGTATGCTGTATATATATATGTTTTTTGTTTTTTTTGTATCTTGTCGTTTGGAGTCTCCGTGTGGCTTTGTCACTCGTCTTCAAAGCTGAAACAGATATGAACAGGAGATGAAAATGACAGGACAAAAATCACATTAAAAGCGTTGCAGAACGCCCACCTATCTTTTTCAAAGCTCTAGTAATCGTTATGGAGTGATGTGAGTGTATGTATGCGTGTGTACCTCTATGTCTCAGGAGCCCTGGTAGGTGGCCTGGAAGCGGAACGTCTCCTCAAAGATGAGCTCCTTCAGCTTCTCCTTAGGCAGGTCATCCAGCTCCATGGTGAAGGTGAACGGCTCCTCTGCTACAGGCTACACACACACAAACACAATGAAAATACTACACTGAACAAAAATATAAAAAACGCAACATCTAAAGTTGGTCCCGTGTTTCATAACCTGAAATGAAAGATCCCAGAATTTTTCATACTCACAAAAAGCTTATTTCTTTCAAATGTTGACATCCCTATTAGTGAGCATTTCTCCTTTGTGATGGGGACAATAAAAGGCCCCTATAAAATGTGCAGTTGTCACAACACAATGCCACAGATGTCTCAAGTTGAGGGAGCGTGCAATTGGCGTGCTGACAGCAGGAATGTCCATCAGAGCTGTTGCCAGAGAATTTAATGTTAATTTCTCTACCACAAGCCACCTCCGTCATTTTAGAGAATTTGGCAGAATGTCCAACCGTCCTCAACTGCAGACCACGTGTAACCATGCCAGCCCAGTACCTTCAACAGCGGAATCATCTGAAACCAGCCAACCGGGCAGCTGATGAAACTATGGGTTTGCACAAGGGAAGAATTTCTGCACAAATCGTCAGAAACAGTCTCAAGGAAGCTCCTCTGTGTGCTCATTGTCCTCAACCGCGTCTTGACCTGACTGCAGTTCGGCGTAGTAACAGAGTTCAGTGGGCAACTGCTCACCTTCGATGGCCACTGGCACAGTGGAGAAGTGTGCTCTTCACTGATGAATCCCGGTTTCAACTGTACCGGGCAGATGGCAGACAGTATGGTGTTGTATGGGCAAGCGGTTTGCTGATTTTAATGTTGTGAACTGAGAGCCCCATGTTGGCAGTGGGGTTTTGGTATGGGCAAGCAAAAGCTACGAACACAAATGCATTTTATCGATGGAAAATTGGAATGCAAAGAGATACTGTGTCAAGATCCTGAGGCCCATTGTCGTGCCATTCATCCGCCGCCATCACCTCATGTTTCAGCATGATAATGCACAGCCCCAAGTCGCAATTATCGGTACACAATTCCTGGAAGCTGAAAATGTCCCAGTTCTTCCACAGCCTGCACACTCACCAGACATGTCACCCACTGAGCATGTTTGGGATGCTCACAGCGTGTTCCAGGTCCTGCCAAAGTCCAGCAACTTCGCACAGCCATTGAAGAGCAGTGGGACAATATTCCACAGGCCACAATCAACAGCCTCACCAACTTTATGCAAAGGAGATGTCACACTGCATGAGTCAAGCAGTGGGACAATATTCCACAGGCCACAATCAACAGCCTCACCAACTTTATGCAAAGGAGATGTCACACTGCATGAGTCAAACAGTGATCACACCAGATACTGACTGGTTTTCTGATCCATGCCCCTAACTTTCTTTTTCTTTAGTGTGTCAGATGCATATCTGTATTCCCAGTCATGCGAAATCCATAGATTAGGGCCTAATTATCTTATTTCAATCGACTGATTTCCTTAAATGAACTGTAACTCAGTCAAATCTTTGAAATTGTTGCATGTTGCGTTCATACACTGAACAAAACTATCAACGCAACATGTAAAGTGTTGGTCCCATGTTTCATGAGCTGAAATAAAAGATCACAGAAATGTTCCATACGTACAAAAAACCTATTTCTCTAATATTTTGTTCACAAATTTGTTTGCATTCCCGTTAGTTAACATTTCTCGTTTGCCAAGATAATCCATCCACCCGGTGTGGCACCGGAGTGGCATATCAGGAAGCATGATCATTACACAGGTGCACCTTGTGCTGGGGACAATAAAAGGCCACTAAAATATGCAGTTGTGTCACACAATGCCACAGATGTCTCAAGTTGAGGGAGCGTGCAATTGGCATGCTGACTGCAGGAATGTCCGCCAGAGCTGTTGACAGAGAATTTAATGTTCATTTCTCTACCATAAGACACCCCTGTCGTTTTAGAGAATTTGGCAGTACGTCCAACCGGCCTCAGCTGCAGACCACACCAGCCCAGGACCTCTACATCCGGCTTCGTCACCTGCAGGATCGTCAGAGCAGCCACCCGGACAGCTGATGAAACTGATGAGTATTTCTGTCTGTAATAACGCACTATTGCGAAAAAAGAAAAAAAAATTGATAGGCCCGCCCACTGGGGAACCAGTCCCAGCCAATGTCCTGCCCAGTCATGTGAAATCCATAGATTAGGGCCTAATACATGAATCATTTGGCTGATTTCCTTTATACGAATTGTAACTCGTTGAAGTCATTGAAATTGTTGCATGTTGTATTTATATTTTTTGTTCAGTATATTTTGTTAAGTGTAATAACAGTATACAACAACTCCTAACACCTTAGGGCACTTTCACATATGATCCTGGAGCGTTTGGCACCCTGATCCGCAGGGATGCAACGATTCACCGATACGCATCAGTCCCCGATTCAAATGTTTAAGATACAACTGCATCGGTCCACGGACCCCAAACGGATCCAAAAATGCAGCATGCACCGGTCAGAAAATCGTTTCAAACGTTAAGACTTGCCGATTCACATTTGTTTGGTGCTCATATTACTTTCTACCTTCTGAAAATCTAAATTGTGTGACAACTGATGCGTCCTCTTCTTCTGTGTCAAACTAACAACCCTAGGGAATGTAACGGTACACATATTCGTACCGAACCGTTCAGTACAGGGACCTCGGTTCGGTCCGCACTGTGAACACAAATAAATTAAAGAAAATAAACACTAGGCCTATAGGCTATGCCTACGTTACATTGTATGCCTCCAGTAAATCTGAGCTGAAAAAAACAAAACATTTCAAGCTATTCCGTTGAAACAACTAGATCCTATGTGAACATTGTAATCAAAAATAAAATCTCAACTGGTGCATTTCAAACGGTCCTTTTTGTGATGCGCAGCTGGGACCTAATTTTGTACAATGGCGAGTGGTGGAGTCGATAAACCAGGAGGATTCTACATCGTTTAAAATCTCCAGTTGGGGAAAATGTTGGCTTCCCAGTAGATTATAACGGCAATGGACTGAGTATGTTGCCACTGCTCAAATACAATAGCCTATGCAGCTGCCAACACCTCAAACAGTGTGGTGAAGAAGGCGCAACAGCGCCTCCTCAACATCAGGAGGCTGAAGAAATTTGGCTTGGCCCCTAAAGACCTTAACAAAACTTTTACAGATGCAGCATTGAGAGCATCCTGTCGGACTGGATCCACGCCTGGTACTAAGCCACTGTAACTAGCCGGTTACCACGGTTACTCAACCCTGCACCTTGGAGGCTGCTGCCCTATGTACAGACATGGAATCACTGGTCACTTTAATAATGTTTGGATACTGTTTTACTAATTTCATATGTATATACTGTATTCTAGGTAATGCCATCCTACTTAACTATTGCTGTCATACACATATATATATGTATTCTACAAATATACTAAATATTCTACCCACACTGCCCATAAAGTCTATACATACCATCACATACATACACAATCTGGACTCAGACATTGCTCGTCCTAATATTTCTAAATTCCATAATTTTACTTTTAGACGTGTGTATCGTTGTGAATTGTTAGATATTACTGCACTGTTGGAGCTAAAAACACAAGCATTTCACTACACCTGCAATAACATCTGCTAAATGTGTATGACAACAATAAAATTGGATTTGATTTTGACAGGCCGATATCACCCCAGTATTCCTACCACTGGAGCAAGACGGAAACAGAAAAAAAGAAGAAAATGAATTAAATAAACACCTTGGTCTCCCCTCTGCATTCAAACAGCCCTTAGCAGCTGATTCTGACCGGGCCAAAGACCTGACAAGAGCGACAGGTATGTTAACAGCCACGGATATGAGTCCATTCTCAGTGGTTGAGAAGAACAGGGTGTTTTCAGCACCACAAGAAACTTCACCCTCTTGCACCCATTTCAATAAACAAGTAATACCCACTCTATATAACCCACTCTATATAACCCACTCTATATAAGCAAGCTGAAGTCGAAGTTGTCAATGAATTATCCAATGCACCTTGTGTTGCACTTCCCTATACATACTATATGGACAGACTGCCAGGGCTAGAGAGCTCCCTAGCAGTGAAAGTCCATCACATTAGCCCAGAGTGGGATATGAGAAGTACTGTGCTAGTGTGGGTTTTGTGAACTGTCACACGCCTATCAGTAGCCTAGTCAAACTGCGCACTGTGCCCAGTCATGTAAAATGTGGTCTATTTTTTTTAGGTGTTGTGAAAGCAAAAAAACATATTTTGTTGTATTCTCAAATGCTTCAGGAAACCGAACCAGGGTAAAGAATTTCATGTGAAAAGGGACTTAGATGGTTTCAGGACAGGGCACCTGAGTATGTGAGGGCGGGCTGCTGCAGTCATACCTCGTCAGTGGGGTCGTAGTATTGCTCCAGATAGGGATGAGCCAGGGCCTCCTCTACCGTGATGCGCTTGATAGGGTTAAAGGTCAACATGCGGCCCAGCAGGTCCAGAGCTGGAGGGAGGAGAGGAGGGAGAGACGGGGTGTTGTTAAAATGTCTCGAACAGTCATTCTGATTCCCAAGTAAAAGCCTTTTGAGTTACTAAAATAACACCTATATTGGTTTTGGATAGAAATACTCAACATTTGAGAAAAATGTAACTTCCCCCTCTCATGGCTAACTACCAGGAAGTTTGAAAAGACAGGCTGAGTGAGTGGGGAGCTTACATTCATGAATTCACCTTGACTGACAGCTCTTTGAAACACTTACGTCAATCAACTTGGATGCAGTGTCGCAGTAAAATAATCTCAAGCTCATTTTGTGATACACAAAGCAACTCATGTAAAGCATGATTTTTACTGTTCATGACCTTTAAACGGATAGTTCAATGGATTACCCATAAATACCACAATCCCACATGAAAGGGAAGGAGACACCTAATGTGACCATTTTAACTAGGTTGAAGTCTACTTGGTGAACCAAAGCTCACACCCGAGTTGGAGAACAGGGACCGCTAGTGAAGTTGGGAAAAGGGAAAGGTGTGTATGCATGGTAATGCTTGCAAATGTATTTGAAATCTGAATGTCTGCAATTTGTGTGTGTAAACATATGAATGTGTGTACATGCATGTGTGAAAAAAAATTAACAATGCTGTTTTACTTGCCTTTCTTGCACGAAACATTGCACTGACTTTGCTGATTGTTGCATTATTGAGGAACAGTTTAATTACTATGACAGTCTTACCTAGTGACCCTAAGATGAATGCACGAAGTCACTCTGGGTAAGATAAATGACTATAATGTAATGTAATAATGTGTGTGTGTTCTACCCTTGCTGTCCGCCTTGGGGAACAGCTTGTTCCAAGGGATCTTGGGTTTCTCAGGCAGAGACTGCAGGTAGTTCCTGGCCTTCATGTTGATGATGCAGTTCAGGTCATCCGGAGTGGGAGAGCCAAGGATGCCTGCACAACCAATCACACACTTTACACCTGGGTCCTGTTCAGTAGGACACAATGTAGCAAACAGTTGAAATGCTTTGAAACTGGAAACTAAAAATTTGACGTTTGGTCACACAACACAATGCCACAGATTGTCTCATGTTGAGGGAACGTGCAATTGGCATGCTGACTGCAGGAATGTCCACCAGAGCTGTTGCTGGAGAATTTAATGTTCATTTCTCTACCGTGTCGTTTTAGAGAATTTGACAGTACGTCCAACCGGCCTCACAACCACAGACCATGTGGAACCTTGCCAGCCCTGGATATTCAAATTCCTCACCTGCAGGATCGTCTGAAACCAACCACCCGATGAAACTATGGGTTTGCACAACCAAAGAATTTCTGCACAAACTGTCAGAAACCTTCTCAGGGAAGGTCATCAAGCGTCCTCACTAGGGTCTTGACCTGACTGCAGTTCAGCGTCGTAACAGAGTTCAGTGGGCAAATGCTCACCTTTGATGGCCACTGGCACAGTGGAGAAGTGTGCTCTTCACCGATGAATCCCGGTTTCAACTGTACCGGGCTGACGGCAGACAGAGTCTACGGCGTCGTGTGGGCCAGCGGTTTGCGGATGTCAACAGAGTGCTCCATGGTGGCGGTGGGGTTATGGTATGGGCAGGCATAAGCTACACACAACGAACACAAGCTGAAAATATCCCAGTTCTTCCACAGCCTGCACACTCACCAGACATGTCACCCACTGAGCATGTTAGGGATACTCACAGCGTGTTCCAGGTCCTGCCAATATCCAGCAACTTCGCACAGCCATTGAAGAGCAGTGGGACAATATTCCACAGGCCACAATCAACAGCCTCATCAACTTTATGCAAAGGAGATGTCACACTGCATGAGTCAAACAGTGATCACACCAGATACTGACTGGTTTTCTGATCCATGCCCCTAACTTTTTTGTAAGGTATCAACAGATGCATATCTGTATTCCCAGTCATGTGAAATCCATAGTTAGGGCCTAATGAACGTATTTCAAATGACTGCTTTCAATATATGAAAGTTAACTCAGAATCTTTGAAATTGTTGCATGTGGAGTTTATATTTTTGTTCATTGTTTATAGCCAGTTCAGGTAAGTCCACGCTTCTCACAGACAGAAGCCAAAGTCAAGGATATTTCCAAAAGGTATTTCAGAAAAGAGCATTCAGCAACTCATGCAAAAAGTTTGAGCGAGGGTCACACCCTACTCCCTTTATAGTGCACTACTTTTGACTAGGGCCCATAAGGCTCTGGTCAAAAGAAGTGCACTAGCTAGGGATTAGGCTGCCATTTGGGTCACAACATGTCTCTCTCACCCAGTATGTGGTTGAGCTGGTCCAGGTAATGCTTCCCAGGGAAGATGGGCCTGTTGGACAGCATCTCAGCCAGGATGCAGCCCACTGACCAGATATCAATGGACTTGGAGTAGCCCTGAACAACACACACAGAGATAGTGTGAATGTGAATTCATGCGTTTGTACTATCAAAGAACTAGGAGTAGGCCTGACAGAGAAAACATGGTCCACAGACATGGAATCAATGCACAGTCCACACACACCTTGGAGTTGAGCATGATCTCGGGGGCCCTGTACCAGCGCGTAGCCACGTACTCTGTCAGGAAGCCTGTGTGGTCATGCTCTGGGTCAGCTATCCGTGCCAGCCCAAAGTCACAGATCTGACAGAGGAGGGTCGTTAAAATACAGAGAAGCATGCAGAAACATACAAAAAACTTCCACTTAAGAAACATTCTGCAATAGAATCAGCTGAATAAATACAGCCCTGTCCACGCCAGCAAATCCCCACTAAGCCCTCTTCTGGTTATTGAGTAGATCATTATCTTCACACAATGGATCCTACCCATTGGTTAACGGTTAGATTTCCCCACTCCCTAATGGTTATGATTGGGTGATAGTTAGTGTTACCATGGGCGTATTCATAAGTGTCTCAGAGAAAAAGTGCTGATCTAGGATCAGGTGCCTCCTGTCCATTAATTGACAAGGCAAAACTGACCATAGAACAGCACTTGTACTCTGAAACCCTTTATAAATATTGGCCCCGATCTTAGATTGATGGATAGGGGGTATCTAACTGTGCCTTGAGGTCGCAGTTGGAGTAAGTAGTAGTAGTACTGGAGTTATTGTGTTGGGGTTAGCAGTATTATAGATATAGCGTTAGTAGTAGTATTCTGGTTATTATTACCTTGAGGTCACAGGTGGTGTTGATGAGCAGGTTAGAGGGCTTGAGGTCACGGTGCAGCACATTGGCAGAGTGTATGTACTTCAGGCCTCTCAGGATCTGGTACAGGAAGTAGCAGGTATGGTCGTTGCTCAACATCTGGGTCTTCAGGAGCTTGTACAAGTCTGTTTCCATCAGGTCCTGCACTATGTAGCTGGGAAACAAGAGGCTAAGGAGCCTAACAAACAGAGGGACCAAATCTTAATCCTAACCCATGTAATTCTGTTAGATCTAAGGTTGTAAAGGTCTGTCTCCATGAGGTTCAGCACCATACGGCTGGGAACCAGCAGGGGGTGCCATTCAAAGGGACAAAAAAGGACGAGGAGACATGACAGTTAACGCACTACGGGCCAACTACCACATATCCATTTGAACATGACCGTAACCAATTCCATGTATTAAGTGTGAATTTCTTTTTAGTTTTAGAAAGCATAAAGGCCTTCACACCCATTGTAATAACGCGTATCCCACCCCGGTATTGCTAACATTTACTTAGGCGCAGGTCCAACGAATTTGTTTCTTTTCCATAGCATGGAATTATAACGTTGTTTCAACCTTTGTTTTCATCAACCTAGGAACAAGGAAATACTGCACTCATGCAAAACATTTAGGGACTGTACGTTATTTATAATAAGGGATACTTGGAGAAAATCAGACCTCTGAAATTAAAATGGATGGCCCTCCCTTCAGTAAAATATATTTGCACCCGACCCTCCCTGAACACTTACAAAAAGTGGCCCTCCCCTATACACAAAATAATAATTAAACAAAGTGGATAGCAGAGGATATGCATAACGTTTACCCTCACTCCTAAGACCGACCAGACCTTAGATATGCCTTTTTGAAAGAGTTTTTTGTTTTGTAAGCATTACATAGAAACATAGCAAATTTGATAGTGCGCAGGGCTGCTGACCAGAAGGTTGTGGGTTTGCAGACCACCGCAGGACAAGGGCAGGGGTGAAAATACCCACTTTATAATAAATGCATTGCATAAATCTATCATGGTATTTGCGGGTCTGAGAAAAAAATAGCCTTTGATAAACCCATTTCATGCAAGTCATTTTACATGACTGGAGACAAGCAGAATATATTTGTAATACCACACCAGAGCATGAGCTGAGTGGAGCCATGCTTGCATAATTTTGCAGTGAGTGGAAAGGATGTAAAAAAATTCAATAAATGAGCGTTGGCCTTCTCTCCCTGTCCAATTTCGATCAGGGTACTGTTGAGATCTGGGCATGCTCTACCCAGCATATTTGGGTTCCTAGATCACTATTATTTTAATTAGGTCTATTCTGTTGTATTTATTTAGCCGACCACACCACTAATAATGTGCAGAGATCACGCACAGTGAGCCAGCCAGTTTCACCATTTGCCTCTGTCTCTGATTCAGATGGTTTGGGTTAAATGCAGAAGACACATTTCAGTTGAATGCATTCAGATGTACAACTGACTAGGTATCCCCCCTTTCCCTTCCCGGGTGAAAGAATACACGTCCCTCATGCACTCGATGCGGCGGGCCCTCAGGATGTCGTTGATGCCGATGATGTTCTCATGGCGGAACCGCAGCAGGATCTTGATCTCCCTCAGGGTACGCTGACAGTAAGTCTGGTGCTCAAACGGACTGATCTTCTTAATGGCCACGCGAGAATCCGTCATGCCGTCATGGGCCGAGCTGGGTGGGGTGGAGGAGAGATAGGATGGGGGGGTAGAGAGTGATGGGCAAGAGAGGGCTCCAGTTACAACCAGCACAATAAGCCCAGCACATTGCATGACATGGCAGTTCTTGATAATAGTGAAACCTGAGCATGAGCACAATGAGACAACTAACTAAGAGGAACCATTGCAGAAGAGGGGCTCATATTGAATTATTGAAGTGTGGCTATATTTAACAACTTAGAAAATATAACTGTCAAGGAAATGTACAAGTTAAAATAAATATTCCGTCTATAGACCATTTTGATTACATTCAGAGTGTGGTGTGTATGCTATGGTGTGCCCTAGGTAGTTGCACATTTGGTGACAAATGTCAAGTATGAAATAATGGTGTAACACTTTACCTTGCCATTGTTTAGATAACTTGGATAAGGCAAGAAGTGTTTGCCATGACACGCAAGGCAAAACTTGCTTCTCTGACATGACATGCAGTATCAGTTTATCTACCTCTGGTAGGTGGTAGATAAACTGTTGATACTGCATATAGCTGGGAGCTGTGAAGTGTGATTTCCTTTACCATAAAAGGATCAATGACAACATTTGCAATCGCGCTAAACGCAATCTTTGATCTTGCGTAAACAATTCTCACCCGCACCTTGTGCACGGTGCAACATTGCACAGAAAACCTCGCGAGACATTTTCTACAAGAAAACAAGTGGTATTGTCACTGATTAACTAACCAACGAACTATTTAGTTAGCTACCGGTAACTAACTAGCTAGTAACAGTTGGCCCATCAAAAAACGACTCACGCGGTGTGAACGATGAACTGTTTATACTGTATCAAGATTACAAAGACCTGCGCAGTCACTTCCTCCCACTTCCTGTATTGAAAAAGATTTGGCAGCCTCATAATAACCACGCCTATTAGCGACTTAGCTAGTTAGGTGGCTAATTGTAAGATAACGTTGTTAGCTAGCAAGTTAGCCTGAGTTGCGGTTATAATATAGCTAGTCAGTTTCCAACTAACTAGATAGCTAGCGTTGTTTGCTACAAAATGACGTATAAACTAGATTTTTCATTTTATGCTATTGTGAACATTACTGGGATACACTAGGTGGGCATCAAGACATACTAAAACCACAATGCGTAGCTAGCTAGTAGCGAATTACCTACTAACCTAACTAATGTAGCTAGCTAAGTGAGCCAAACGCTGGCAATCTGTTGCTAAATAGCCAGTTAACTACGTAGAAATAGTGTATCACTACCAGTGGTAACGTTAAGTGCAATTGAATACACAAGGGTATGCGCAGAATTGTGCGTTTACAGCCAGATGGTTGTTATTATGTCAATTAATAGGCGATATGAGGAGGCAGTGAGCTCGCCAACGCCTTCAGACGAAGCTTAGTTGGCTTGTTTTTTATACTGAAGTCAACGTTTTTACGGCGAACATCGTGTATTTTCTCTTACCAAACCATTCCATAGGCCCCTTCCCCGATGTACGAGAGGTTGACATAGCGGGGGCCAACGTCAAAGTTCTGCCCCTTTACCACCTCCAACACGGGCTTTATCCCCGCAGCTCCAGTCGCTCCCTCGGGCGCAACAGCCCCGGCGGCACCAGTATTCGAGCCTGTGGCTCCAGCCGCCGCAGCACTGTTGCTCGAATCCGCCATGATTCAATCTATAAATCTACTATTTTCAGTCAATATTTGGGAGGGGGCCTAGCGCAACTCAAAAAAATTGACTTCAGGTTGATAGAAAGGTTAAAAAATATTTCCTTGGTTCGTTTCGTTGACGGATGAAGACGAGTCGTTCAGGGCCCCCCTCCAGTGTGTAAATGGATTCGTTTCTAGTTCTTCTTCGTAGTCTTCTTTGCTTTGGACTTTCAGCAGCGTTTGACATCCCAACTGTGACGCGATACTGCCACCATCTGGATGGCAGGCTGAATAGAAAAATTAAAACTGAACCCAAATAAAAGTGATTCAACGTGATGTTGATTGTGATAACAAACTTTATTTTCCCCACACCCAGGACATGTTTAATTTATTTTTACCACACAATTTACATTTACATTTGAGTAATTTAGCAGACACTCTTATCTAGAGCGACTTCCAATTATTGCATTCATCTAGTGTGGCACAGCAGTCTAAGGCACTACATTTCAGTGCTAGAGATGTCACTACAGACCCTGGTTCAACCCAGCAGTGGTGGAAAAAGTACCCAATTGTCATACTTGAGGAAAAGTATAGATACCTTAATAGAAATTTGTAAAAGTAAAAATCACCCAATAAAATACTACTTGTCTAAAAGTATACAGTTCTAAATATACTTAAGCATCAAAAGTAAATGTGATTTCTAAAATATACTTAAGTATCAAAAGTAGAAGTATTAATCATTTTTAATTCCTTCTTTTAAGCAAAGCAGATGGCACCTTTTTCTTGTTTTTAAAATGTATGCATAGCCAGGGGCACACTCCAACACTCAGACATCATTTACAACAGATGCATTTGTGTTTAGTGAGTCCGTCAGATCAGAGGCAGAAGGGATGAACATGTGTTGTCTTGATAAGAGTGTGAATTGGACCATTTTCTTGTCCTGCTAAGCATTCGAAATGTAAGGAGTACTTTTGGGTGTCAGGTTAAATGTCTGGAGTAAAAAGTACATTATACATACCCAGTAATAATAAAATCCTCCTTGTTACCTACAATATGGAAACTTAAAACGTTGCAAAAGTGAAATTGTTTATTTTGTTTATGTTATGCAGGGATGCACACACACGCACGTGCACGTGAGCACAAACACACCTGAAGAATCCTGCTGGGGAGAAGTGGAAGCAAATGGGTCTTCATCCTCATGCTCAGGCAACATTTGTGAAGACACCTGTGTGACTGAGGAAGTGGATGGCTCCTCATCCTGAGGCTCTAAGATCATTTCTGAAGAGGCCTGTGTGACTGAGGAAGTGGATGGCTCCTCATCCTGAGGCTCTAAGATCATTTCTGAAGAGGCCTGTGTGGCTGAGGAAGTGGATGGCTCCTCATCCTGAGGCTCTGAGATCATTTCTGAAGAGGCCTGTGTTACTGAGGAAGTGGATGGCTCCTCATCCTGAGGCTCTGAGATCATTTCTGAAGAGGCCTGTGTGGCTGAGGAAGTGGATGGCTCCTCATCCTGAGGCTCTGAGATCATTTCTGAAGAGGCCTGTGTGGCTGAGGTAATGGCTCCTCATCCTGGCCAGTGCCAGAGGGTGCTCCAAAATATTTCAGAAGTGCCCCTGAATTTCCATTGAAATACAGTATGAGTCTGACTACCTAAATACGTTTGTTGCACAATTAAATATACATGTCATTATGCACAATTTATCAAACTTACAGAATAGGATCCAAATGAACCATTTAACCTCCATGGCTAATTCTAGACATAAGACACCCCGAAAGACTCAATATATCACAAAATATACAAAATATCAGCATAATATAGACGTATTTTAAGTTAGCCTACAGCATTGGAAATTCCTCTTAATGAGCTCAGGACCTAGTCAATACAATCACAGAAAACCTTTATGATGTCACCTCAATGAAAATGAACCAAATCAATAATGTGCTAGTTAGGTTGTAATTGTTTTTGCTGCAGGCTACACACATTATCATGTTGCAACTGTGTGTAATTATCTCCAATGTTATGTAAACTCGTTGGACAGAAAACTATATTGCCGCCCTATGTGTAATAGCATAGCAAGCAACATAGCAACATAGGCTAACAGACATAAGTGTTATACTAGCCTATTTCATTACATGCATAATATTATACTCATAAAGAGATGACATAGCTGCATATCTTTTATCTTTTGCGTGTTTCTCCTCTTCTTCTTTCCTCTTCTTCTTACCAGTGCAGACTGGTTTTATATTATTCTTAACGATCTTGCACAAACCAGAACAGAAATGCAACAATATGTCTTTGAAACTATATATTCACAGTATTATGAATTAATTGTGGTTTATTTGGTAGCATTTCACAGTGTGATTGATTTTACCAATTGCCTTAGTACTGTAGAAAGTTAGAGGTGCGCTATTTGATAGATTCCTGCGCTCCCCCTACCTCGGGCTTCCAGTGGGGAGACCGGAGATCAACCAACCCCCACCCCTCTCCCTATCTCGAACCTCTGAGTGGGAGACCTTCCCAGGCAGTAGCTTGCCTAGCTCACAAACTAGAATCAGGACGCCCACTCGGACAAGGTTAATTGACCCACAGTCCTACACAGTGACATGATATCATTGTCGTGACAAGCAAATGAGCGATAGAAAACCGATCGAGCACCATTTTGGGGCGGCATTTGTCACCACCATTTTGGGGCAGCATGTAGCCTAGTGGTTAGAGCATTGGGCCAGTAACCAAAAGGTTGCTAGATCAAATTCCTGAGCTGTCAAGGTAAAACTCTGTCATTCTGCCCCTGAACAAGGCAGTTGACCAACTGTTCCTTGGCTGTCATTGTAAATAAGAATTTGTTCTTAACTGGCTTTCCTAGTTAAATAAAATGCTTTTTTTTGTGCCGCCGCCCCCAGCAAGATGCTGCCCTGGGCGGCTGCCCGTGTCGCCCATTCCTACATTTGCCACTGGTGGGTAGGATAACCAACCGACGTTCCCTCTAAATCTAAACTGCTGTTCAGAGAATGCGGCGCAGCTCGCACGGGACTGCCACGCAGAAATATTAGCCCACGGAGAGAAGCAAGAGATTTAATTTCACTCAACTGTCTAGAGCAGTGGTCCTTAACCGGCGACCGACTGGTCAATCTCCAAGGCATTCCTAGTCGATCGCCAAACATTTCTGTAAACAAATTAACTATAATGACTCCACCTTCACCTCTCCTCACCTCGTTGCAGCGATGAGACCATTTCGATATTAAGGAGGGGGAAAAAGCCGTGTGTTCCTTTTGTTGTTGTTGTCTTGGGCTGTTGGTGGTAGATGCACCCGATTCAGCTGCCCTGCGCGCCGGCTATGCGAACTGTTACCATTTTGAAACCATTTCATAGAGTCTAGACTGAGGTACAAACTCTGCATTCCCGGCGGGCCCAGAAAGCAAATTAAGCGCACTGTGGGTCCGCGGGCTAATCAGCGGGCTCAGATGACCGTGTTTGCAGTGATGTAGCAGGCATAAAAGAAAGCTACATAAAAATTGATATATATATAATTGACATTTCAAAACGTTCAAAACCATGACTAGGGAGAGGCTGTCAACGAATACAGCAAAGATATGCTGGTTTTATGAGTGAGTTCATGTGAGTTCATGTTTACGCAACATTTAGTATTCAACACATGTATCAGCCATATAATGCGAGTTCTTCCCATTTTCACTCAGCGCTATAACAAGTCCTGCAGAAGTAATACATTAGTAGGGAAGGGTATCTATAGGCGTGCGTTGTTGTTGTTATTATGAGCGACTTGGATCCTTTTTTAATATCGAGGAATATTTCACTTTCTCTGTTCATAGGAGTAACAACATGAGACAGAAATACTGGGGTGCAACTCGAGTTTTGCCATCTGGAAGATGGTGTCCCTTTTTGGTAGTGAGAGCACAGTCTGCTGCTCTCTCCCTCCATTGAGACTGAACATAAGATGCAGGCATCATCATCAGCCCAATAAAATAAAAAGCAAATTATTTAAATGTATGCTCACTCAGCTGTGCTTCACCTTTTTTCGGCAAGACAGATCTTCCAAAGGTGAGGGAGTGTCAATCTTTACCAAGGATCACTTTCAGTGCTCGGTTGTCTCCACCAAGTCTGTCCCCAAACCATTTCATTTCCTGGTTTTAAGCATTAAACTTTCAAATAGCTCTTTGCTGACTGTTGTCCTCCATCAGCACCGGCTTGTATCCTACCTGGCCTAAGCTCTCCCCTGGCCCCTTACACTAAGTCTGAATTTGTCCTACTAGGTGACCTAAACTGGCTATCGTTCAGGCAAATGAGAAATAAGTGCACTCAGGCTATCTGGAAGGCCAAAGTTAGTAACTTTAAGGAGCAGTTCTCTCTCTGTGGGTCTAACCCCAAGAAGTTCCGGAAAAGACCTGTAGAATAAACCCTCCTCACAGCTGCCCATGTCCCTTAATGTTGAGGATGTGGTTGTTACTGACAAGAAGCACATGGCTGAACTATTTAATCACCACTTCATTAAATCACGATTCCTATTTGACTCAGCCATGCCTCCTTGCCCATCCAACATTTCCTCATCTCCCACCCCTTCTAATGCGACTATCCCCGATGCTCCTCCCTCTTTTTCCCCTGCACCGCTACAAAGTTTCTCCCCGCGGGCGGTCACTGAGTCCGAGATGCTAAAGGAACTCTTTAAACTTGACCCCCAAAAAACATCTGGGTCAGATAGTTGAGACCCTTTCTTCTTTAAGGTTGCTGCCCCTATCATCGCCAAACCCATCTCAAACCTTTTTAACCTGTCTCTCTTTTCTTTGCTTGGAAGGCAGCTACAGTTCATCGTTTATTCGGGGGAGATCAAGCTGATCCTAACTGTTATAGGCCTATTTCTATTTTGCCCTGTTTATCAAAAGTGTTGGAAAAACTTGTCAATAATCAACTGACTGGCTTTCTTGATGTCTATAGTATTATCTCGGCTATGCAATCTGGTTTCCGCTCAGGTTATGGATGTGTCACTGCAACCTTAACGGTCCTCAATGATGTCACCATTTCCCTTGATTCTAAGGAATTTTGTGCTGCTATTTTTATTGACTTGGTCAAAGCTTTTGATACAGTAGACCATTCCATTCTTGTGGGCCGGCTAGGATTATTGGTGTCTGATGGGTCTTTGGCCTGGTTTGCTAACTACCTCTCTCAAAGAGTGCAGTGTTATAAAGTCAGAAAATCTGCTGTCTCAGCCACTGCCTGTCACCAAAGGAGTACCCCAAGGCTCGATCCTAGGCCCCACGCTCTTCTCAATTTACATCGACAACATAGCTCAAGCAGTAGGAAGCTCTCTCACCCATTTATATGCAGATGATACAGTCTTTTACTCAGCTGAACCCTCCCCGGATTTTCTGTTAAATGCTCTACAACAAAGCTCTCTTAGTGTCCAACAAGCTTTCTATACCCTTAACCGTGTTCTGAACACCTCCAAAACAAACGTCATGTGATTTGCCACAGGTGTTAATACTACTTCTGAGGGTTTAGACCTTGAGGTAGTCACCTCATACAAGTACTTGGGAGTATGGCTAGACAGTACACTGTCATTCTCTCAGCACATATCCAAGCTGCAGGCTAAAGTTAAATCTAGACTCGGTTTCCTCTATCGTAATCACTCCTCTTTCACCCCAGCTGCCAAAATAACTCTGATTCAGATGACCATCCTACCATGCTAGAATTATGGAGACATCATTTATAGATTGGCAGGTAAGTGTGCTCTCAAGCGGCTAGACGTTCTTTACCATTCGGCCATCAGATTGCCACCAATGCTCCATGCTCCAAGTCCATTTATTTAAGTGGCCAGAGATTTGAGTCTGTATGTTGGCAGTACCCTCTCTATGTTAGTGATGGCTGTTTAACAGTCTGATGGCCTTGAGATAGAAGCTGTTTTTCAGTCTCTCGGTCCCAGCTTTGATACACCTGTACTGACCTCGACCTTCTGGATGATAGCGAGGTGAACAGGCACCAGCTCGGGTGGTTGTTGTCCTTGATGCTCTTTTTGACCTTCCTGTTACATCGTGTGCTGTAGGTGTCCTGGAGGGCAGGTAGTTTGCCCCCGGGTGATGCGTTGTGCAGACCGCACTAACCTCTGGAGAGCGCTGCGGTTGAGGGCAGTGAAATTGCCGTACCAGGCGGTGATACAGTTTGACAGGATGCTCTCGATTGTGCATCTGTAAAAGTTTATGAGTGTTTTAGATGACAAGCCAAATTTCTTCAGCCTCCTGAGGTTGAAGAGGCGCTGCTGTGTGGGTGTACCATTTCAGTATGTCTGTGATGTGTATGCAGAGGAACTTAAAACGTTCCACCTTCTCCACCACTGTTCCGTCGATGTGGATTAGGGGGTTCTGCCTCTGCTGTTTCCTGAAGTCTCGTCATTGTTGGTAATCAGGCTATCACTACTATCACTGTAGTGTCGTCTGCAAACTTTATGATTGAGTTGGAAGCATGCATGACCACGCAGTCATGGGTGAAGAGGGAGTACAGGAGAGGGCTGAGAACGCACCCTTGTGGGGCCCCTGTGTTGAGGATCAGTGGGGTGGAGATGTTGTTTCCTACCTTCACCACGTGGGGGCGGTCCGTCAGAAAGTCCAACATAGCTTCTGTGTGTAAATCAGCTAGAAAGATGTGTCGGCATCGAGTAATTGTCTCTGGCCCCCTCCCAGTTAGGGGGAGTGATGAGCTCTACAGCAGAGTCTCACAACTCAATCGCTGGTTGAAAACTGTTTTCTGCCCCTCCCAAAAGATAGAATTTGTAGATAATTGGCCCTCTTTCTGGGACTCACCCACAAACAGGACCAAGCCTGACCTGCTGAGGAGTGACGGACTCCATCCTAGCTGGAGGGGTGCTCTCTCTCTCTTATCTACCAACATAGACAGGGCTCTAACTCCTCTAGCGCCACAATGAAATAGGGTGCAAGCCAGGCAGCAGGCTGTTAGCCAGCCTGCCAGCATAGTGGAGTCTGCCACTAGCACAGTCAGTGTAGTCAGCTCAGCTATAACCATTGAGACCGTGTCTGTGCCTCGACCTAGGTTGGGCAAAACTAAACATGGCGGTGTTCGCCTTAGCAATCTCACTAGGATAAAGACCCCCTCCATTCCTGTCATTATTGAAAGAGATCATGATACCTCACATCTCAAAATAGGAATACTTAATGTTAGATCCCTTACTTCAAAGGCAATTATAGTCAATGAACTAATCACTGATCATAATCTTGATGTGATTGGCCTGACTGAAACATGGCTTAAGCCTGATGAATTTACTGTGTTAAATGAGGCCTCACCTCCTGGCTACACTAGTGACCATATCCCCCGTGCATCCCGCAAAGGCGGAGGTGTTGCTAACATTTACGATAGCAAATTTAAATTTACACAAAAAAAAAAGAAGTTTTCATCTTTTGAGCTTCTAGTCATGAAATCTATGCAGCCTACTCAATCACTTTTTATAGCTACTGTTTACAGGCCTCCTGGGCCATATACAGCGTTCTTCATTGAGTTCCCTGAATTCCTATCGGACTTTGTAGTCATAGCAGATAATATTCTAATCTTTGGTGACTTTAATATTCACATTGAAAAGTCCACAGACCCACTCCAAAAGGCTTTCGGAGCCATCATCGACTCAGTGGGTTTTGTCCAACATGTCTCTGGACCCACTCACTGTCACAGTCATACTCTGGACCTAGTTTTGTCCCATGGAATAAATGTTGTGGATCTTAATGTTTTTCCTCATAATCCTGGACTATCGGACCACCATTTTATTATGTTTGCAATTGCAACAAATAAACTGCTCAGACCCCAACCAAGGAACATCAAAAGTCGTGCTATAAATTCACAGACAACACAAAGATTCCTTGATGTCCTTCCAGATTCCCTCTGTCTACCCAAGGACGCCAGAGGACAAAAATCAGTTAACCACCTAACTGAGGAACTCAATTTAACCTTGCGCAATACCCTAGATGCAGTTGCACCCCTAAACACTAAAAACATTTCTCATAATAAACTAGCTCCCTGGTACACAGAAAATACCCAAGCTCTGAAGCAAGCTTCCAGAAAATTGGAACAGAAATGGCGCCACACCAAACTGGAAGTCTTCCGACTAGCTTGGAAAGACAGTACCGAAGAGCCCTTACTGCTGCTCGATCATCCTATTTTTCTAACTTAATTGAGGAAAGTAAGAACAATCCGAAATTCCTTTTTGATGCTGTCGCAAAGCTAACTAAAAAGCAGCATTCCCCAAGAGAGGATGGCTTTCACTTTAGCAGTGATAAATTCATGAACTTCTTTGAGGAAAAGATCATGATTATTCGAAAGCAAATTACGGACTCCTCTTTAAATCTGCATATTCCTTCAAAGCTCAGTTGTCCTGAGTCTGCACAACTCTGCCAGGACCTAGGATCAAGAGAGACGCTCAAGTGTTTTAGTACTATATCTCTTGACACAATGATGAAAATAATCATGGCCTCTAAACCTTCAAGCTGCATACTGGACCCTATTCCAACTAAACTACTGAAAGAGCTGCTTCCTGTGCTTGGCCCTACTATGTTGAACATAATAAACGGCTCTCTATCCACCGGATGTGTACCAAACTCACTAAAAGTGGCAGTAATAAAGCCTCTCTTGAAAAAGCCAAACCTTGACCCAAAAAATATTTAAAAAACTATCGGCCTATATCGAATCTTCCATTCCTCTCAAAATTTTTAGAAAAGGCTGTTGCGCAGCAACTCACAGCCTTCCTGAAGACAAACAATGTATACGAAATGCTTCAGTCTGGTTTTAGACCCCATCATAGCACTGAGACTGCACTTGTGAAGGTGGTAAATGACCTTTTAATGGCATCAGACCGAGGCTCTGCATCTGTCCTCGTGCTCCTAGACCTTAGTGCTGCTTTTGATACCATCCATCACCACATTCTTTTGGAGAGATTGGAAACCCAAATTAGTCTACACAGACAAGTTCTGGCCTGGTTTAGATCTTATCTGTCGGAAAGATATCAGTTTGTCTCTGTGAATGGTTTGTCCTCTGACAAATCAACTGTAAATTTCGGTCTTCCTCAAGGTTCCATTTTAGGACCACTATTGTTTTCACTATATATTTTACCTCTTGGGAATGTCATTCGAAAACATAATGTTAACTTTCACTGCTATGCGGATGACACACAGCTGTACATTTCAATGAAACATGGTGAAGCCCCAAAATTGCCCTCGCTAGAAGCATGTGTTTCAGACATAAGGAAGTGGATGGCTGCAAACTTTCTACTTTTAAACTCGGACAAAACAGAGATGCTTGTTCTAGGTCCCAAGAAACAAAGAGATATTCTGTTGAATCTGACAATTAATCTTAATGGTTGTACAGTCGTCTCAAATAAAACTGTGAAGGACCTCGGCGTTACTCAGGACCCTGATCTCTCTTTTGAAGAACATATCAAGACCATTTCAAGGACAGCTTTTTTCCATCTATGTAACATTGCAAAAATCAGAAACATTCTGTCCAAAAATGATGCAGAAAAATTAATCCATGCTTTTGTCACTTCTAGGTTAGACTACTGCAATGCTCTACTTTCCGGCTACCCGGATAAAGCACTAAATAAACTTCAGTTAGTGCTAAATACGGGTGCTAGAATCCTGACTAGAACCAAAAAATTACATGGGCTTGCTCCTACCTATCTCTCTGATTTGGTCCTGCCGTACATACCTACACGTACGCTATGGTCACAAGACGCAGGCCTCCTAATTGTCCCTAGAATTTCTAAGCAAACAGCTGGAGGCAGGGCTTTCTCTTATAGAGCTCCATTTTTATGGAACGGTCTGCCTACCCATGTCAGAGACGCAAACACGGTCTCAACCTTTAAGTCCTTACTGAAGACTCATCTCTTCAGTGGGTCATATGATTGAGTGTAGTCTGGCCCAGGAGTGGGAAGGTGAACGGAAAGGCTCTGGAGCAACGAACCTCCCTTGCTGTCTCTGCCTGGCCGGTTCCCCTCTTTCCACTGGGATTCTCTGAGTCACTGGCTTACTGGGGCTCTCTCATACCATCCCTGGAGGCGGTGCGTCACCTGAGTGGGTTGATTCACTGATGTGGTCCTCCTGTCTGGGTTGGCGCCCCCCCCTTGGGTTGTGCCGTGGCGGAGATCTTTGTGGGCTATACAAAAGGGAGTCTTGGTCAGACTTGCCGAAGGCAGGGCGGGGGAGGGCTTTGTATGCATCGCGGAAGTTAGAGTAGCAATGATCCAGAATACTAACAGCTCGTGTCGCGCATTCGATATGCTGATAGAATTTAGGAATTATTGTTCTTAGGTAAGCTTTGTTAAAATCCTCAGCTACAATAAATGCAGCCTCAGGATGTGTGTTTTCCAGTTTACATAGAGTCCAGTGAAGTTCTTTCAGGGCCGACGAGGGATCTGCTTGGGGGGTGGGATATATACGGCTGTGACTATAATTGAAGAGAATTCTCTTGGAAGATAATGCGGTCGGCATTTGACTGTAAGTAATTCTAGGTCAGGTGAACAAAAGGACTGGAGTTCCTGTATGTTGTTGTGATTATACCATGAGTCGTTAAGCATAAGGTATACACCCCCGCCCTTCTTCTGAAGATGCATGAAGAAACCGGATGGCTGTACCGACTCTGACAACATATCAAGAGTGAGCCATGTTTCCGTGAAACAGAGAATGTTACAATCTCTGATGTCTCTCTGGAATGCAACTTGTGCCCTAATTTCATCCACCTTGTTATCTAGAGATTGGACATTGGCTAGTAATATGCTCGGAAGCGGTGGATGGTGTGCTCGCCTTCTGAGTCTGACCAGTAGGCCACTCCGTCTGCCTCTCCTGCGACGACCGCATTGTTATGGGTCGGCCTCTGGGATAAGATCGCATGTCCAGGGTGGAGGTCCGAACAAAGGATCCGCTTCGGGAAAGACGTATTCCTGGTCGTAATTATGGTAAGTTCACATCGCTTTTATATCCAAAGGTTCTTTCCGTCTGCATGAAATAACACTTGAGATTTTCTGGGCTAACAATGTAAGAAATAATACATAAAAAAAACAAATAACTGCATAGTTTTCTAAGTACCTGAAGCGAGGCAACCATCTCTGTCAGCGCCATTTTTGTGCTGCTCCAATGTTGTGTTGCTACCATGTTGTTGTTACGTTGTGTTGCTACCATGCTGTGCTGTTGTCTTAGGTTTCTCTTTATGTAGAGTTGTGTTGTCTTTCTTCTTGTGATGTGTGTTTTGTCCTATATTTATATTATATTTATTTTTAATCCCAGGGCCCCGTACCCGCAGGAGGCCCTTTGCTCTTTGGTAGGCCGTCATTGTAAATAATAATTTGTTCTTAACTGACTTGCCTAGTTAAATAAAGGTTCAATAAAAAAATATATTTAAAAAAATCACGAGTAATACAACAACAGATCTACTATCGGTGTGATCATATAGCCTACCTCAAATGTTGTAATATACAGTGCCTTGCGAAAGTATTCGGCCCCCTTGAACTTTGCAACCTTTTGCCACATTTTATGCTTCAAACATAAAGATATAAAACTGTATTTTTTTGTGAAGAATCAACAACAAGTGGGACACAATCATGAAGTGGAACGACATTGATTGGATATTTCAAACTTTTTTAACAAATCAAAAACTGAAAAATTGGGCGTGCAAAATTATTCAGCCCCTTTACTTTCAGTGCAGCAAACTCTCTCCAGAAATTCAGTGAGGATCTCTGAATGATCCAATGCTGACCTAAATGACTAAGGATGATAAATACAATCCACCTGTGTGTAATCAAGTCTCCGTATAAATGCACCTGCACTGTGATAGTCTCAGAGGTCCGTTAAAAGCGCAGAGAGCATCATGAAGAACAAGGAACACACCAGGCAGGTCCGAGATACTGTTATGAAGAAGTTTAAAGCCGGATTTGGATACAAAAAGATTTCCCAAGCTTTAAACATCCCAAGGAGCACTGTGCAAGCGATAATATTGAAATGGAAGGAGTATCAGACCACTGCCAATCTACCAAGACCTGGCCGTCCCTCTAAACTTTCAGCTCATACAAGGAGAAGACTGATCAGAGATGCAGCCAAGAGGCTCATGATCACTCTGGATGAACTGCAGAGATCTACAGCTGAGGTGGGAGACTCTGTCCATAGGACAACAATCAGTCGTATATTGCACAAATCTGGCCCTTATGGAAGAGTGGCAAGAAGAAAGCCATTTCTTAAAGATATCCATAAAAAGTGTTGTTTAAAGTTTGCCACAAGCCACCTGGGAGACACACCAAACATGTGGAAGAAGGTGCTCTGGTCAGATGAAACCAAAATTGAACTTTTTGGCAACAATGCAAAATGTTATGTTTGGCGTAAAAGCAACACAGCCCATCACCCTGAACACACCATCCCCACTGTCAAACATGGTGGTGGCAGCATCATGGTTTGGGCCTGCTTTTCTTCAGCAGGGGCAGGGAAGATGGTTAAAATTGATGGGAAGATGGATGGAGCCAAATACAGGACCATTCTGGAAGAAAACCTGATGGAGTCTGCAAAAGACCTGAGACTGGGACGGAGATTTGTCTTCCAACAAGACAATGATCCAAAACATAAAGCAAAATCTACAATGGAATGGTTCAAAAATAAACATATCCAGGTGTTAGAATGGCCAAGTCAAAGTCCAGACCTGAATCCAATCGAGAATCTGTGGAAAGAACTGAAAACTGCTGTTCACAAATGCTCTCCATCCAACCTCACTGAGCTCGAGCTGTTTTGCAAGGAGGAATGGGAAAAAATTTCAGTCTCTCGATGTGCAAAACTGATAGAGACATACCCCAAGCGACTTACAGCTGTAATCGCAGCAAAAGGTGGCGCTACAAAGTATTAAGTTAAGGGGGCTGAATAATTTTGCACGCCCAATTTTTCCGTTTTTGATTTGTTAAAAAAGTTTGAAATATCCAATAAATGTCGTTCCACTTCATGATTGTGTCCCACTTGTTGTTGATTCTTCACAAAAAAATACAGTTTTATATCTTTATGTTTGAAGCCTGAAATGTGGCAAAAGGTCGCAAAGTTCAAGGGGGCCGAATACTTTCGCAAGGCACTGTAATTTACAAAATTTCAGCAGCAGACCTGAAATTTGCTCAGTGCTGAAAAAAACGAGAGGGAATTTTGTAAGCAACCTATTGCTTAGGTAGGAATGTCTGTCACAAGTGCTTGGGAGGATGGGTCATGGCTAGAAGCTTTTCTCAAATTAATATCAGATTTGACATTTTGTAGCAGGTTAGGAGAACTTATGCAGCAGGTTAGGAGAATTAACATAGCAGGTTAGGAGAGTTATGTTAAGGTTAGGAAAAGGGTTAGGGTTAGCTAAAATGCAACAACAACAAAAAACACTTGACGTTCATTTGACAAAAGCTGGATCCCTTCTAGTCATGACCGGGAGGGAGGGTAGGGGACTAAGCAGGCAATGATTTGGGATCAAAACAAAGATTTTTATAACTAGCCAAAGATAGAAAACTGAGGTATAATATTAACCGTCGCTTCCACTGGGTTGTTTCAAATGGGAGCAAATGAATCATAGTGGGCAGAACAAGCAAAGAGGTGAGCAGAGCCAAGCACGAACTAGCAAAATCCTATTGGCGCGTTCTAGCAGGTGTTTGCATATTTCCGTTAAGGAACTCCTACTCTTTGAAGTATGCATGTGCAATAACTCAATTCACTCTTGCAACTCCTACAGAAAAAACTTTTGCAAAGGGTAAAATCTACAAAACGTAGTCCACTCTGTAACAGATTATAGTTTTGGGAACAAAAAACTGTATTGAGATCAAATGTTTTATTGATGAGAAAATTAGCAGAATGTTGGACAAAATCCATCTCACTCCATCTTCTCCCACTGCCGGCCACTGGGCTTCCTCTCATCACCATATTCGGTGGTGAGTGGAAATGCCTTCTTCTTCTTGTGAATATCTGGGAAAGACTAGATGCTTTTTTGGCATATTGCCGCCTTTTTCAGTTCAGAATGTGCATTCCACATTGTGACAAAAAATACTAAATAAATACAGGGCAAAGGGGAATGGGAGGAACTTAATTGCCACACCATCTTAACCCTGCACCTATACGCTTTCCCCCAAAACCCACCACCCCATCCCACTACTTTGGCCCTAAACGATCCTACACCAGGCAGTCGGCCTGGGAAGATGGAACCCCTTCTCTCAAAACTTCCTGTAGATCTTCTGCACTAAAATGTCTCACACCATAATATTTCTCTGCTGCTGCAACTACCACATCTATCTTCTGTGATTTCCGCTCCATCAGTGCAGTGCAGTTGATCACAATGGCTATAAAAGCAAGAAATGTAACCTTACTATAATTCATCCTCTCTGGCTCTCTCTCTCTTCAGGCCTACTCACTGTGGGCCTCCCAGTCGACCCACTCACCCTTGGGCTATCCTCTACTCTCTTCACTGCCTGAGCTTAGGAAACGTTCTTCCCCAATCGGACTCTGGCAATCTCAACCTGTCTCTCTCTCACGTCAGATTCCCAGCTGCATGGCCACCCCCCACAGTTAACACACTGTGCTTTCTCTATCCCAACTGTACACTCCCTCTGACTATGCCCTCCTGCACATTGTGGGATCTCCCTTCTACACACTGCTGCAACATGTCCGAATCCTTAGCACCTAAAGCCCCGAAGCGTGTTCGAAACATAGGCCCTCACAGAATAGCAAATATAACATTACCTGAGCTTATCAGGAAGAAACTCTGTATCAAAGCTCTACAAGACAAACAAGGTATTCTCAGTCTTGCCATTGCCACCGGGTCTACGTCTCACCAAACGGCAAGCGTCACAAACACCATAAGTCATATTACTTCGTTTGAAAACAGGAGATGTAGGTATGTACACCTTGAACGAAGGTGTAAACTCAGGAGACGAATCTCTGATCTTAACAGCGCCATTCTTACGCTTTCACGTCATCGAACCTCCTCCGTCCGTCTCGTGTTCCTTTTTTTTCCCTCAAATCCGTCTCGTGTTCCTTCTCTTTCCTCAAATCTGTATCCCACCGAAGATTATGGATAAACTGACAAGATATATGTATCTCCGCCCTAACAACAAGGCGGTGGGCTGTCTAGCTGTCCTTTCAATGGATTGGTGGATACGTCTCATTATTGCAATCCTTTTTTAAATATTCGATGAGGGTTGTTGATGTGAACCGCCTGTGTTCAATGGAGAGAGATTCTATGCTACTAGCCTCATGCCATGAATATGCATAGCCATCTTGAGACAACTCTAATATAAAGTTTTCTTTTCCCTCAAATTTGCCGGGATGTCACATGTCCTACTTATATTAGTACACTTGTAACAACTTAAGCATTATGAAACTTCTATTTGATCAGATAAACCTCATGTAGCAAATAAGACATACACTACTTGGGGACCAAATTTGACACTCATTGACCTCCATACCAAACCTGCTTGGTGTGCGAAACAATGAAAAACGCCACCTGCTGGAGGGAGACAGATTTTCCGCCGAGTTGGGCCTCTCTTCCTCTCTGATCCCTCTCGTGTCTACGCCACCAAGTGGAAATGCTAACCGGATGCTTCAGATTCATACATCCGGTGAAACATCTGGCTTATTGTTTTATTTGTAATCAAAGTGCAGACTGGCCGATCACGTTATGACGACATGCGGAAGCAGAAACACGGGTTGAAACTAAAGACAGTACAGTCACATATAGAACAATGAGCAAGATATTTCACCAGACCTTTAGGTGTGAAGCATCCGGATATCCACTCACTACCACATATGGTGATGATAGGAAGCCAAGTGTCCGGCAGTGGAAGTAAATGGAACGAGATGGATTTTGGCAGACGTTGTGCTAATTTTCGTTTGATTTTACACGCGCACTTCACAGAGTAGGACTTCCCTAAGCAGAAATATGCAAATACCTGCTAGAACGCGACAATAGGAACTCGCTAGCTTGTGCTTGGCTCTGCCCCCCGCCCCCTTGTTTGTTCTGCCCACTGTGACTCATTTGTCACATTGGAAACGAAAGGCTGTGGTGTATCTGTGGTACAGTGTGTTGAAACTGAATTAAACATCGAATCATATGAGCAAAGGCAGCTTCAAAATTATTTATGATTGCGCCGTCCGCAACAACACTGAAACATTCCTATACGATTCAGTGCGCTCCTTTAAAAAAAAAGCATAGCAGCGGACTTTCTGTATTTCCTGGTTACTGCAGCATTATCAATGTGTATACAGGCCTGTACTGTGTTGACTGACTGGTTATGATACGAGTGGGACGGAACTGGGTTGGGCCGATTCGAATAGCACTTAGCCTTTTAGGATTTCCATTTTGCCTCTGCACCTCAGGAATCAGGTATGGAATCTTACTGGAGTAATTTTGGAGACCTATGATCATTCTATTCGTATCATTAGGTAGTTATCCGTTCTTTTCACCTTCTGCCTTTTTCTCTGCAAGGTAGCTACTCCCTGTTTTATGTTACTATCGTCATAGAATGCTAAGATTACTTCAAATGTTACTTTTAGATGTTAAATCTCTCTCTCGCTCCCCAGGCCTCTCACCTCGTTCTCTCCTGACCAGTTTATTGGCAAAGTTAGTAAAAGCCTCAGTACCAGTGGCTGTAGTCTGTGTGTGTTACCGCCCAGTGTCTTCACCATGCCCTGCTCGGCCCCTCACAACAAGGCCAGATGCCCAAAGTACCCCGGCTCAGAGACACAGCGGTTCCCAGTGCCTGATGACAAAGTTGACTGGAATACTGATTGGCCCCAGTACAGACCAGTGGGCTACACTGCCCCATCTGTGCTCATCAAGCCTGTATGGGCCGATCAGGACATCAGGTGAGTGAGAGAGAGAGGGTTTCAAATTAAATTTCTCATCTGTTTTACTGACATGTGGCTATAACTGATTAGTTCATTTTATTGATGATTATTAAGTATTTTTACAATGTTGTATTATTTCACAGGTCTTTCTCCCCGCGGTTTAACGCTCTGGATGGCAATGTGGACAGGCGGAGTCACGAGGGAGACTACAGAGTGGAGCAAGGCATGCCACTGTGAGCCTTCATCCAACACAGTTCTACAATGGGGATCCTCAGCAAGATTACACCATAATACACAACTTCCTACTTACAGACAACGTCAACTGCATTCAAATATGCCAAGGATGCCATTTGTTGTCTCAAATTGTGGAAATCTCCAAGAAAATCATTCTTAGCAGATTTGAATTCTGTTGAAGCTGATGTCATCTTGCTGAGTGTATCTTTACAATCTCCAACATAATGCCTACTTGACATGAGCTGTCAGAACCAACTGTGGCAAATGTGTGACCCTATTCAAGCATTGACTAGCCAATGATAAGCTACCATTCTGCAGCATGTTACTAAGTAGTGTTTTGCTACAGAGTTCTACATGTATATGACCTCATATCAATTTTAAATAATTGAATGTGTAGCAATTCATCATACGTAAGCTAACTCTTGTCCTCCTGTAGAAATCCTCACGGCCGCACTGGTTTGACTGGGAGAGGTTTGCTGGGACGATGGGGACCCAATCATGCAGCAGATCCCATTGTTACCAGGTAACCTTCCCACTTTATTCCATCATCTCTTAAGCTATGCATCTACTTTTCAGATAACCTAACCTTCCCACAAACTCTCTTTAAAGTCAAACCAACTCCTGTGCCCAATGTTGGCCACCCCTACCCCCTTAGGGAAAGATATACAGTTGAAATCGGAAGTTTACATACACCTTAGCCAAATACATTTAAACTCAGTTTTTCACAATTCCTGAAATTTAACCCTAGTAAAAATTCACTGTTTTAGGTCAGTTAGGATAACCACTTTATTTTAAGAATGTGAAATGTCAGAATAATAGTAGAGAATTTATTTCAGCTTTTATTTCTTTCATCACATTCCCAGTGGGTCAGAAGTTTATATACACTCAATTAGTATTTGGTAGCATTGCCTTTAAATTGTTTAACTTGGGTCAAACGTTTTGGGTAGCCTTCCACAAAGTTGTGTGAATTTTGGCCCATTCCTCCCAACAGAGCTGGTGTAACTGAGTCAGGTTTGTAGGCCTCCTTGCTCACACACACTTTGTCACTGCTGCCCTCAAATGTTCTATGTGATTGAGGTCAGGGCTTTGTGATGGCCACTCCAATACCTTGACTTTGTTGTCCTTAAGCCATTTTGCCACAACTTTGGAAGTATGCTTGGGGTCATTGTCCATTTGGAAGACCCATTTGCGACCAAGCTTTAACTTCCTGACTGATGTCTTGAGATGTTGCTTCAATATATCCACATAATGTTCCTCCCTCATGATGTCATCTATTTTGTGAAGTGCACCAGTCCCTCCTGCATCAAAGCATCCCCACAACATGATGCTTCACGGTTGGGATGGTGTTCTTCGGCTTGCAAGCCTCTCCCTTTTTCCTCCAAACATAACGATGGTCATTATGGCCAAACAGTTCTGTTTTTGTTTCATCAGACCAGATGACATTTCTCCAAAGTGTACGACTTTTGTCCCCATGTGCAGTTGCAAAACATAGTCTGCCTTTTTTATAGAGGTTTGGAGCAGTGGCTTCTTCCTTGCTGAGCGGCCTCTTTCTTGCTGAGCGGACTTTCAGGTTATGTCGATATAGGACTCGTTTTACTGTGGATATAGATACTTTTGTACCTGTTTCCTCCAGCATCTTCACAAGGTCCTTTGCTGTTGTTCTGGGATTGATTTGCACTTTTCACACCAAAATACGTTCATCTCTAGGAGACAGAACGCATCTCCTTCCTGAGCGGTGTGATGGCTGCGTGGTCCCATGGTGTTTATACTTGCGTACTATTGTTCGTACAGATGAATGTGGTACCTTCAGGCGTTTGGAAATTGCTCCCAAGGATGAACCAGACTTGTGGAGGTCTACAATTTTTTTTCTGAGGTCTTGGCTGATTCCTTTTGATTTTCCCATGATGTCAAGCAAAGAGGCACTGTGTAGGTAGGAAGGTAGGCCTTGAAATTCATCCACAGGTACACCTCCAATTGACTCAAATGATGTCAATTAGCCTATCAGAGGCTTCTAAAGCCATGACATCATCTTCTGGAATTTTCCAAGTTGTTTAAAGGCACAGTCAACATAGTGTATGTAAACTTCTGACCCACTTGAATTGTGATACAGTGAATTGTAAGTTAAATAATCTGTCTGTAAACAATTGTTGGAAAAGTTACTTGTGTCATGCACAAAGTAGATGTCCTAACCGAAACTATAGTTTGTTAACAAGAAATTTGTGGAGTGGTTGAAAAATGAGTTTTAATGACTCCAACCTAAGTGTATGTAAACTTCCGACTTCAACTGTACATCTCTCTCAGAAGCGCCTATGACCCTCAACTCTGGACCTCGAAGCCCGTGCCACTGCATTTTTTCATTGTTCCCCTCTAATCATGTGTGTGCAATTAATGATTTAGACCAGGGACACCGGATGTGTAATTAATGATCAGGTAGAACAAAAAAAACAAGACTCCGGACCTCGTAGGGTAAGAGTTGAATACCCCTGGCCTATGGAGTTAGGGGTAGATTTGGGTACTGTAGTTTCCGTAGTTTAACCTGTCGCTACTGTATGTGTCACCGCCCTACAGGTGGAAGAGAGACTCAGCTGGACAGCAAGTGTCACACCCAGTGTCCAAACTGCCAGTTTTGCAGTTTGTGTCCATCAAGAGGAAAGACTGTGGGGAATGGGCCATCCCAGGGGTCAGTGGGATTCTTTAAACTCCTTCCTTCCTCCCTCATCTGTCTAACCCTCATCCTCCACATACAACACCCGTTCTGCCAGTCACATTCTGTTATAGGTCCCCAAAGCACACACATCCCTGGGTCACTCGTCTTTTCAGTTCGCTGCAGCTAGCGACTGGAACGAGCTGCAACAAACACTGAAACTGGACAGTTTTATCTACATCTCTTCATTCAAAGACTCAATCACGGACATTTTTACTGACAGTTGTGGCTGCTTCGCGTGATGTATTGTTGTCTCTACCTTCTTGCCCTTTGTGCTGTTGTCTGTGCCATAATGTTTGTACCATGTTTTGTTTTGCTACCATGTTGTGTTGCTACCATGTTGTTGTCATGTTGTGTTGCTACCATGCTGTGTTGTCATGTTCGCTGCCATGGTATGTTGTTTTAGGTCTATCTTTATGTTGTGGTGTCTCTCTTGTCCTGATGTGTGTTTTGTCCTGTAGTATTTCATTTTAATCCCAGCCCTTCCCCGCAGGAGGCCTTTTGGTAGGCCGTCATTGTAAATAAGAATTTGTTATTAACCGACTTGCCTAGTGAAATAAAGGTAAAAAATAATTATTCATAATAATACAAAAAAAAAGCTATTTCCTCCTTTCTCACCTGCTACTCCCTCCTCTTGCTCACCTAGTCCTCCCTCCTCTTCCTCACCTGCTCTGAACATCTGTATCATCTTGGCCTTCTTGGGAGCATAGGGTGTCAACCATGGCTCTACACCTCACTGTATTCTTATGGACGATGACGTGTGTTTGAGTGTGTAGGGTATGGTAGACCCGGGGGAGCTGGTGTCCCTCACCCTGCAGCGTGAGTTCTCTGAGGAGGCTCTGAACTCCCTGGCAGCTTCCCCCCAGGACAGAGAGCGGATCCACGAGCGCATCACTCAGCTGTTCAACTCGCCGGGTCTGGAGGTCAGCAGGCTAGAAAGAATTTATCCTCATGTATTTATTTTCATTTTGTATTTGTTTGTGTAGTTGACATAAAACACTTGTTTTCTTTCTCTCTCTGTCCTTCATCTACTTCTCAGGTTTATAAGGGTTATGTAGATGACCCAAGAAATAATGACAACTCTTGGATGGAAACGGTTGCTGTCAACTTCCATGATGATACAGGTAAATCAATGATTAGTCTTATGATATTATAGACCTTGATCAACAACAAGTTAAGGCAGTCTTATCTATGCAGGAAAAATGTTGACTAATTTCAATGAAAACCATGAAGATTTGGCTATTCTCACAGCAGGACAGCATGCAACATGTTTCCTTATCCTGTACATTTTCCCCCATTCTGCTCTTTATTTGTACACACATTGCAGTTCTCTGAAATGTAGATTTTTTGCTCTGGTTACCTAGGTAACAGTGTGAGCGAGCTCCCATTGCAAGCGGGCGATGATGCCGGGCAAGTCCACTGGATCGACCTTGACTCCGTCCTATCCCTCTATGCAAGCCACTCCCAGTTCTTGGAGGTGGTCGCCAAGGAGAGGCATGCTCACTGGTAACCAAGGAAACTGTCCTCACGTTCAAGAGGATTGGCCGGAGCAAGGCCCTGCAGCATTATCACTATGTTTTGGCATCATGGCCTTGGTCAGGGAGTAACGAAACAATGAGAGCATGTCTTCTTTTGAACAAATCATGTTCCCATCAGCCCTGATTAGAGGGAGTGGTTACAGAGTAACCACATACCATATAGTAAACAGTGAAAAGCAATAGGTAATATACAGTATAAATATATATATATATATACTATCAAAATGCATATTGAGGTTAGAAGCAGTAGAAAGGTCTAAGTAGTTATGGCCTTTTTATTTCACCATTATTTAACCAGGGGGAGAGTTGAGAACAAGTTGTCATTTACAACGGCGACCTGGCCAAGATAAAGCAAAGCAGTGCGACAAAAACAACAACAGAGTTACACGCGGGATAAACAAACGTACAGTCAATAACACAATAGAAAAGTCTACGTACAGTGTGTGCAAATGTAGTAAGGTTAGGGAGGTAAGGCAATAAATAGGACATAGAGGCGAAATAATGACAATTTAGCATTAACACTGGAGTGATAGATGTGCAGATGATGATGTGCAAGTAGAGATACTGAGGTGCAAAACAGCAACAACAACAACAAATGAACAATTAAATATGGAAGGACAGAAACATATATAGTGAGAAGAGCCATATTACAAAGCTCACTAGATGGCAACAACTATGAACCACAAAACATAGAAAAGGGTAATAAGGGCTAAAAACACACCACAAAGTAGTTTTAGCAAACTATTGACCCTACAGAAATGGTGAGAAATACATTTGTGTCCTTCCATATTCAAGGCAAGAAACACTTAGATCTCTAATGCTTCTAATCTTAATATGCGTTTTGATATATCTATTTAGAATGTGTATTACCTATTGCTGTTTACTATGTGGTGTCCACCAATGACTAATGTGTAACCACTCTGTAAATCAGGGCTGATGGGAACCTGGTTTGCTCAAAAGAAGATGCTCTCATTGTTTCTTTGTTACTCCTTGACCAAGGCCATGATGCCGAAACGCGTCTGAGTTTAGCTTTTGCTTCAATTAAAAATGCCGTGATCAAAAATAAAGGCATTTTAAACTATATCAGTCTATTTTGTTTGTGATGAAGCCAAGTGTTATGTAAACAAATATACCTTGGTATATGTGTGTAGGGTTAGTTGGTGGTGCAATTCTTTCATTTGATTTTGTATTACAAAAACGTAACATGACTGACCACATACAACTGCACAGTAGATGCATGTGCAAACGACATGATACAAAAGAAAAGGGAAAACCAGGAACTACACTACCCGAAAGGCTTTGCGTATTCTAGTTGACTACGTGGCTCCTACGTTCCTTTACTACCGACCGGGGTAATTTAAACTTAGAATGAGTAAGAAGAGGGGCATTTTTTTTAGATCAATCTGAAATTTAAAGAGTAGCTAGTTAATACTTTTATAGTTTAAAGCAACATTTGTTATTTTCATTGATACGTTTGGATTAACGTTTTGCAATGTCTGGGAAAATCAAGAGCCGAATCGCGGCAAATGCCGACTCCTTGTCTGGAAGTGTGTCTTGCGATGAGCGCATTTTACGAGACTGTCATCAATTGTACATCGATGCCGACAGTGGTGAGTTAGCTAGCTAATGTCTCATCAAATGAAGATTTAATGAAGATATCAACCAATTTCAGCAGACATTTGCTGTCGGAATGTCATTCAGCCTGTATGTTTAGCTAGCTATATTTGGTATGACTCATTGATTCTGACTAACGCGTTAGCTAGTAGCTAGCTAGCATTACGTTGAAAGGGAAGAGGGATTCATAGTTGTACAACTGAATGCCTTCAACTGAAATGTGTCACCCATTTAACCCAACCCATCTGAATCAGAAAGGTGCGGGGGCTGCATTAATCGAGATCCACGTCATCGGCGCCCGGGGAACAGTGGGCTAACTGCCTTGCTCAGCGGCAGAACGACAGATTTGTACTTTGTCAGCTATATAGTGTTGAAATGTTTGTTATAAAATGCATTTTACAAAGACAAATCAGACGTTGGGACTATAAGGGTCCATCTTCACAAAGCATAGTTCTGAGCAGGGCTGGCTCCAGACATAAGCAACATAACCGGTGGCTATAGGCAGGGTTTCCCCAAAGCTAAACCCTGGTTTAGCCCTGGCCCCCAAATATGTTATTGTGTTCATTGTTTTTAATCTGGGTTCAGCCATGAGGTTCTATCTGGCACAGAATGTTAAAAGTACATGTGTTTAATGGATTCATTAAATCACATCAAATATATTAATTCGTGTTCATCACACATTTTGTTAAAGCGATAGTTCTCTAAAATGACAAATACACTATATCCTATGGACAAGAGACAATTTATGCTTGATAAGAAAGCGGTGTGGATGGTGTGACGTAATTGCATAGCCTCCAGAGGCCAAATTGAGCTCCGTACCACATCGCTGTGCACCTCTCAAATTGGTTTACTATGTGGAGGGCTCTGTATAGCTCTGCATTGACATGAACCAAAACGTGCGCTCATAGTGGCCGGGGACTTTAATGCAGGGAAACTTAAATCTGTTTTACCTCATTTCTACCAGCATGTTAAATGTGCAACCAGAGGGAAAAAAACTCTAGACCACCTTTACTCCACACACACAGACACGTACAAAGTTCTCCCTCCATCTGACCATAACTCTATTCTCCTGCTTTACAAACAAAAGCAGGAAGTAACAGTGACTCTCTCTGAGACGAGAGACGAAGATGCTTAGCTACAAGACTGCATTTCAAGCGCAGACTGGAATATGTTCTGGGATTCTTCAGTTGGCATTGAGGAGTACACCACATCATTCACTGATTTCATCAGTGCATCAACGATGTCGTACTCCCTGTTCACCCATGACTGCATTGCCAAGCATGACTCCAACACAATCATTAAGTTTGCTGACGACACAACAGTGGTCACCGACAACGATGAGACAGCCTATAGGGAGGAGGTCAGAGACCTGGCCGTGTGGTGCCAGGATAACCTCTCCTTCATCTTGATCAAGACAAAGGAGATGATTGTGGACTACAGGAAAAGGAGGATCGAGCACGCCCCCATTCTCATCGACGGGGCTGTAGTGGAGCAGGTTGAGAGCTTCAAGTTCCTTGGTGTCCACATCCAGCAAACTATCATGGTCCGAACACACCAAGACAGTGGTGACGAGGACACAACAACGCCTATTTTCCCTCGGGAGACTGAAAATATTTGGCATGGGTCCTCAGATTCCCGAACAGCTCATCAAATGGCTACCCTGACTATTTCCCACCCAAATTTTTACTCTGCTGCTACTCTGTTTTATTATCCATGCATACAAGGGATGCAACGGTACACAGTATGTTGTCAAATGGTTCGGTACGCCCCCCCCCACGGTTCAATACGCACGTGAACCGTGGAATTTCGATATTCCTGTCATTTTCCTATCATTTCCAAAACATGCTTATTGCGCTGCAGACGCACGTTGTACATTCAGATCCACAGAACCAGACGTGCAGCTTGTGAACAGGCCCGGCAGGCAACTGCTTGGGGCACCAGGCCGTTAGGGTTCTCCTGAGGGCTGAACAACTTAACTCCATGGCAATGTCTCAATGTGGCAACCACAGTAAGCGCAACCCCTTCCCCCCCTTAAACAACCAATGGACGATTTGCAATGACATGGGAAACTAAAAACAAATATTCTCTCAGCTACAACATGACAATGTTGAGCGCTCGTGAGACAAAGAGAAGCAAATTTGAAGAGGCACCGCCGTCTTTCAAATCCGCTGTGTGGGAACATTTTGGATTCAGCGTTCAATACGATGACGAGGGTAAAGAAGACCGTAAACAAACAAAATACATTCTTGCAAGCATTGCTTTGCCACTGTCGGCTACTCGAGTGGAAACACTTCTAACGTGATGTGTCGTTTACGTCGCCCTCACCTGGCCGTATCCCTTGCAGGTGGAGCTGGAGCAAGGAGAGTCCACTCGTTAGCGAAAACACAACAGTCTCACTGGTGCCTTCCAATAACAATTTGTGACAAAATTCAGAAAAACATAAAGAAGTAACGAAAGCAGTGGGAGTTTTCATAGCCAAAGATTTGCAGCCCTATACGGTGGTTAGTGACTTGGGATTTCGTCACCTGATGAGAGAAGTTGAACCACGTTACAATGTCCCGCACACATTTCAGCGGCGAAGTCATTCCCAAACTCTATGAAACATCACAGAGAGAAACTGAAAATAAATTGATACCGACACCCTATCTAGCTCTCTCCACTGATAGTTGGACCTCCAGAACAACTCCAAGCTACCGCACTGTGAAGGTTCTGGATTGGGAAATGGATTGGGAAACGAAGAGCTACGTTTTGCAAACTCGTCCCCTGTATGAGAGTCATACAAGCGCACTTTTCTTAAATATAAAGATATTAGTGTGTGTGTGTGTGTGTGTGTGTGTGTGTGTGTGTATATATAGCAGCCTCTAATGTGTTAGTGATGGCTGTTTAACAGTCTGATGGCCTTGAGATTGAAAAACAGCTTCTGTCTCTCGTTCCCAGCTTTGATGCACCTGTACTGACTTTGCCTTCTGGATGGTAGTGGGGTGAACAGGCAGTGGCTCAGGTGGTTGTTGTCCTTGATGATCTTTTTGGCCTGCCTGTGACATCGGGTGGTGTAGGTGTCCTGGAGGGCAGGTAGTTTGCCCCCGGTTATGCGTCCCCCCTCTGGAGAGCCCTGTGTTTGCGGGCGGTGCAGTTGCCGTACCAGGCGATGATACAGTCCGACAGGATGCTCTCAATTGTGCATCTGTAAAAGATTGTAAACATTTTAGGTGCCAAGCCAAATTTCTTCAGCCTCCAGAGGTTGAAGAGGCACTGTTGCGCCTTCACCACACTGTCTGTGTGAGTGGACCATTTTAGTTTGTCAGTGATGTGTATGCCAAGGAACTTAAAGCTTTCCACCTTCTCCACTGTGGTCCTGTCGATGTGGACAGGGGGGTGCTCCCTCTGCTGTTTCCTGAAGTCCACGATCATCTCCTTTGTTTTGTTGACATTGAGTGGGAGGTTATATTCCTGGCACAACACTCCCAGATCCCTCATCTCTTTCCTGTAGGCCGTCTCTTCATTGTTGGTAATCAAACCTATTACTGTTGTGTCGTCTGCAAACTTGATGATTTGAGTTGGAGGCGTGCGTGGCGACGCAGTCATGGGTGAACAGGGAGTACAAGAGGGGGCTGAGTACGCAACATGGTGGGGCCCCAGTGTTGAGGATCAGCGAAGTGGAGGTGTTGTTTCCTACCTTCACCACCTGGGGCTGCCCCTGTGCAACTGGGGTTCAGACCCAGGGCTTCAATCTTAATGATGAGCTTGGAGGGCACTATGGTGTTGAATGCTGAGCTGTTGTCAATGAACAGCATTCTTACAGGTATTCCTCTTGTCCAGGTGGGAAAAGAGAAGTGTGATGGCGAATGCATCGTCTGTGGATCTATTGGGGCGGTAAGCAAATTGGAGTGGGTCTAGGGTGACTGGTAAGGTAGAGGTGATATGATCCTTGACTAGACTCTCAAAGCACCTCATGATGACAGAACTGATTGTAGTCAGCCTTAATTCTGGCACAGGATACAGAATAGCTGACATTGCAATTTTCCAGAATTTATTTTATTTTGCCACTTTTAAAAAAAAAAAAAAAATCACCCCCCCCTCTGACCTCCATTGTTTGTCACCCTAATTCTGTCCATCCTACCGAGATAAAAAAAACTCCAGTAATGTTTGTAGTGGGCAGTAATATTTCATATTTGAATATGTAGTATATTATAAACTCAGCAAAAAATGAAACATCCCTTTTTCAGGACCCTGTCTTTCAAAGGTAATTCGTAAAAAAACAAATCACTTCACAGATCTTCATTGTAAAGGGTTTAAACACTGCTTCCCATGCTTGTTCAATGAACCATAAACAATTAATGAACATGCACCTGTGGAACGGTCGTTAAGACACTAACAGCTTACAGATGGTAGGCAATTAAGGTCACTGTTATGAAAACGTAGGACACTAAAGAGGCCTTTCTACTGACTACTGAAAAACACCAAAAGGAAGATGCCCAGAGTCTCTGCTCATCTGTGTGAATGTGCCTTAGGCATGCTGCAAGGAGGCATGAGGACAGCAGATGTGGCCAGGGCAATAAATTGCAATCTCTGTACTGTGAGACGCCTAAGGCAGCACTACAGGGAGACAGGATGGACAGCTGGTCATCCTCACAGTGGCAGACCACGTGTAACAACACCTGCACAGAATCGGTACATCTGAACATCACACCTTTGGGACAGGTACAGGATGGCAACAATAACTGCTCGAGTTACACCAGGAACCCACAATCCCTCCATCAGTGCTCAGACTGTCCGCAATAGGCTGAGAGAGGTTGGACTGAGGGCTTGTAGGCCTGTTGTAAGGCAGGTCCTCACCAGACATCACCGGCAACAACGTCGCCTACGGGCACAAACCCACCGTCGCTGGACCAGACAGGACTGGCAAAAAGTGCTCTTCACTGACGAGTCACGGTTTTGTCTCACCAGGGGGTGATTGTCGGATTTGCGTTTATCGTCGAAGGAATGAGCGTTACACTGAGGCCTGTATTCTGGAGCTGGATCGAGGTGGAGGGTCTGTCATGACCTGGGGCGGTGTGTCACAGCATCATCGGACTGAGCTTGTTGTCATTGCAGGCAATCTCAACGCTGAGCATTACAGGGTAGACCTCCTCCCTCATGTGGTACCCTTCCTGCAGGCTCATCCTGATATGACCCTCCAGCATGACAATGTCACCACGCACAGAATGAGCAGTATGGCTGATTTCCTGCAAGACAGGAATGTCAGTGTTCTGCCATGGCCAGCGAAGAGCCCGGATCTCAATCCCATTGAGCAGGTCTGGGACCTGTTGGATCGGAGGGTGAGGGCTAGGGCCACTCCCCCCAGAAATGTCCGGGAACTTGGAGGGTAACATTCTCACAGCAAGAACGGGCAAATCTGGTGCAGTCCATGAGGAGGAGACTCACTGCAGTACTTAATGCAGCTGGTGGCCAGACCAGATACTGACTGTTACTTTTTATCTTGCCCCCTCCCCCCCCCTTTTGTTCAGGGACACATTATTCAATTTCTGTTTAGTTACATGTCTGTGTAACTTGTTCAGTTTATGTCTGTTGTTTAATCTTATGTTCATACAAATATTTACACGTTAAGTTTTCTTGAAATAAACACAGTTGACAGTGAGAGGACGTTTTTATTTTTTGCTGAGTTTATATACCTCACATGCGACACGTAATAAGACTAAGCAAGTATCCCATTAAATGATCTTTATCTGGCCCCATAGTATACATAGGAATATGCATGGAGACTTGAGTAACAGTAATGGGCAATGAAGAATAGAATTCTAAATACAAGTGTATTTAATTACTTTGTAAAATGAATGGATTCACGTACAAGGCCTAAAGCTTAAGTTACAAGGAATTAACAAGAATTACAAGGCATTCTTTTTAATCATGGGCATTAATATGGAGTTTGTCCCCACCTTTTGCCGCTATAACAGCCTACGCTCTTCTGGGAAGGCTTTCCACTAGATGATTGAACAATCATGTGGGGGCTTGCTTCCATTCAGCCACGAGCATTAGTGAGGTCGGGCACTGATGTTGGGCGATTAGGCCTGGCTCGCGGTTGACCTTCCTATTCAAGATGTAATATTTCCCTTCACTGGAACTAAGGGGCCTGAACCATGAAAATCAGCCCCAGACCATTAATCCACCAAACTTTACAGTTGGTACTATGCATTCAGGCAGGTAGCATTCTCCTGGCATCCGCCAAACCCAGATTTGTCTGTCGGACTGCCAGATGGTGAACCGTTATTCATCACTCCAGAGAACGCTTTTCCACTGCTCCAATGACGGTGAGCTTTACACCACTCCAGCCGACTCTTGGCATTGCGTATGGGGATCTTAGGCTTGTGTACGGCTGCTCGGCCATGGAAACCCATTTCATGATGCTCCCAACTAACAATTATTGGGCTGATGTTGCTTCCAGAGGCAGTTTAGAACTCTGTAGTGAGTGTTGCAACCGAGGACAGACAGATTTTTACTCGCTACGCACTTCAGCACTCCGCGGCCCGTCCTGTCGCTTCTGTGGCCTACCACTTTGCGGCTGAGCCGTTGTTGCTCCTAGATGTTTCCACTTCACAATAACAGCACTTACAATTGACCGGGGCAGTTCTAGCAGAGGCAGACATTTGATTAATTGACTTGTAGGATAGGATGCCATGTTGAAAGTCACTGAGCTCTTCAGTAAGGTCATTCTACTGCCAAGAGGGTGTCCACATACTTTTGTGTATATAGAATATCAGAGCTAGATGGTGTTACCTTTTGCTTCTCAGAGGTATGAAAATGGGGGTTGGCAAGACCAACACAGACAATACTGAATTCCTAAGACAAAACAGAGGACATTCTTGTGCACAGTTGATAAGAGGAGTCACTTTGCCCTACACTTTTGAACGGATTATGATCGAGAAATTAGATTTGGAACATTTTGATTTCAGAGGATTAAATACAGAATTAACAAATGATTTTACCCGTTGGTCATTGGTCATTGGTCATTTTTTTTGTGGGGGGGAACCTTGGTTGCTTATAGATGAATGGTATGTAGCTACCCATTGATTCATGAAGAATATAACGTATAAATGCCTGAGCTTAGTTCAACAGTCGAACCCCATCAGAACCCTTGCATCCAGAGCGTAATCTATGGATTTGAAGTGGTTGTATTTGACTGAAACCGTGGCGGGGAGGACACTGTTAATATTTCAGTTAAGGATTGCCGCTTTAACGTAACTACCAGTAGGAGTTGTTAGCAATAGTTAGTGGTAGCTAGATTAGCTGGCTAGCTATAGCTTAGTGGCTAATACTAGTAAACTAACAGTTGATCAACCGGCATTATACGAAACTCGTCACGTCAACGAGCAAGATTTTTAAAGCTAGTATTTATATCACAGCTAGCTAGCCCATGTTGGCTAAGTGTCCTGATCACATCCCATTCATGTCTCCATTCTAGGGCTGGTAGCAGTGGCCCAGTCCGTTGGTGTGACCCTGCTGGCTCCCAGGAAAAAGATCACGGTCATGTTGATGGGCAACCACTCTGCCGGCAAGAGCTCCTTCATCAACTGGTAATGTTCATTCAGATCGAGGTTTACCATTGACAGCCACAGGAAGAGTGGAGAGAAGGATGCACTTTGAGAAGTGTTCCATCAGAGACTGGGACTTTTCCCTACACTGATGCTACTGTCCCCTATGCTTCCCTTTGCTTCAAAGTCATTGTAATTATGTCCCGTGGTCCATTTGTTAATGTGTGTGTGTGTGTGTGTGTATGGACATACACCTCGTATAACGTGAATACCAGAGAGGGTGCTTGTTAAAATGTCTGCTGTAAACTTTCTGTCTCAGGTATGTGGAGGAACACATCCAGCGCACAGGAGTGGCCATTGAGACGCAAGGCTTCAGCTTTGTCACAAGTGGCCGCAAGAGAGAGTCTCTGACTGTGAGTACAGCTGGTACAGTTCGGAGTGAATTTCCTCTTCAACTTCAGTTTGTTCCTCAATTCATGCACTTTCGTTGAGGTACTTTGAGGGGTTTGACTTTTTAACTGAGTAAGTGCTCACACAGTGTATGGTGGATGTATTTTTCTCGCAGAATGTCAACTTTGGCTTGGTTTCTTGGTGTATTTTAGGGAAATGCCACGCTGCACCTTTACCCACACTTCAAACCTCTACACGAGCTCAAAGGTGAGATTTCAGAGTTGATTCAACCTCATTCGTCCGCGTCAAAGTAGGACTCCGGAACCCCCTGTAATACAGTGGCAAGAAAAAGTATGTGAGCCCTCTGGAATTATCTGGATTTCTGCATTAATTGGTCATAAAATTGGATTTGATCTTCATCTAAGTCACAACAACAGACAAACAGTTGCTTAAACTATTGAATACAGCATTGCCTGATGTGAACCTTGCCTCGAACAAAAGAGATCTCAGAAGACGGAAGATTAAGAATTGTTGACTTGCATAAAGCTGGAACGGGTTACAAAAGTATCTCTAAAAGCCTTGATGTTCATCAGTCCACAGTAAGACAAATTGTCTATAAATGGAGATATTTCAGCACTGTTGCTACTCTCCCTAGGAGTGGCCGTCCTGCAAAGATGACTGCAAGAGCACAGTACAGAGCTCAATGAGGTTAAGAAGAATCCTAGAGTGTCAGCTAAAGACTTACAGAAATCTCTGGAAGATGCTAGCATCTCTGTTGACGACTCTACAATACGTAAAACGCTTAAGAGCAGGAGTGGCCCAAACAGAGTCCTGACCTCAACCCGATTGAGACGCTGTGGCATGACCGCGTGAGCGGTTCACACCAGACATCCCAAGAATATTGCTGAACTGAAACCGTTTTGTAAAGAGGAATGGTCCAAAATTCCTTCTGACTGTTGATCAGGTCTGATCCGTAACTACAGAAAACGTTTGGTTGAGGTTATTACTGCCAAAGGAGGGTCAACCAGTTATTAAATCCAAGGGTTCACATACTTCTTCCACCCTGCACTGTCAATGTTTACACGGTGTGTTCAATAAAGACATGAAAACGTGTTATTAGTTTAAGCAAACTGTCTTTGTCCATTGTTGTGACGTAGATGAAGATCAGATCAGATCAGATTTTATTTTATGAAAATGTATGCATAAGTCCAGGTAATTCCATAGGGTTCACATACTGTTTCTCGCCACTGTATATGATGTGATAGTCATGCTGTCATCACCATTGTATTTCTGACAACCCATTCTAAACATTAGTCAGCACTGAGTGAAATGTTTGAAAATACCATTCAAGTAAAGGTCTCTCCCCCTCCCACACACTCACTCTTTCATCACTTTAATTTCTCTTTCTCTCTCTCTGCCTGTAGGTGTGTCTGAGTACCTGGGTACTGAGATCTGCACTTCGAGGCAAAAGCGCTTCAGCCTGGTGACGTTTGTGGACTCTCCTGGCCTGGTGGACGGGGACATGAAGTACCCCTTCGATGTGGACCAGGCCATCATGTGGCTGGGTAGGTCACCACAATAGGGCGCTGTGTGTGTGGTGTAGGGTGTGTAATTCTGTGAAGGTACTGTTGACTTTACAGCATGTTTTCTTATTCATCTCTGTGTTTCATCATGACACACACACACACACACACACACATCTGTGTGTAAAGATGGCTACAGTCTTTCATGTTTCTGCATTTCTCGATCTGGCTAATTGAACAGAACATAACAGGCTCGTCTCTGTCCCATCCCAGGCGAGCTGTGTGACCTCATCCTGGTGTTCTTTGACCCCATGGGCCAGGCGCTGTGCAAACGCACCCTCAACATCGTGGAGAAGCTCAACGAGAAGCACGGCGACCGTCTGCGCTTCTACCTCAGCAAGGCCGACGAGGCCGGGGGAGAGTCGGACAGACAGGTACACGCACACACACACACTCTAGTGGGAAGTTTTAAGATGAATACAGTTCATGTTCAGTTAAGTGCTTAACGCATTATGCTTTTCCTTTTCTGTAATGCACATGATTCTGTTCGGGAAAGGTTTTTTGGTCACTAGACTTGAAGGGTAACTGAAGGGTAACTGAAGGGTAACTGAAGGGTAACTGTCCATAACCTGCTGATAGTATTGGCGCCAGTCTAAAGGTGCCAGTTCCGAGGACACACTGGTTTTCTCTGCTTCCTTGCTGGAGGTTTCATACAAAACTAGAGATAAAAAAATAAAATAACTTTATCAACGACCGCTTTTGTGTCTATTACACCTGGAAATTCCCTATTACACACATTTTATACATATCCACAATATCAATGAGGTTGACAGTTGGCTGGGACGGAGTTGGCCAGCTTTATTTTATAATCCAATCAATCAAGTAAATGTCAGTTGGCTTTTCATAGCCGATCATTCAGAGTATCTCTACCGCTCCTACTGTTTCTAGAGCGTTGAACAGGTAGCACGTCCGGTGAGCAGGTCAGGGTTCCATAGCCGCAGGCAGAACAGTTGAAACTGGAGCAGCAGCACGACCAGGTGGACTGGGGACAGCAAGGTGTCATCATGCCAGGTAGTCCTGAGGCATGGTCCTAGGGCTCAGGTCCTCCTCCTCCGAGAGAGAATTATAGAGAGCATACTTAAATTCACACAGGACACTGGATAAGACTGGAGAAATACTCCAGATATAACAGACTGACCCTAGCCCCCCGACACACAAACTACTGCAGCATAAATACTGGAGGCTGAGACAGGAGGGGTCAGGAGACACTGTGGTCCCGTCCGACTATACCCCCGGACAGGGCCAAACAGGCAGGATATAACCCCACCCACTTTGCCAAAGCACATCCCCCACACCACTAGAGGGATATCTTCAACCACCAACTTACCATCCTGAGACGAGGCCGGGTATAGCCCACAAAGATCTCCGCCACAGCACAACCCAAGGGGGGGCGCCAACCCAGACAGGAAGATCACGTCAGTGACTCAACCCACTCAAGTGACGCACCCCTCCTAGGGACGGCATGGAAGAGCACCAGTATGCCAGTGACTCAGCCCCTGTAATAGGGTTAGAGGCAGAGAATCCCAGTGGAAAGAGGGGAACCGGCCAGGCAGAGACAGCAAGGGCGGTTCGTTGCTCCAGAACCTTTCCGTTCACCTTCACACTCCTGGGCCAGACTACACTCAATCATATGACCCACTGAAGAGATGAGTCTTAGGGCCAAGCACAGGAAATAGCTCTTTCAATAGTTTAGTTGGAAAGGGGATGGAATAGGGTCCAGTTGGAATAGGGTCCAGTATGCAGCTTGAAGGTTGAGGCCATGATTATTTTCATCCATGTGTCGAGATATCGTACTAAAAAACTTGTCTCCCTTGATCTTAGGTCCTGGCAGAGTTGTGCAATCAAATGTTATTAGTCACATGTACTTACTTACGAGCCCCTAACCAACAATGCAGTTAATTAAAAATACGGATAAGAATAAGAAATAAAAGTAACAAGTAGTTAAAGTGCAGCAGTAAAATAACAATAGCAAGACTATACACAGGGGGGTAATGGTACAGAGTCTATGTGGAGACTATACACAGGGGGGTAATGGTACAGAGTCTATGTGGAGACTATACACGGGGGTAATGGTACAGAGTCTATGTGGAGACTATACACAGGGGGGTAATGGTACAGAGTCTATGTGGAGACTATACACAGGGGGGTAATGGTACAGAGTCTATGTGGGAGTAATGGTACAGAGTCTATGTGCGGGGGCACCGGTAAGTTGAGGTCATTTGTACATGTAGGTAGAGTTATTAAAGTGACTATGCATAGATAACAACATCGTAACAGTAGTGTATAAGAGGGGGGGTTGCTGCTTGAAATCTCTGATTTAATTTATGACATCAACTAATCTCCCTGTCATGTTAATGGCTGTTTCAGAGGGTGATGATGCAGATCGTCCAGGAGCTGTGCAAGCGGCCGGGACTCAACAAGTGTGGCTTTGACATGCCTACCATCTATGTCCCCAACCCCAACAAGGTAGCGAACCGCACCGCACCCACCTTTTTGTACACGGCACCTGAAAGTCACTGGATGTGCCAACCTGGGCAATCTTGGGACAATCCTAGCTACACAAATCAAATGTATGTATACTACGTACGTATGTTTTGAACTTCCCTTCCACCTGCTTGTCCCAACCCCAGCCCAGTCGCTGTGTGAACCAGATTGAGGAGGCATGTCGCACCATCGAGAAGACCATCAACCAGACGGTCCAGAACACACTCAACTCACTAGAGAAGGACTGTGAGCTCATCACTAAGGCCATTGCAGATACACTCAGCCACTACAGGTAACACACGCCTGCGTACTTAGTGTGGTTTTTACACCTACACTCATTCTCAACTTGCTGAAAAAACAGTGACTGAGGATATTGTCGATGACACGAGCACACATCACTGATCTTCTCTCCTTTCCAACACAACAATCTCTCTCTCTCTCTCTCTCGGTCTCTTTCTGTCTCTCAGGCAGACCAGTGTAGATAACCGGCGGGCGCGCTGTAAGGGCTGTGTGTTGGCTCTTCTGGGCTTCAGTGTCCCCTTCATGCTGATGGCAGCCCTGGTGCTGGGCAGCCTCTCCAGAGAGCTGCTAGAGATGTCCCTGGGGCATGATGGCATCGAGGCCCTCTCTCTCTACCTGGTCAGTGTATTTGTAAGAGAGAGACAGAGTGAAGGGGTGTGTGGGGGGGTGTTAATCTGACCATGGTCGTGTGTGTGCGACGGAGTGGGGGAAGTTTTTGTGTTTATTTGACTCTTTGCCCTTTGTCCCCAACAGGCTCCTGTAGTGAGAATGTTTGACTCTATGTCTGTGGAGTACCAGCTCTACAGTTGTGGCGGACTCATCTTCCTCTCATTCCTACTCCTCATCCTTGCCCGCTTCTCCTTCAGGTAAGAGCTGAGCACACTCTCAAACGGCGGGATCTTGTTCAACTTCAAGTGCCACCAGTTATCAATGAATTATGCCTTAAGCATCTCTCTCTCTCTCTCTCTCTCTGCAGATCTCGGCCCACTCTCTCTGGCCGACAGAAGAGGCAGCTACAGGAAAAGCTGGATTATGTGCAGGAGGTGGTAAAGACCAAGAAGGTAGTGTGTGTGAGTGTGTGTGTGTGTGTGTGTGTGTGTGTGTGTGTGTGTGTGTGTGTGTGCGCGTGCTTGTCTACTAACAGCGTATCTCTCCCTTCCTGTAGAAGAAGCTCTATGAGGAATACCTTCGCCAGAGTGTGGGTGATCAAGATATGGACTGATAGAAAAAGCAAGGGATGGATCGATGGAAGGAAAGAATGGAGGAAACCACAGAAGTACCACTTAACATTCCCACTGTAGAGGACCAAATGTAATGTTGGGTTTAAACTGTTCATGCTTTACCTTCCTGGCCATGCCTTTATGGTGCATTTATGACAAGTTGGAAACTCGGGGGCTGTTCAATGTTGGTCATCAAAGGCCAAAACACTTCTGGTGTTAATGCTGTCCTTCTAATCAGGGACTGATTCAGACCTGGGACATCAGGTGAGTGAAATGAACCACCAGGTAGAAAACTTGGGTCTCCTCTTTCTACGACGAATTTCCAAGTCGAAAATGTTGGAGTTTCCGACTTGTCTTGAACGCACCAGTTTTACGTGTCTCTCGGGCGCACGCAGGGTGACATGGGAAATGTATCCTTGTCCAAGTGTTGTCAGTCCAATATCTGTTCATTCATGTTATTGTAAACCACAGATCACCTTTAATGTCTGATACAGTAAGCTCTTAGAAACCAACTCCTAACTGTGGTACTCATTCATTTCCCAGTGTTTCACTGCCATGTTACCTGATTGTTGTTTTTCAAATCCTCATGCAAACTGGCATCATGGGACCGGTATTTTTGTATGATAGAATTCTGTGCACTAACTACATTACCAATTGAACAAAGCATTTATATATATTTGTTTCACTGTTTTTTTGGTAGCCACAGCTGTGCCTGTTTGCTCAGACAAACACCTATGATGCAATATAAACCAATAACATTACATGGGACCTGTGTTTTTGTACAAGGTGAACTCAGTAAGCAAATCGGCATCAAATGACTTTTGCAGGGCTGTTTACTTGCTGTTCCTTTTGTTCACATGTAACGGTTCAAGGCTGCACTGCCACACATTTTCTGACCTTGATTATGTCAACTGTTACTAACTGTAAGACTATGTGATGGGAGACTCATGAATAAGCACAACGGCTGCTTTGTACTGATGTGTGACCAAGCAGTTAACAACCGTGATATGACACCGAGAGCCTGTTCTTGTTTAATTTTTTTTTTATATATAACTTTTTTTTCCCTACATTGTTACTGTTTCATTCAAAATTATATAATTAAAATGCACAGTTTGTACAAACCGTTTTCAGTTCAGCAGGTGTCATGAGTTTTTAGAATATCGACCCCATGTTTGGCATCAGCCATGTCAACCTCTATTTCCATATGTGCAGTGAGGAAATTGATGTCACATTTGTTAACCTATTGTGTAGTGTCTCCCCCCCAAATAGGATTTGAGCAGGCAGCGTCACATTTTCAAACCACTTTATGTGGTTAAAAATAGTTTAGGCATTTAATCAACTGGCCTACACCTCAAGGAGCAAGCGAAGCAAAAGGACAGTGGCCAGGAAGAATTCCCTAGAATGAGGAAACCTGGAGGGGAACCAGGCTCCGAGGGGTGCCTAGTTCTCTTCTGTCTGTACCGGGTAGTCCAGGCATACTGCATTTCTGAAGCTCCTCTGAAGAGTTTGGTGAGGGAATGGAACATCCTGACCATGAGAGGGTGTTTGGGGCACTCCTGAGCAGGGGGTGGGTCCTCCTGGATTGTGGAAGTGGATGGAACCTCCCACTCAGCATCTGTGATGAGAACATTGTGGGGATCAGAAATGAACATACATGGGGATGCATCTGTCTTAACTTCTGCTTAAACAAACTGGTAATGTTTATGACATTTCATGTAGCCTACATTTTGTCATGAGGTGAAACCAGGGGCGGACTGGGACCAGATATAGCCCTGGCAATTTCAAGGGATGAAGGCCTCTAGGTCTGCCAATGGCAGGCCTAATAAGACCGTAAATGTAATTCTAATCACAGGTAAGCTCAGTTCTGTCGTGTCAATTTCAGAAACCATTCACTCAGTTGAGTTCGCATTGAGTCATACACTTATGTGGCCAAAAGTATGTGGACCCCTGATCATCGATCATCTCATTCCAGTTCTCACAGTTGTGCTGACGTTGCTTCTAGAGGCCGTTTGGAACTCGGTAGTGAGTGTTGCAACCGAGTACAGACGATCTTTACACGCCGCGTGCTTCAGCACTGCGGTCCTGTTCTGTGAGCTTGTGTGGCCTACCGCTTCAAGTGGAAGTTTCCACTTCACAATAACAGCACTTACAGTTGACTGGGGCAGCTCTAGCAGGGCAGAAATTTCTCCACGCCACCTTTTCTTTTTCTCTACATTATGACACTACGAGATTACTCAGAATAGTTATTTGGAAGACACAGAAGACTGAACAAATCATAGTTTGATAGAGGACTCTAGATCAGGGCTCTCCAACCCTGTAGGTTTTCAATCCAACCCCAGTTGTAACTAACTTGATTCAGTTTATCAACCAGCTAATTATTAGAATCGGGTACGCTAGATTAGGGTTGGAGTGAAAACCTACAGGATGGTAGCGCTCTAGGAACAAGGTAGGAGAGCCCTGCTCTGGATGGAGAAAACCTATTTTGGCATGGACATTGCCGTTGAGCGCTTCCACCATTTTGAAAGTAGTCAATTGGGCGGGAGTCAGGACTTTATGGGTTAAGGAACGATCACATGATAGTCCCGCACTTCCCTATGGGAAAAATATAATTCTGATCATAAACTACTCTTAAGACCCAATAGGGGACATAGAGATCATTTTGACCATAGTCCAGCAGCTATGTGAAGATTTATTGGACTTTGTAATAGAGCCACCAAATATCACACAGCTAGGGCATCTCTAAATAAAGTAGTTTTGGCAATAGTGCAATCACAGATGTTGTCCTTTACCCCCCTGGGTGGTCATTTCCAATATGGCCGCTGACAAATTGGCTAAGAAACCCAAGAGAAGTAATTCCAGGGGTACTCTGCTCCATTCTGAGAGCACACAGACAGAGACAGTGCCAAAGTTAAAATATTTATTAAGGACTTATGGTTGGACTTGGTTGGATTTGTGTGTGGCTCTGCAGCAAAGGAAAGACATAAGCTGGTTGCATAATAATAAAATGTAATGGTGATAAGGATTAATCTATTAAACCAATATATCTCAAACGAGGAAATTACATCTTAATGTTATGACTGAACTGAAATATACATGGAAATGGGACCCAAATGTACTCTTAACTTGTTCGTACACAACTGGAAAGAAACTGATGCCTTGACAGGATTTAAATTATTTATTTTTTATCTTTATTTAACAAATTTAACAAATTCTTATTTTCAATGACGGCCTAGGAACAGTGGGTTTACTGCCTTGTTTAGAACGACAGATTTTTACCTTGTCAGCTCAGGGATTTGATCTTGCAACCTTTCGGGTTACTAGTCCAACTGGGGTGGCAGGTTAGCCTAGTGGTTAGAGCATTGGACTAGTATACGGAAGGTTGCAAGTTCAAATCCCCGAGCTGACAACGTACAAATCTGTCGTTCTGCCCCTGAACAGGCAGTTAACCCACTGTTCCTAGGCCGTCATTGAAAATAAGAATTGTTCTTAACTGACTTGCCTAGTAAAATAAAGGTAAAAAAAATAACCACTAGGCTACTTCATTCAAAACAACCACTAGGCAACCTCATTCAAACTAACCACTAGGCTACCTCGTTCAAACTAACCACTAGGCTACCTCATTCAAACTAACCACTAGGCTACCTCGTTCAAACTAACCACTAGGCTACCTCGTTCAAACTAACCACTAGGCTACCTCATTCAAATTTAAGATTTGAATGAGCCTATCAGGGCAGTCCTGATAATTAGTGAAGGCTTTGTGGCATTGAGAGAGGGTCAACAGGTGACATCAACTTAGTTGATCAAGTTCATCTCAGTAGTATGTTGCTTTTGTACAACCGCCAACCAGATGCATGGGGCCGTATCGGACACGACTCACATTGCCATAGCTCCATAAATAGTTGGCATATACATCCCAATGATGGAATGAAAAGTTTAAGTGGGTCTGGAAAACACAATAAAATGGCCCAAACATGCCATATAAATGTATCTGTACTTTTTTAATGTAGAAAAGTGTTGAAAACATGTGCCAACATACTGTTTTTTTGTTAGTGTATTTATGGATAGTTCCAATAGTTTTTGTGCAAAATGTTATGGGTGTTCCCTGAAGTCTACTGATTGCAATGATATATTATATGATATTCTGTTTTGTGTCCATTTTAAATGTGACAGGAAAACTGCCCAGTACATGTCACTTTAGGTAAAATCCTATAGGAATGCATTCCAGTCCAGCAGAGAGACAGGTAACCCATTGTTGATGAGAACTTTCAGGCTTTACACAAAGTGTGTAAACTGCCATTTCAGATTTAATAACCTATTATACTCTAAAATGACCACCAACCAGCTACATTGGTTTTAATTGGGCGGGATTCACATGGACATACTGTACCTCCATAAATAATTGGTACATACAGCCCAATAATGTTTGAGGTGGTGTGGAGAACACAATAAGCCCAAGTATGCCTTTATGCAGAAATGTGGTGGAAATGTCCCCTAAAATTTGTTCTGTAAATTTGAATCGGCACTAACTTCATTAGTAAGTGGCATATTAAGCCTAATGATATGATTTAAAATTCAAATGTTCAAGGTAGCGTGGACAATATAATCAAATGGATCACGTATGTTTTTTAAAGAAGTTTTAGAAAATATGACCAAAAATGTGCCCGAAATGCTGTCCAAATCACAGATATTTTGCTCCTATTGATATCAGAATAGTGTGTGATATCTGTTGATTAAAATGTCCCAAAACAGTGCTTGCATAATAAGTAATGGTAGTCTTACTATCATGTCCCATACATCCCATTCAAATAGGCAGAGTTCTATTGGAATGGCTTCATGTCCATGGTTCCATTTTCAGTACAGGGAAGTCAGTACAGGAAAAGATTTCTTGAAATGGACAAAATAATGAATATCATATTTTATATCATTGCAATTAGTAAACTTGAGGGAACACCCATTTGACAGTTTTAAGTGTTTAAATGTAAAATACTGAAAAAGAGGATGGAAGTATGTTCAAGAATCTGTACATTTTGTAATTTATTTAAAACTTTACCACCACTTTTCTACAAAAATATATTTAATGGGTACTTACCATACTTGGGTCATTTTATTGTGTTCTCCAGACCCCCTCAAACATTTTAAGCTATTCTTGGGCTGTATGTACCAAAAATTCAACCCCCATAGAGTTACATTATTAATCAAATGGCCACCCGGGCTATTTACATTGACCCCTCCGCTTTGTTTTTACACTGCTGCTACTCGCTGTTTATTATCTTTGCACAGTCACTTTACCACCTAACAACATGTACAAATTACCTCGACTAACCTGTACCCCCGCATATTGATTCAGTACCAGTACCCACTGTATATAGCCTCATTATTGTTATTTTATTATGTTACTTTTTATTACATTTTTTACTTTAGTTTATTTAGCAAATCATTTCTTAACACTATTTCTTGAACTGCATTGCTGGACTTGTAAGTAAGCATTTCACGGTAAGGTCTAAACCTGTTGTATTCGGCACATGTGACAAATAACATTTGTCACAAGAAGGCTCAAGGTCATTTGCCACAGATAAAATGTCAAATCACGTTACATCTACAGTAGCTTTGATTGGACTGATCATGTCAACATCATACTTTCAAAATCTTAGCTAGCAAGCTAAACAAGCAGTCATCGTCATGAATCACATCGACAATCTACTGGCAAATCTTTTTCAATTGACCATTGAAGATTAACATTACACAACAAGTTGGAAATTGCAAATTCAACAATGAGTGGTTTGGAAGGAATCAGTGGCTAACTGCAAGCATTGCAAGGCAATCACTAGCCTGGTATTCAGTGGAGAGGGTGTGTGGTCCAAGTCTGGGTTTAAGGGTCTCTTTTCCAAGCTTTAAAGCATAAACATTCACACGCCATGGGCCAGAAAAGGTTGAATACATTGGCCATGCTGACAATGCACCGTGTCTTCTGCCATGTTCAAAACAACTGGAAACCCGGAGTTGGGAAATCTCAGACTTCAGTGAGTTCAAGACAACTGGGAACTCAGAAAAAACGAGCTCTGACTGGGAAATACATTTTAAACGGTCATCCAACTCGGAATTCCAAGTCAGGAACTCCGGCCTCTTTCTAGAGCTCAGAACGGAATATTACTGACACCATGATTCAACCTTGTTTTTTTTCCATTTTCCACAGTTGTCTTGAAGGCCCCCATAAATCCAGAGAATGACCAGACTTGGTGACAATGTTTGATGACAAAATTTGCCCACAAGGACCGCTGTTCCACCGTCCTGTTCAAGTGAGCACAGCACAACAAGGTGAGTCCAAAAATGTATTGTATGCTGCTGCATAAATTATGCAATATGCCAGGGAGATATGTCAACTGTAGCTAAGAAAGTAATACTATGTGTATGTTGTGTAGTAAGCTGTTAGTAGCCCATGTGCCTCACCCTAATAATTTGGTCCATTTCCCCTCATAACTTAGCCTACTGTTCTGACTTGGTGGTGCACATGTAGCCTGTAGCGTGTTTTAGAGAAATGTAATCATCAAATATTGTAAGAACTTTCATTGTCTATTTATATGCCCCCTTCATTTATCCTACGGTCCTGACTTGGTGTACAGTGAGAAAACTATAAGAACGGCCCGGTGTTCTGAATTCTGTCGCTGTAGCCTACATTTCAAAAGTGCTGAAAAATGGTTATATTGACTACATCCATCCTAGCTCACTCATTAATGTCTTAATGGAAATTACGGATTGCTTCTTATCTGCTTGTCGTCCCCTTACGCCATAGTTTGTACATCTCAAATGTCAGTAGAAAGCACATTTGTTTAAGCAAGTCAGCCATATCAGCTATGTTTTTTAAAAGGCAGTAAATAAGGCTGAATGAACTGTTTCGCTGCCAGACCAGGCTCCACTGATGTGGAGGTGTAGCAGTGGTAAGGATTCACTCCATGGTGCTGAAAGGAAAGCTATGCTGTTGGGACAGCTTCATATAGGCTCTAACAGTTTGTGGGCACCATTTGTCACCGTTATAGTGCAATTAATGTATTGTTTAGTGTTGTGTAGTGGCTTTGCTGATATGCATCTAAAAAAAAAATTGTGAGTTTGCCCCACCTAGATTTACATGCTAAAATCCTATCTATTTCTATGATGAAACACACCGATATGTAGTTATACCCAGGGGCGTCATTTATATTGAATTGTGCTTTATCATGCTATATACCATAAAATACATAAAAGTTTTTAAAATTGTTTTGACCAAGAAGTGACAGGTTCATTGGCACGAAATCTCGCTGCGCTCTATCAGCGCCATGGACAGCTCGGTACACACTAAAGCGTGATTTTGATTTCAAAAACAACCAGCTAGTGGCACAGCGGTCTAAGGGACTGCATATCAGCACTTGAGGTGTCACGACAGACACCCTGGTTCGATTCCAGGCTGTATCACAACTGGCTGGAATTGGGAGTCCCACAGGGTGGCGCACAGGGTTTGGCTGGTGTAGGCTGTCATTGTGAAGAACAGTTTTTTCTCAACTGACTTGCCTAGTTAAATTAAATATTGTTTCAGTCTTACCTTTTCAAAAGAGTTGCAGCTTCCTTGATGCTCTGTGGAACTTCCTGAGTAATCGATCATTCCATTCTCCGCTAAATATTCTTGTAAGATCCCCCTCAAATGCCATTTGAATTAGTTCAGCTTTCCTCAGGAGTACCATGCTTCTTCTTTGCTGACTGAACACGTTTGTCAAAGTGGAAAATTAGTTTTTGCATGTAGCTGTGGACACCCAAAAGTCAATCCATGTTTCAATGCAGTAAGCATGATCGGCATAGCGGAGAGAGGCCCAGAGAGTCGTTGAAGGATATCAAGTGGGGTCCATTTGTCCTCATTGGAGCCAGAGTGGGCAATTTCAGTCTGCAAAAACTGGCGAACAACACTAAACTCAGCTTCAACCAAATCTGTTTTTATTAGCTCCAGCAGTGGTTTACATTTTTCACATTTAGAAAGTCATGGCTCCCTGGGTCAAGGGGCACACAGGGCCTCCAACAATTGGCTGTTGCGGTCGCTGAATCTTTTAGACATTTCATGACAGCATCCAACGTGCTGAAGAACAGTCTTTTTCACTGTGAGAGACTTATTACGTATTACCTGATTTATTTAATATTCATGGTTAACAATTCATATTTAACTAATAGTAAGACATTTCTGTCCTGCTAATGCTGTGTTTTTATGGTCTCCACTCTCGTTCCATGCAGCTAATCTGGGCGTATGGTCACTAGAGGTGGCTTGAGCTGACAAATGATTTAAAGACTGCATTACATAGACAAGAATGTGTTTTTACTAGAGATAGCTTAGGAGTAGAACAATCCCTCATTGTCTCTAAATCATCCTGGCATCTGGGGAATTAAGCTAGGGTGGGGTTAAGACAACCACCCCGTGCAGATAACGACCGGATGAACCCAGAGTGCCTTATGATGCCCCTTTGTCTGCATGGGAGGGCTGGAACAGCCATGACTAAGCATTGCTAGTGTCAGCTTTATAAAGAACTCTGCATTTCGGTAAAGGTTAGACTCTCTGCCCAACACTCAAGGGTGTTGGGTTGACCAGCCTCATTATTGCAATAATTAATCGATATTGAATAAAGATGATTGTTTGAAAAAATTAAAACGCCTCTCTCACTTGATTAGAATATTCCACGACAGCACTCAATAGCATTCCTCGAGCTAGAATACCCAGCTTGGGTGAAAGCCTTTTCTGCGTTAGCATTGGACCCAACACAGAACTTTCGATATAGGAAACAAAATGCAGCATATGCAGTAACCGAGTATTCCAGCCACTCTTTTTCTATGAACCAGTTGCTATTAAATGAATGTTTTTTGGACCTAAAAACCTGCAGCTAGGGTAGGATTCTAGGCTAACTTGGGCTGGCTCCTCTGCTCCAAGATAATCAGGAACAGTCAGAGGTGGAGGCGGCTGTGGGGCTATCATCCTGGAGACGCTTGTGGAAGGGTGGATAGCCTCTGCACACGGAGCTAGCTGGAGTCAAACCTAACCGCCCAGTGGCTTTCCATTGCCACCCTACACACACCGCAGCACACCCTGTGCATTGTGCTGACACAACACAGCCGAGATACAGATTTCTTTTGGGACGTATATAGGGACGTAAAACTAAAACCGAGGGTTTGAACTGAGGGGGCTTGTCTCCCTTTAGTCCCTTTGTCGAGCCGTGCCCGGTTATTTATGGTTGGCATTCAGATGCAGCTTGGACCTTTCACCTGTAAAACGAGGATAATTATCATTCATGATTGACAGTGATGATGGCCTATTTTGAAATGAGGTAGGCCTAATTTTGTGTTTGAGAGTATTAAAAACACAAACATTGATTCAAATCTATGCGTGTAGGCATAGGTACACGTTGAATTTCTGATAGGCTATGGTTGACTTAAGTGATAATGCCCGAGAAGCCAGTGTTTGGAGGATATATTTGCACGGGTGTTGCTAACCGTGCCAATATATGCTCCAAAGACCGGCTTCGAGGGCATTACCACTTTTAAAGAATGGGTTACCAACATATTCAAACAATGACTGGCATATTTTCATAGAAAATGTTATTTTGATTAATTTATTCATACTATTTCATCCTTCCACATGATATAGTCTCGACAGAAATCTAGGGTTGCTACCCAAGCCAGCTGGTCGTTCGTTCGAAATGTTCCATTGCCATACTGGCTAACAACGTTCTTATCCCTTGCTAGCTAGCCAGCTACGGCTAACTTACGGTCACGTCAAACAGTACTGCATTTTCATTTGTTTATGCTGTTTTCCCGAGGAGGTGTGGTATATGGCCAATACACCACGGCTAAGGGCTGTCCTTATTGCAGGAGGCAACACGGAGTGCCTGCATACAGCCCTTAGCCGTGGTATACTGGGCATATACTGTACCACATACCCCAGAGGTGCCTTATTGCTATTATAAACTGGTTACCAACATAATTAGAGCAGTAAAACAAATGTTTTTGTCAAACCCGTATATGGTCTGATATACCACGGCTGTCAGCCAATCAGCATTCAGGGCTCGAACCACCCAGTTTATAATGAGAATTACACAATGGCTGGGTCAAATCCTGAATGCTGATTGGTTAAAAACTCATTCCAGTTACCACCGGCTAAATCTATGACATTAAAATGCCTATTTACTCTGTTCCATCTGACTTTAAAAAAAATAATGTTCACATGTAAACTATTGGAGCTAGCCATGAAAACATTTACCAAAAAACAAATTTGATATGCGATTTCACCACTTTTCTACTAAAGTCTTAAAGGATACATACAGTGCCTTGCGAAAGTATTCGGCCCCCTTGAACTTTGCGACCTATTGCCACATTTCAGGCTTCAAACATAAAGATATAAAACTGTATTTTTTTGTGAAGAATCAACAACAAGCGGGACACAATCATGAAGTGGAACGACATTTATTGGATATTTCAAACTTTTTTAACAAATCAAAAACTGAAAAATTGGGCGTGCAAAATTATTCAGCCCCCTTAAGTTAATACTTTGTAGCGCCACCTTTTGCTGCGATTACAGCTGTAAGTTGCTTGGGGTATGTCTCAATCAGTTTTGCACATTGAGAGACTGAAATTTTTTCCCATTCCTCCTTGCAAAACAGCTCGAGCTCAGTGAGGTTGGATGGAGAGCATTTGTGAACAGCAGTTTTCAGTTCTTTCCACAGATTCTCGATTGGATTCAGGTCTGGACTTTGACTTGGCCATTCTAACACCTGGATATGTTTATTTTTGAACCATTCCATTGTAGATTTTGCTTTATGTTTTGGATCATTGTCTTGTTGGAAGACAAATCTCCGTCCCAGTCTCAGGTCTTTTGCAGACTCCATCAGGTTTTCTTCCAGAATGGTCCTGTATTTGGCTCCATCCATCTTCCCATCAATTTTAACCATCTTCCCTGTCCCTGCTGAAGAAAAGCAGGCCCAAACCATGATGCTGCCACCACCATGTTTGACAGTGGGGATACGGTGTGTTCAGGGTGATGAGCTGTGTTGCTTTTACGCCAAACATAACGTTTTGCATTGTTGCCAAAAAGTTCAATTTTGGTTTCATCTGACCAGAGCACCTTCTTCCACATGTTTGGTGTGTCTCCCAGGTGGCTTGAGGCAAACTTTAAGCAACACTTTTTATGGATATCTTTAAGAAATTGCTTTCTTCTTGCCACTCTTCCATAAAGGCCAGATTTGTGCAATATACGACTGATTGTTGTCCTATGGACAGAGTCTCCCACCTCAGCTGTAGATCTCTGCAGTTCATCCAGAGTGATCATCCAGAGTGATCATGGGCCTCTTGGCTGCATCTCTGATCAGTCTTCTCCTTGTATGAGCTGAAAGTTTAGAGGGACGGCCAGGTCTTGGTAGATTTGCAGTGGTCTGATACTCCTTCCATTTCAATATTATCGCTTGCACAGTGCTCCTTGGGATGTTTAAAGCTTGGGAAATCTTTTTGTATCCAAATCCGGCTTTAAACTTCTTCACAAGAGTATCTCGGACCTGCCTGGTGTGTTCCTTGTTCTTCATGATGCTCTCTGCGCTTTTAACGGACCGCTGAGACTATCACAGTGCAGGTGCATTTATACGGAGACTTGATTACACACAGGTGGATTGTATTTATCATCATTAGTCATTTAGGTCAACATTGGATCATTCAGAGATCCTCACTGAACTTCTGGAGAGAGTTTGCTGCACTGAAAGTAAAGGGGCTGAATACATTTGCACGCCCAATTTTTCAGTTTTTGATTTGTTAAAAAAGTTTGAAATATCCAATAAATGTCGTTCCACTTCATGATTGTGTCCCACTTGTTGTTGATTCTTCACAAAAACATACAGTTTTATATCTTTATGTTTGAAGCCTGAAATGTGGCAAAAGGTCGCAAAGTTCAAGGGGGCCGAATACTTTCGTAAGGCACTGTATTTGGTTCTTATCCACTGGACCATGTCGGGTACATGTGCTTCAACAAGGACGTGGTGCTAAAGAACATATCGATATCCACAGGACTTTCCATTCACTGTCAAAAAAACAAACAAAAACTTAGACTGTCATCTAAAATTGGCCACTCAATTTGCTGCATGCTACCTGGGCTGTTTGAGAGAGGATGGAAACTTTTTGGACCCAATGTCGACTAATACTGCACTGCAGCGAATTGTGGCAGTTATATTCTAGATTTTCTGTGAAGAGACATGCATACAATTATGTTGGGTGTGTAGGCATAATAACCTTTCAAGGTTTACCAAAACAAACATTTAGCCACAAGGGGGTGGCCAAACTCTATTGTTGTTTATACCTACTCAATCCTCTTAGATCTCCTGCTAGTGTTGGTTCAATTTGGAATTAGTCGATTTGGGATAACAACAAATGTGAATTTCCATATTCTCTCTCTCTCTCTCTCTCTCTCTCTCTTCTCTCTCTCTCTCACTCACTCACTCCCCCCTCCCCTACCCCGTACCTCCCTCCCTTCGCAGCAATTAAACGACAGGCCACACTTCAAACATACATAAACACATGGCACGATTATAAATAGCTTATATAAATACCTTATGCAAAGTGTTGGAAACAAATCTCTTTATATACCCCCCCCCCCTGACGAGAGATTGGCCGAAGGCTGTGTCGGGTTTCACATATCAAATTGTTTGTTAACCTAAATCGGTCTCTTAATAGGGAGTGTTAAAAGAGCGTCTGAAGCAGGGGTATCACCATCCAATGTCAGATTATAACGAGAGGGGAAGTCATTATATGGCATTATCACTTGGTTCATTTGTTTGACTTTGAGAAAAAACACCTATCAGAGCCTCTTTGAGCAGCAGATTTGTTTGGACTTGGACTGACTGTTGACGATATATAGAGTATCACGCCAATATCTAGGCTACATTTGGAGTGCTTAGAAGACCTCTTTCTGCGTGCATTGTTGTGAGGCATTGTGTTAACATTTAGGGTTGCGATTGTGCTTTTGTGTGTGCTGTGTTTGTATTCCTAGATGTTTTTATTATAGTACACTACATGACCAAAAGTATGTGGACAGCTGCTCGTCACAACACCTCATTCCAAAATCATGGGCATTAATATGGAGTTGGTCCCACCTTTGCTGCTATAACAGCCTCCACTCTTTTGGTAAGGATTTCCACTAATGTGAACATTGCTGCAGGGACTGGCTTCCATTCAGCCACAAGAGCATTCGTGAGGTCGTGCACTGATGTTGGGCGATTAGGCCTGGCTCGAAATCAGTTTTCCAATTCATCCCAAAGGTGTTTGATGGGGTTAAGGTCAGGGCTCTGTGCAGGCCCGTCAAGTTCTTCCACACTGATCTCGAAAAACCATTTCTTTATGGACCTCGCTTTGTGCACGGGGGCATTGTCATGCTGAAACAGGAAAGGGCCTTCCCCAAACTGTTGTTCCAAAGTTGGAATCACAGAATCGTCTAAAAGGTCATTGTATGCTTGTAGCGGTAAGATTTCCCTTCACTAGAATTAAGGGGCCTAGCCCCGAACCATGAAAAATAGCCTCAGACCATTATTCCTCATTTACCAAACTGTACAATTGGAACTATGCATTGGGGTAGGTAGCGTTCTCCTGGCATCCGCCAAACCCAGATTCGTCCGTTGGACTGCCAGATGGTGAAGTGTGATTCATCATTTCAGAGAACGAGTTTCCACTGCTCCAAAGTCCAATGGTGGCGAGCTTTACACCATTCCAGCCAACGCTTGGCATTGTGAATGGTGATCTTCGGGCTTGTGTGCGGCTGCTCGGCCATGGAAATCCATTTTACGAAGCTCCCGATAAACAGTTATTGTGCTGACGTTGCTTCCACAGGCAGTTTGGAACTCAGTAGTTAGTGTTGCAACTTGAGGACAGATGATTTTTATATGCAATGCGCTTCAGCACTCAGCAGTCTTTTTCTGTGAGCTTGTGTGGCCTACCACTTCGCGGCTGAGCCGTTGTTGCTCCTAGACGTTTCAACTTCACAATAATAGCACTTACAGTTGACCGGGGTAGCTCCAGTAGGGCAGAAATTTTACAAACTAACTTGTTGGAAAGGTGTCCTCCTATGACAGGGTTTCGTTGAAAGTCACTGAGCTCTTCAGTAAGGCCATTTTACTGCCAATGTTTGTCTATGGAGATTGCATGTTGGTGTGCTTGATTTTATACACCTTCCAGCAATGGGTGTGGCTGAAATAGCCGAATCCACTAATTTTATTTGGTGTCCACATACTTTTGTACATGCACTGTAAGATAAGTAGATTCTTGTAATCTTCCCCATCTCCCTCTGTCAGTCTTTTTCAGGTGTTTCAGCACCTCTACTCCCTCGTTCTCTCTCTGTCATTCTTTATTTCTCTCTAGCCATCTTATTTACACATCTCTCTCTTTGTTTCTCTCTCATTTACTCTAGGCCATTGTATCTCTCTGTCTCTATCTCTCCCGCCCTCCCGCCCTCTCTCTCGCTCTACCCCCCTCCCTCTCCTTACATCTCTGACTAGGGTGGTGTGGTGAGGAGAGGGGAGTGTCTGTTCCAGAGCCATTAAACCAGGCATGTGCGTGCAATGTAAATGTAACCTCAGGGATGGAAACACAATAAAATAAAATCCACCCGGCCTCAGGTTTCAAAATGGACACTAACAAATCGCTCACACAGACAGGTTAGCTTAGATTTAGACAGTGAATATATTTCATTCCCCTTCAGTCTACTGGCCTGCAGAGGGCAGTCTGCTAGAGAGGTTGTGTAAGGGCATGCGCATGCCTGGTTTGACTAGAGCCGTATGGCCCTATCAAAGTAGTGCCTTATATAGGGAATAGGGTGCCATTTGGGTACAGCCCAGCATACATACATCACAGTTTATAGTTATCAGGAGCAATTAGGAACGGTGTACAGTCATTTAAATGGGACTGGCAAACTGTAGTGCACCTAAACAGAGGCTGCACATATCCCAAGTGCACTTATAAGGAGTGGACTGTCATTGGCCATCAGTCTTACTTTCTCCTTGTCAGTCGACAACAATCTGCCTTTATCTGTGTCCTCTGTCTATGCCTTGGACCGACTGCCCCCAACTATCTCTCTCTGTCTCTCTCTCTGTCTCACTCCCCCCCCCTCTCTCTCTCTCTCTCACTCTCTCTCACAGACACCTGTTACAACACCCTCAGCTTGTGTTACTGTTATAAATGTAATAGAACACTATGTCTTTCCTCTCCTCTCCTCTCCTCTCTCTCTCTCTCTCTCTCTCTCTACCCCTCTGTCTTTTCTGTCACTCTCTCTCTCCCCCTCTGTCTCTCTCTCTCTCTCTCTCTCTCTCTCTCTCTCTCTCTCTCTCTCTCTCTCTCTCTGTCTTTTCTGTCACTCTCTCTCTCTCCCTATGTTCTCTAGTTATGTTATCTGAACCTGGCTGCCACAACAACAATCTGGCTTTGCACTTTTTGTATGTAAATCATGATTGGGGTCAATTCCATAAAAATGTCAGTCTGCCCGGGAGTTGGATTGTACTCCGATGAAGAAACTCCTCATCCAATTGACTTCTGATGAAATCATACTGGCTGTATCCCAAATGGCACCTAATTCAAAATAATGAATGGCACCTAATTAGTCACATGCTTTGTAAACAACAGGTGTGGACTAACAGTGAAATGCTTACTCGCGGGCCCTTCCCCAATAACGCAGAGAGAAAGAAAATAGATAAATAGTAGAAAAGTAAAAATAGGTAATTATAAAGCAATAATAGATACACAATGAGCGATGATAGCTTGACTCATATACAAGGGTTACCAGTACTGAGTGGATGTGCAGGGGTACGAGGTAACTGAGGTAGATATGTGCATATAACTAGGAATACATGTGACGGATAATAAACAGTAGTCCAGGTAGCTGTTTGATTAACTATTTAGCGCTCTTGTGGCTTGCGGGTAGAAGCTGTTCAGGGTCCTGTTGGGTCCAGACTCGGGCACGGCTTGCCGTGTGGTAAACAGAGAGAATAGACTATGACGTGGCTGGAGTCTTTGACAGTTTTTAGGGCTTTCCTCTGACACCGCCTGGTATAGAGGTCCTGGGTGGCAGGGAGCTTGGCCACAGTGACATAGTAGGCTGTACGCACTACCCTCTGTAGCGCCTTGCAGTCGGATGCCAAGCAGTTGCCATACCAAGCGGTGATGCAGCAGTCAAGATGCTCTTATTGGTGCAGCTGTCGTACTTTTTGAGGAAATGAGGCTCCGTGCCAAATCTTTTCAGTCTCCTGAGGGGCAAGAGGTGTTGTCGTGCCCTCTTCACAATTGTGTTGTTGTGTTTGGACCATGATAGATCCTTAGTGATGTGGACACCTTATTCCCCATAGGACACTGGCCAAATTCCCTATATAGTGCATTTGGCCAGTGTCCTATGGGGAATAAGGTGCCATTTGGGACTAGGCCATATAGAAGGAGACAGGTATATTGTAATCTCTTCCCCTGCCTTGCTTTCTCCTCATATGACCTCAGTCTCTCCAGCAGCTGCTGATAATGCCTCTGTCCTTCGTTATTCCCTATATAGTGCATTTGGCCAGTGTCCTATGGGGAATAAGGTGTCATTTGGGACTAGGCCATATAGAAGGAGACAGATATATTGTAATCTCTTCCCCTGCCTTGCTTTCTCCTCATATGACCCCAGTCTCTCCAGCAGCTGCTGATAATGCCTCTGTCCTTCGTTATCCTTGTGGCCTCTGTCTTTCCCTCCTTTTTGCTCTCACACGCCTCTCGCTCTCATTCTCTCTCTTTCTTCCTCTTCTCTCTGTGACTCCTTTTCTCTCTTCTCACTCCTTATGTCTTTGTAATGGAGGTGTGTGATGGTGACGCGTGTTGCACTGCAAACAGTTCAAATGTTTTGAAGAAGACCTCTTGTACGCAATTGTTTCAGGCAACACTGAAGCACATTGGTTTTATTAATAAAGAAGCATGTTTGAAATCTACTTCTATTGTCCTCCAAGAGAAGCTGAATATTTTCGTCTCTTCTGTTGTTTCACTCTCTACAATGTATATTTAAAAAAGGAGGTGAAGGAAGAGGAGGAGGTGGAGTATAAAAGGTAATGCTGCCGGTGGTGATGATGAAGGTGAAGGAGGAGAAATCAACACTGAGTATAATAAATCAACTCATACTTTCAACTTTGAAAAAAGGTTTTGAAAGATTATTAGAAAGAGATAATAAGTAAGGAGAAGTGTGTTCTAATCCATGCCAACATGGCGGCATCAGTAACTGCTAGGTCAGTCCACCCCAGGCCACCATACTTTCAGACGAGAGTCTTCAAGCACCTTTTCCCCAATAGTTTGAGCACATACCGTTCTCCTCTCTAAAACTCAATGAAGCACCGTAGAGGAGCGAGCGGACAGACCGTCGTTCCACTGGACATCTGTTTATCAAGCGGCCGCATTAACACCGTGAAGGATGATGAGGAGGATGGTGGTGGTAGTGATGGTGATAATTAGTGCGGCGAAGGCTAGGTGGGGGTCGAGCGCTGGACCTTCACAGCTTAGGTGAAAACACGGGCGGTTACCAGGCAACCGTGTCCCTGCCTAGGCCTTGTAAGGCTCGGAGTGGCAGTGAGGCTGAGGGGTTGACAGCTCTACCACCGAACCCCCTGCGGCTAAATATAACTCCGAGGAGAGAGGGGAACAGAGAGGGAGAGAGAGGGGAAGATGGAGATTGAGAGAAAGCCAAAGAACAGAGAAAATAAGTGAGTAATAGGGGAAGACAGTATTGAGGAGTGACAGTTGAGAAAGCAAGTGAGAGAAAAAGTAAAGAAGAAAGAAGTATGAGAGAGAGAGATGGGGAGAATAAATGCAGTGTTAAAGGGGGCGGAAGGGTACAGTAACACTTGCTTATCCCCTCTGTCTTCTCTGGGAAATCCTCAACTGCAACCCCCACCTGTCTCATTTTACCTAAAATACACAAGGATAACCCTACCTATTAATAGCAAGTGTTGTCATCTGTCACCGGAGAAATGAGACCTTCTGTACAGTTAACTATTTTCCCCTCTGTCCTCTTTGTAGCCCAGCGACCGCTCCCATCATGAATTATCCCCAGTCAACATCAGATATTCCCAATTGTTATCAATCCATTCATAGCCAAAACATTCCCATTTCCTACCATCTGTCACGAGTCACTCACTCTCCACCCAGCATGTTCTTCTCTATCACTTTTGGCCAAGGACACCTGGGGATGTTCTGAAACAGAATTTATTTATGTGTTTTTTTTTGCAGTATTTAGTTTGAATCGAATCCTCAAGATTTATTTGTATTGATTCACGGGGTTTTGATTCATGGGGTCTCCTCACTATTCCATCGAGGCAAACATGTATCAAATCATCGCCATTTCGCGTAGCTATTTGAGCTCTTGCATTGTTTGGGTTATTTATTTAACCTTTACTTTGACAGGGAGTCGTGCTGAGACCAAGGTCTCTTTTGCGTAATTACAAACCTCCATTTGGCAAATCTGACCATAACTCTATAGTCCTGATTCCTGCTTACAAGCAAAAACACAAACAGGAAGTACCAGTGACATATCCAATACAGAAGTGGTCCGATGAAGCGGATGCTAAAATACAGGACTTTTTTGCTAGCACAGACTGGAATATGTACCAGAATTTATCCGATGGCATTGAGGAGTTTATCACATCAGTCACCGGCTTCATTAATGAGTGCATTGACAACGTCATCCCCACAGTGACCTTACGTATCAAAATCAGAAGCGATGGATTATGGGCAACATCCCCATTGAGCTAAAGGCTAGTTTCAAGGAGCGGGACACATCTGGACACTTAAAATAAATCCTGCTATGCCCTCCAATGAACCATCAAACAGACAAAGCATCAATACAGGACTAAGATCAAATCCTACTACACTGGCTCTGACGCTCGTCGGATGTGGCAGGGCTTATAAACTCTCACAGATTACAAAGGGAAACCCAGCCACGAGTTGCCCAGTGACGCGAGCCTAACAGATGAGCCAAATGCACTCTATGCTTGTTTCAAGGCAAGCAACACTGAGCCATGTATGAGGGCACCGGCAGTTACGACCACAATGGCACTGTTGGCACAAAGGCACTGTTAGCAGTAGCTGCAATTGATTCAGCAGCACAGGGAAGGCAAAGTGTTCCCATTTTGAACCATTTCATGTGTCTGAAGGTAGAACTCTGCCTACCCGGCAGGCCTAGAGAACAAATCAAGTGCACCTACGGGCTTACCGCTGGCCAATCAGATAGCTCACTGTCTGCACAGTTTCCTCGAGCTATAGACTGTAAAAAGACGCCTCGAACTCACAGCAAAGTTGATACTGTGAGATTTTAAATTATTTCAAAAGTTGATGTTTAAGTTGTTATTCAGCACTATCAACACTTCGTTCGACACCTTTATAAGCCATAAAATGTGTGTTCTCCCTACTTCCACTCACGTTACAACCAGTACTGCAGATACAATGAATGACTATAGCAAAGTGGTCCGATAAGCTTGCGTTGTTATTATTAGCAGCTTGTGCCTTTTTTAATATCAAGGAATATTTAACTTTCTCTGGTCATAGTAACAACATGAATTGGTGCATGAGGCAGAAATAATGGGGTGCGACTTGAGTTTTGCAATCAACTGGAACTCATTTCTCAATGGAGGAAAGGGAGAGCAGAGGGACGTCTAACAAATGAACTTGATATCCTGAATACAAAGCGTTATGTTTTGGGCAAGTCCAACACTGAGTACCCCTCTTCATATTTTCAAGCATGGTGGTGGCTGCATCATGTTATGGGTATGCATGTCATCGGCAAGGACTAGGACATTTTGTAGGATAAAAAGAAAGGGAATAGAGCGAAGCACAGGCAAAATTCTAGAGTAAAACCTGCTTTAGTCTGCTTTCCACCAGACACTGGGAGACAAATTCACCTTTCAGCAGGACAACAACCTAAAACACAAGGCCAAATATACACTGGAGCTGCTTACCAATATGGCATTGAATGTTACTGAGTGGCCTAGTTACAGTTTTGACTTAAATCGTCTTGAATCTATGGCAAGACTTGAAAAAGGCTGTCTAGCAATGATCAACAACCAACTTGACAGAGCTTGATTTTTTTTTTAAAGACATAAAGACTCCACAGCTGTAATCTCTGCCAAAGGTGATTCTAACATGCATTGACTCAGGGGTGTGAAAACTTATGTAAATGAGATGTTTCTGTATTTAATTTTCAATACATTTACAAACATTTCTAAAAACATGTTTTCACCTTGCCATTATGGGCTATTGTGTAGAGATGGGTGGGAAGAGTCAGGCTGTAACACAACAAAATGTGGACTAGGTCAAGGGGTATGTATACTTTCTGAAGGCACGGTATGTTATCATTCCCTGGTGTCCTATTTCAGTGGCTGCTTATTTTGGCTTTAGCCACAGAGCTAAAGGTGATTTATAGACCTGGGGGCACGATAAGGCAGTCCTCTCCTCTCCATCACCTCCTATGACAACACAATTTCATTACTCATCTGCATACACACAGCCTGTAGTATCATTCCACGCGCAATAATACCACTGCTTTGGTTATAAAAGAGATGTATGTGGGTGTGTGTGTGTGTGAGAGAGTTTGTGATTGTACGTCTGTGTGTGCAAAGAGTGAGGTGTGTGATCATATGCGTGTGCGGAGTGTAAAATGATCTGTGCTTGTGTTCATACAGGGTGGGTGTGAATTTGTTTCAAGGGGGTATTCTGTCATGTGGTGTGTGTATAGATGCATTGTGTGTGTGTGTGTGTGTATGCAGTGCAGCAGTGTGTGTGTAAGGCACAGAGTGTGTCTTGGCTCTTTAAGAGTAGATCAGTTGTCCTGAGTTGTGGGACCACCAGCTCAAAGCCCCAGGAATAAGGATAGGAACAGCGTTTGGAGCTTAGCACCATTCCACCCCAACACCTGTCACACACAGACCTAACTAGCACATACTGTACACACAGAGACATTTTAACTTACCCCGGAATAGCCCGGAATGTTGATACTTATGTCTGCAAGGCCATCATGTATATGTTCTCTCACTTTTCACACACAGGTCTATGTTTCTCCCATTTCCATGTTGTTCTCTACTTGTGGGTTAGGTCTGTCCATGTGTTGCCATATCTCTGCATCCCCATGTCTCAGTGAGAGTATCACTGTCTTCCTATCTGCAATTTTCTGTGTGTTTCCATGTTTTGTGTATTTATGTGTTTTTTTATGGAGGCTTCAAGTTTCCTTCGCATAGCACAATGACCTTATATCCAATGTACCATTGACTATTTTGTTACCAGCAAACTCAATTCAAGTTATTCCTAAAGCACTCTCTCTCTCTCTCTCTTTGCTCCTTCCTCTCTAAATGTAACCTCTCTCTCTCTCTCTCTCTGCTCCTTCCTCTCTAAATGTAACCTCTCTCTCTGCTTCTTCCTCTCTAAATGTAACCCCCCTCTCTCTCTCTCTCTCTCTCTCTTTGCTCCTTCCTCTCTAAATGTAACCTCTCTCTCTCTCTCTCTCTCTCTTTGCTCCTTCCTCTCTAAATGTAACCTCTCTCTCTCTCTCTCTCTCTCTTTGCTCCTTCCTCTCTAAATGTAACCTCTCTCTCTCTCTCTCTCTCTTTGCTCCTTCCTCTCTAAATGTAACCTCTCTCTCTCTCTCTTTGCTCCTTCCTCTCTAAATGTAACCTCTCTCTCTCTCTGTCTCTCTCTCTCTCTCTCTGTCTGTCTCTCTCTCTCTCCGTATTGGTGTCCCACTCCCTCCATCTCTTTTTTCATTAATCTGTCATTCTGTCATCACCATGGTGTGCGACCCAGCTTGCACCAGCCTTATATGGCAGAGGCAGTCGGAGAGAGAGACAGGGGGTTAAAAGGCACAAATATAATTTTCTTAAATCTTTCAGCGCTAACCTGTCAATGAGAGATGCACCCTGGGTCAACAGTGAGTGGCACCCCATGCTAGCTGTTCCTTGTGGAGAAACCCTTCTTCCTGCTACAGCATTCAGTGTTAGTACCAGATATGTAGCATAGCATGTTAGAACTAGCTAGCTAACATAGCATAGCACGTGAAGTCTAGCTATTTTATGGTTGCATGTTAGGTTTAGCTAGTTTGCATAGTATATCATGACAAGTCCAGCTAGTTAGCATAGCGTGTTAGGTGTAGTTAGTTAGCATGACATAATATAGCATGTTACTGTAACCTTGGTCTAAGAGCTAGCCAGTTAACATAACATGTTGCTAATGCAAAACCAGTTAGCATGGATCATTACTAGCTAAATAGCTTTTGAATTACATTTGGTTGTCATTTAGATTGCTGGTTATGTACCAGCTAATGTGACATATAGAGCTGCTGGTCAATAGGGCATATTTACATCTTAGACATAGACTTAATGGTTGTTTATAAGTGAGTGATCGCTTGTTTACAGTCTCTTGGAGGTGTACTTTGGATGTAGACTTTAGACTGAGGTGAAGATGAGATGGTTAGTAATGGGGGTTAGGAGGTGTTGAAGGGTGGCTGCAGTTGCTTCTCTAAGTAAACAGTCTTGCAAGATGAGACGGGTCGTCCGTCTCCAAGAAAAACTGTCACTCTCTGGATATGAGAGTAAACCTGAAACCCTCAGTGGCCAACCGAGTCCAACGATTCCTCCTGACGCATGTCACACACAGCAATGAGAGTAGATATGCAGACTGAAGCTGCTGCCATAAGTACTGACCCCTCCACGGAGAAGTTGAGACGCGGTTCTGTTACGGCTATACTATGCGTAGGTCATTTGCACAGTCACAATGAGTCTGTAGGGGCCAGCTAAGGGTAAGGGCTGTAAAGGGAGTGACAAGGCAGAGTGTTAACGGTGTCGAGAACTGAGGTGGTTATTGAGTACCAGGTCAAGAGTCAAAGGTCATCGCTGGTAAAATGAAGAGGAATGACAAGGGGGTCCTGAGGAGGGTGGTGGATGCAGGCGATGATGAGCAGGGTAGGGGGTCAAAAGAGGGTTGACACCCACCATCTCAGATTGTTCTGAAATTGTTTCTATAGTTACTAACAGATACAATTAGCATTCCTGAAACCTTATTTTGTTGAAATATAATTTGATCTCTGAGGAATTAAGCTAAATGATTTCACCCACATTGGACATTTCATTTATAGGAGTCAGATAATATTCCATAAATATAGTACCCGACATCCGATTTGAACCAAACGTTTTCCTACCAATGAGTAATCCATTTTTTTTCAAAAGCCACACACGGACTCCCCACACCCCATGCCAATCCCACCCCAATGACCAGTATACAGTATCAGATCTCTATTTTTGGCAATAAGTATGAAGCTGTGGCTTGGAGTATTGCTTCTCCATACTATGTCATGTGAATCTGGTGATGTTTTTTTGTTCTCTTGTTCAGACGGTTTTGTCATTTAAATTGCTTGCATTATCTACCATAAAGTAGTGTGCAAGTCGATAGATTTGTCTCATTATGAAAATAAATTGTGTGGTCATCCTCACAATTCAAGCCAGTCCTCCATGAAAGCAATCAGTTTTGCCTAATAGCGACCTAATGCTTCAACCCAACTCTGCTTGAATAGACCAACAGGTGGCTGATCTCTGAGAGGGCTATCCCTATGAAATTCTCATATGAAGACGTTTTCGACAAGCCCAAAACTTTGATGGAGAAATGGGCTAGGGACTCAAATGTTGTGACAGCCCTAATACAATAACGAATTGCAAGGCAGACATGTTTTTCAATAGAATGATCAGGAAACGGGTCTATATGTATTGTGATTAGTGACATGTACCATTAAACCCAACACAACCCTTTAACATTACAATTGTGAAACGCTATACAGTGTGTTTTTGGAACTTTTACCATTGAATACTATAAAGAGACAATAACATTAAAACTGCTGTAGCCTAATGGTTTGCTTGTTCACCAGGAATGATCTAACAGTAACTAATCCAGACCTTTTTTGAAGGGAATAAAGCACACACAAAGGGGCCACTTGAATTGCGGATGATTCATTTTCATCATGAGCCAAATCTATTGGTTTTCTACCCAAAGTTGCAAAGAAAATGTTGTGAGCTATTTAATAAACACGAGACCAGCAAAACTGATAAGAGTGTGGCAGTATAGCAGGAACAGCGGCATCTAGTGGTCAAAACCTGGTACTTTCACACAACTTTATGGTAGATAATGCAAGTGGCTTAAATTACTAATTTCTCTGAACAGAGGATGGGGACCAACAGCAGATTCACATGGAATACATTACATGGTATGAAGCTTCCTAATACCTGTCAAACATAGAGAACTGATACTGTATACTGGTTGTTGGGGTGTTTCTACCTGATTCTAACTACATTAACTATTTCAGAACAATCTGAGATGGTGGGTGCCATGGCTTGCTGAAACGACATGGAACGACTTGTTGGGCAAGTCCCACAACCTTAACACGGGACAGAAGATTATGTGACAATTCCATTGTTCTTTCTTAGAAATAATATCAAACTAGTCCGTTTTAAGCAGAGTTTCAACCCCATACGACACTGGCTGGATAAAACTGTAGCAAACATGATATCACAATGAGAGGAGGTTAGGAATGAGGTAGGCTAAGAGAGGAGGATATACATTAGAATAGTGTGAGCCACAGAGCATTTAAGCATGTAGCATGTAAATCTATCAAAATGACAAGATGTCAGGTCAGCCTGCTTAAAGGAACTGTCTGTTCACTTCACTCTACCCCTCCTCCCACCACAACTACAAACAAGAACAACCTTAACCTAACCTTCAACGCTCAACCCCTACATATGTTGCGTTAACGGGGTTAACACATTCCCCCACCACACCGAAATAACACCGAAATTTGTGAATCGCGCTGTACCGCTGTCTGACTGCATCACGAAGGGTTATTTATACTGAGGCAGCACAACTGCTACTGTAGCTACGGTTACCTCAAACGTTGCACTCTCCTAATAATACAACACACTATTTTAATGTTTTCAAATACTTGAAGCATTTGCTTTAGCCTGCATGGAGTGCCAGATGGGCGGGGTTTGCAGTTTTGCGACTTTCTATTGAAGGGATCATCAACTAGATTCAGCCGCAGGACAATTTTTTTCTGAAGCGGATGGTCGAGGTGTCGGGAAAAACAATCATTTGTAGACTACAAATTGACCGCAAGAAGCCCAAACAGATATATTTGACTAAAACATAATCATTTCAAACGTTGCTTACATTTGTAAACCATCACGTGTCTATTATTCGTAGGATAATCACTTGGAGCTGATTTCCTGGTGTTTTTACAGTCTTTTATGTCCAACAATGAGTAAAAACAAAAAATAATAACACAAACATTTGCTCAGAAAAGTTGGGGGGGCCAAATAAAACCACCTGCTGGCCAAATTTGGCCTGCGGACCACCAGCTGGGGAACCCTGTTCTATTGATTTTATTGCATTGGGTCAGGCAAGCTCAATCAAGCCCAGATGAAGTATGTGAATTTATTTCAAATGGTATTTGAACCCAGGTCTGCAACACATATGGTACTTCTTCTATCACTACTACTACCCTCGCTCATAGTCATTCCTCAAAGTACTGCCCCCACATCCTGCACATTGGATCAATTCCCATAGCCATAGCCCCTCTAGCGTTTCACAGCTGCTCAGTAGATATATGGTTCTGAGAACCACTGATGAAGTGATTCACCCTGAGGATGAAAGTTCTTTAGCTGCAACATTGGTCAAATAGTGTGTGACTTTGTTTTTCAATTTGGTCGGAGAACCACTGCATTACAATAACTATGAACTAAAGATTGATTCATAAAGACACTCAAGTCCAAATAGATGGAGCATCCAAACAATAAGGAGATCTGCAGTGAATAGCCACATTCATTGCTAATACATGCTCATCGTATTCCTTGTCATTATTTATTTCTCTCTCTTATTTAAATGATTGTTTTTAACGTATTTTATTTCCTAATATTTTGTTGTTGTGTTTTACTGTCAAGCAGCGATAATTTTGGCACTCTTATTTAGATTTCATTTAGTCAGTCATTTTTACAAAAATATCATTAAGTTGTATTTTTTGTCATTTGAATAATGATTTAGTCTAGTTATTGTCAAAATGATGAAAACAAGTTGACAATTTTAGTCACCTAAAATACCTTTCATTTTAGTCACATTTTAATCACATCATGTTTGTATTGCCTCATTAACGTACAGTATAAGAATTATCTAGCCATGTAATTCAGCCTAATTCTTTATTCAGCCTACATTGAGAAAGAGAGAGAGAGAGAGATGTAGATGTAGAGAGAGATGTAGAGAGAGAGAGATGTAGATGTAGAGAGAGAGAGATGTAGAGAGAGAGAGAGATGTAGATGTAGGGAGATATATAGAGAGAGGGATATAGAGAGAGAGCTGTAGATGTAGAGAGAGAGAGAGATGTAGATGTAGAGAGAGAGAGATGTAGATGTAGAGAGAGAGATGTAGATGTAGAGAGAGAGAGAGATGTAGATGTAGAGAGAGAGATGTAGATGTAGACAGAGAGATGTAGATGTAGAGAGAGAGATGTAGATGTAGACAGAGAGATGTAGACAGAGATGTAGATGTAGAGAGAGAGATGTAGATGTAGAGAGAGAGATGTAGATGTAGAGAGAGAGAGATGTAGATGTAGATAGAGATAGAGAGAGAGATGTAGATGTAGAGAGAGATAGAGAGAGAGAGGGATGTAGAGTGAGAGAGAGATGTAGAGATATATATATATATATATATATAGAGAGAGAGAGATGTAGAGAGAGAAAGAGATGTAGATGTACTACATCATTGGGCGAAACAGTCATTAGCTCTCTTCAAAGTCATTAGCCACCGTTCTTCTTTTGGACATCAATGTGGCTGCGGCATCTGTGGACATTGATAACAATGGCAATGATGTGACGGAGGTGAAACCCATATTACTTTGCCAATTCTTTGTGGCACCATCTGGTGATTGAGCTATTATAATTTCATGAATAGAGTCAATTGCATGAATAGAGTCAATGTTATTCCTTATTCAACATGTCCAGTGGCGACCCATCATTCAGGGCATGTGGGGCAGAGCACCACCTGTTTTGAACCTCACATTTTTAGCAAAAAATAATTGATCAGTTTGTCACATATCAGTTGGCAAACAATGTAAAAAAATATATATATATATATTTGAGTTAATAAAGCCGCATACAAACATGTTCTGTTTTCTTGAGAAAGGCAGCTCCAAAATGCAGGTGTTTCAGCCTAGCTCAGTGCTTTCTGTGGTGGTGGGGCAAGCCAGCAGAAAATATGGAGCGTTGCGCCGTGATTGGCTCAGTGTTCTGTCACTCATGGGGACACTACGTCACCGCCAAGTCTAAGGGTAGAGCTCGAAAATTCTAGCCCATTGGGTGTTGCCATAGAGTTACATTAGAAGTGCCCATTCAAGAAGGCTCAAGGTCATTGGCCACAGATGACTTCAAATCACGTTATATCTAGAGTAGCTTTGATTGGACAGATCATGTCAACATCATACATTCAAAATCTTAGCTCGCAGTCATCATCATGAATCAAGTTGACAATCTACTGGCAAATCCTTTTTAATCCTTGTCATATGAGGCGAAATAATGAAGAGAAATTATAGATAAAACGTATCGGTGCTCATCGGCCATTGGACATAAACATTACACAACAAGTTGGAAATCGCAAATTCAACAATGAGTGGTTTGGAAGGAATCAGTGGCTAACTGTGAGTTCAAGACAACTGGGAACTCGGGAAAAACGAGCTACGACTTTTTCATCCAACTCGGAATTGTAAATCGGGAACTCGGGCCTCTTTCTAGAGCTATGACCTGAAGATCACTGACGTCATCATGATTCAACCTTTTTTGTTGTTGTTCCCAGTTGTCTTGAAAGCACCATACATCCAGAGAATGCCAGACTTTGATGACAAAACAAGGTGAGTCCAAACATGTATTGTATGCTGCTGCATAAATGATGTAATAAGCCAGGGAGGCATACTCTAGCTAAGAAAGTAATACTAAATGTATATACCCCCTTTATTTATCCTACGGTTCTGACTTGGTGTACAGGGAGAACACCGTAAGAACGGCCCGTGTTCTGAATTCTGTCGCTGTACATTTCAAAAGTGCTGAACAAATAGTTATATTGACAACTTCCGTCCTAGCTCGCTCATTAATGTCTTCATCGAAATTACGGATGGTCTCTTATCTGCTCGTCATCCCCTTATGCCATAGTTTGTACATCTCAATTGTCAGTAGAAACCACATTTGTTGAAACAAGTCAGCCATATCAGCTATGTTTAAAGGCAGTAAATGAGGCTGAATGAACTGTTTCGCTGCCAGACAAGGTTCCGCTGATAGCCAAGTGCAGCGGTAAGGTGTTGGAACTGCTGTTGGGACAGCATTATGTTGGCTCTAACAGTTTGTGGGCACCGTTTGTCACCATTGTACTGCAATTCATGTATTGTTTAGTGTTGTGTAGTGTAGTGTAGTGACTTTGCTGGCATGCATCCCACCTATTTTTTTAGTTTGTTGCCCCACCAAGATTTACATGCTAAAATCGCCACTGAACATGTCAGAGGCATGTTTGTTCTAAATAGCATATTTCTATCTGAACGTTCCAAAACATTGCATCCTGCTGAACGTACCCCAGGTTGTTAGATATAGCTACAGTAGCTAATGAGATAACATGACTGAACAAGGTGTTGCCCAAACAAATGGTAACGGTCCCGTACGCAAGTAGCCTAGTTTTAGAACAGCCTGGGCTAGAATCAAGACGTTTTCTCTGCGGAAAAGAGGGAGACTCGGTTACGTTGGCTACCAGAGCCTGGCTATGAAGTGCAGTGGTGAAAGTGGAAGAGCTGAGCAAGACTACAAATTCAAAGACAGCTACTACTTTTCTCTTTTCTATACTCAAGGGAGAGAAAAACACAAGTAGACTGATGTTTTACTATTAAACTCAATGCTGCTATTGTTTTTGATTTCGTAAAGCAGCTTGTGTTTTCTTAACCAGGCAAAGGGCAGCTAACTAGAAGGCTGGTGGTGACTGGTTAGCTCCGGGGAAGCAAGAGAGTCACCTGCACGATGTGTATAATCTGTCACGCTCATTGCGTGCTCCTCCGCAGCTCACCAGTTGATGTAGGCTGTGCGTGCCGGGTCCTTCCCGCTTGCTGAACAGAACTGCGCTGCAAATCTGTGCTGCTAATATTAATTGTGCTTTTCACTAAAAAGCTCTCAATCTCTCTGGAAACTCTTGTCCAGTCCACCTAGCAGTCAGATTTTAGTCACAGAGATACAGTAAATTCGTCTCGTTTTAGTCAAATGAAATGGAGAAAAAAAAACATTTTTGTTTAGTTTTTTTTCTGGGTCTATTTAGTTAGTTATAGTCTCGTCAACTGCCCCTGAAAAAATAGGTGTTTGATGAATATTTTGTTAATGGAATTAACAAATTAATTCATTTAAATAAACCTATCCCGGTAAAGCCGGCTTCACCCCCAAAAAATCACGTTTCCCCATCATCAAAGGCATATGTAGAATCTCTAGGAACTGTATTTACCAGATGTAAAGTGAAATGTGTCCCTCACTATCAAATAAACGTCTGAATCCAACTGTTGTGTTAACCGCACCATATTCCTGCTGTGTAAACAGCAGGGTTGGGGCCAATTCAGAATTTTATTCAATTCAAACAATGAATTTGAACTCAATTTGAATTGATCACACCTACAGGAAGCAGGATTTGAATTGAAGGAAGAATCATTTCATTCAAAACCATTCAAACCAATTCAACTGAGACACGTAACATGAAAGGATCATTCATTTGACAAATCATTTATCAAAAGGATATGCCACCTATTAATGCAAAAATACAGATTTCTAATATTCATTTGAACTTTGATTATAATTTAAAGAGTCAGTCAAACAGTATTATTCTTTGTCACAAGATGTTCCCTTCCATTCTGCGGTGTTTGATTTAATGTATTCTGGGGTTTTTCCCCACCAGATATTTTTAAAAAATTAAGGAATTATGAATGATTATAGACAACCCACAACATGATCTTGGAATATTTCCAGACCACTATAATTATAAAAATTTGTTTAATACCACATTCAATTAGTTTTAGCCAAATATTTATAGATATTTAAATTTGAAATCGTTTTTTTTATGGTGTAGAATGCCCTGCGTGCTTTCTCTCTCAGTTCATTCTCCGCCCCATTTAGGTGTCCAACTGAGCTTATTATTAAGCCTGAGTAATTGTAGTGTGCAATACTCTATAAACTTTGGTCTAATTCCCTGAGATCTGGATATTCTCTGGAAAATGGGTCTGCTAGGCTCTGCTAGAGGCCATGTGCTGTGGGTGACAGCAAGCACAAGTCATCTGCGAAGAGCAGGCATTTAACCTCTTAATTGTGGAGACTAAGACCAAGGACTGAGGATTTTTCTAGAATAGTGCCCAATTCATTGATGTAAATATTGAAGAGCGTGGGGCTGAGATTGCAACCCTTGCAAAGGCCCTGCCTCTGGTTAAAGAATTATGTTCTTCTCTTGACAATTTTGATGCTGCACCTGTTTCCCCCCTAAATTGTCATATTATTATGCCATTTGATTGAATTATGTCATACGTTTTGCCCCTGCACCACTTTCAATAACTTTGTAGAACAGTCCTGTACGCCAAATATAATAAAATACTTTTTGGAAGACAATAAAGCGAGCATACACTGGTGTTATTGTGGTGGACATGTTATTCTATCAGGATGTTTAGGGTGGAAATATGATCGGTTGTGCGATGGTTTGGTATAAATCCAATTTGGTTTTTACTCAAGACGTTGTGCTTATTAAGGAAGCTTAGAACTCTCTATGTCTCTGTCACTGTACTCTCTATTTGCCTCTCTCTCTGTCCCCCCTCTCTCTCTTTATCTCTATCTGCCTCTCTTTCTGCTCCCCCTCTCTCTGTCCCCCCTCTCTTTCTTTATCTGCCTCACTATCTGTCCCTCCTCTCTATCTGCCTCTCTCTCTCTGTCCCCCTCTCTCTCTTCATCTCTATCTGCTTCTCACTTTGTTCCCTCTCTCTCTTCATCTCTATCTGCTTCTCACTTTGTTCCCTCTCTCGCTCCATCTGCCTCTCTGTCCCCCTCACTCTCTCTGCCTCTCTCTGTCCTCCCCTCTCTTTCTGTACCCTCCATTTCTCTCTATCAGCCTTTCTCTCTGTCCACCCTCTCTATCAGCCTTTCTCTCTCTTCATCTCTATCTGCCTCTCTGTCCCCCTCTCTCTATCTGCCTCGCTCTCTACCCCCTCTCTCTCTCTCTCTGCCGCCCTCCCCTCTCTTTATCTCTCTCTGTCCCCCTCTCTCTCTCTTCATCTCTATCTGCTTCTTACTTTGTCCCCTCTCTCTCTCCATCTGCCTCTCTCTGTCCCCCTCTCTCTACCTGCCTCTCTCTCTATCTGCCTCCTCTGTCCCCCCTCCTCTCTCTCTCTATCTACCTCTCGCTCTCTGTACCCCCCCTTTGTTCTATCTGCCACACTGGACCCATCATTAAATGCCCCCTACCTCTCATTCAAAGCACCCCTGCCCCTATCTCCCCCTCCCTGTTCTACTGACCATGCTCGATCCAAAAACATATCTTATTTTCAGTTTGACGGCAGACAACGGACCCCCTCTGCAGTTGGTGACCAATTCTTCCACGCGTGACTCCCCCAGGACCCTCCCGGCCCACCCACTTTTGCTCCCCTCAGCCAATGAAGTGCAGGCGCATGGTGAGAGAGCACCAATCGCACCACTTTTGTGTCTGTATAAAACTTTTCATGAGCCTGTGCCAGGTTGCACTTTCTGTCAGTCCAGGGCTCCAGTTTGCCGGAGAGGTGAGAGAGAGAGTTGTGAGAGGGGAGAGAGAGTACGAAGGGGGTTGACAGTTTTTATCCCAATCCCACACTTTTATAGAGTGATGGGTAACAAATCATTTCTCTGGTTGTAAAACCTCATAACTGGAGAACTACTGACTGAGCCAAGCCACGCATTACTGGACAGACGTGTCCTAAACATGTCTTTGTTTTGTTCTCTTCTTCTGAAGCGTCTCCTGTTTGGTGAGGATGGAGAATGCACACGCAAAAGAGCCGGAAGAGGTCGTGTCATACTTTGGTGTCGACCAGACCACCGGCCTCACACCAGAACAGTTCAAGAAGAACCTGGCCAGATATGGTCACAATGGTGAGAAAGAGAGACTGAGATGGATGGATGGATGGATGGATGGATGGATGGAAAAGAATAGAGAAACCAAGGGATGGACAGAGGTACATGGAGATAGATAAGAGGATGGATAGAGCATGTTGGAAAGATGATGGTGAGGAGGAGGAAGAGGAGGAGAAAAAGGAGGAGGATCTGGTTGGGTGTAGAGGTTCAGACCCAAAATGGGGTTCATTGGTCCTAAATGCTGTGGAAATGATGAATGCAATGGAGGGATAGACAGACATACATACATACATACAGACAGCAACAGGTGTTCCACTGGCTTGGACAATAGTTAGTCTTTGTTTTGGTTATGAAGAGGGGAAGGTCGGATGTTGACTCTTTGTGATTGGCCGTTGGCTGGCTGGCTGGCTGACTGACACATTGGCATACGGCAAGCAAAATGGTTCACGTGACCTTGTGATGGTGCGGCAGATGCCATTTGAAGGTCAGCGGCACCAAAGGATGCTTGGGTAGTGTAGTTTGTGATCAGTCCAGTACAGGCTCTCTATCGTGGTTGGTTGGATTCCAGAAGTTCATGACAACTTCTACTTGCATAACTGTTGTATCAGTCCTTTTATTTGAGTGTATTTGCAGTTAACACCCTATAATAACATTGAGGGGCTAAGCATCAGACTTGATATACAGAGGCAAAAGTCAAGTTTTGAAGCTTATGATAATATTTTTTTACAAAAATGTTTCTTCTTGGTCATCCGTGCTTAAATCATGATATGAAGCATTGGTATAGTCATTGTCTCATCCAGCCAATGAAAAGCAACGACAGACTCAAGGCTCTGATTGGCTAACCAATCAGAGGTCAGTGAGAAGGACAGAGGTTTGCTATGGCTACTGTCGGGCCGACCTGGGACAAACCAAGGCCCTAACACTCGTTTGCAAACGTTTGCTAAAAAAACAACAACACTTAGTTCGATCCTTTAGAAATAAAGTAGAATCACAGTTGTGCAATACCAGTTTGTTCATGTTTTTGTATAATTTGAAGGTTTGAAATGAGTTCAGAGAGATTTCAGTCCTGACGTAAGTTATCAATCAAAAGGTGGATGACATGAGCTAAGTAAAGGTTTTTAGCTAATTAACTATAGGCATCAAGTGCACAAGTTTGCACCTGTATTTTCAGTGACCTGACCTGACCGATAGCATTTCTGCTATCAAAGTTAGAGGTAGCAGGCCTAATGCTGATCTCAATTAGCAATGTTAGTAGCAAATAGCAATGCTATGGTAATAATCTCCCGTCTCTCGCTTTCCCCTTTTACAGAGCTGCCAGCTGAGATTGGTGAGTTCCCAACGTTATCTTTGCCCCTCACACACCTGTCTGTGGTCGGTCTGCACACACACTCCTATTTCTGTCCCAATGTCCGGGAGGTTACACATCCCATCAGTCACACTACCTCTTTATTTCTTGCCACCATGTCACACACATTTGCAGTCACACATACACACCTGTTGCTCTGCTTCCTGCCTGAGATGATGGACTTCCTGTCAACCCTCCAGACATTCCGATTCACCCATTTGTCTCTGTATATGCCCCCTCTAGGGTTTAAAATCACTGGATTGGTTGGTTTAGAGTAGCCATATTTCTTATCCAATCCGATGCTTGACAGGGAGTGGCTACACACTTCAGAGAGAAGGAAGGGGAGGATGTGAATGGGATTACTCTTCTTGTCATAACATAACTTCTCATAACCCTGAAAGAAAAGGATCTTCCTATGCACAGATCTGTGTCCTTACATACCCATCCCATCTGTCACACAAAACCTCAAAAACACAGAAGTAAAAACTTAAATGGGGTTATCACTAGTTATCACAGTCACAAAGTCATAAACCCCACCTATTTCTACAATTTCTCTTCTAAAAATTGGATTTTAAACCAGAGGTGGCCGGTAGCACCTCAATTGGGGAAAACCGCCTCATAGTGATGGCTGGAACAGAATCAATGGAATGGTATTGAACACATCAAGCACACAATTTCCATGTTTTTGAGACCATTTCATTCACTCCATTCCAGCCATTATTATGAGCCTTCCTCCCCTCAGCAGCCTCCTGTGTTTTAAACCTAACCCTAAACTTAACGTTAATCTTAACCACACTTCTAACTTTATGCCTAATCCTAACCTTAAATTAAGGCCAAAAATGTCATTTTTGCTTTGATAAATTTTTATGATATACCCAGTTTTGACTCTGTGGCTGTGTTATCCTTCCAGTTGTGTTACGTGTTTTTATAATTTTTTTTATTTTACCTTTATTTTACTAGGCAAGTCAGTTAAGAACAAATTCTTATTTTCAATGACGGGCTAGGAACAGTGGGTTAACTGCCTGTTCAGGGGCAGAACGACAGATTTGTACCTTGTCAGCTCGGGGATTCGAACTTGCAACCTTTCGGTTACTAGTCCAACGCTCTAACCACTAGGCTACCCTGCCGCCCCGTGTGTCTACCCATGAGAGATTATTATCACACTGACTATTCCTCCCTGTAACGGTTATGATTCTCACGTCTGACAGTACTATATCATCGTGATGCAATAGAGACATGGTCATCGAAATTGTTAAAAAGTTTTAAAAACAATTCAAATAAATGCAACAGTTGGACAATGGATGAAGACACTGCAAACCAGATATTGACTGAATTGTAGCACATAAAACATTTTACTGGCACGGACAAAGAATGAACGGAGGCCAGGGATTTAGGTGCGAATTTAGATATTCAATTTATTGTAGAATGTCCCAATATTTGGGGGGGCGGCGGGGGGGGGGGGGGTGCACTCATATATACATTTTCTTATTATATCAGCTATTTGTTTGTGTGTTAAAATAAGGGAACGTATATGTGCCTACTTTGCATATATTTGCATGTATGCATGTATTTGCATATATTACACATTAACATAAAGGGGAGAGACAGGGCTGTAACAACCAAACACTTGCACTGTCTACCATATTTGCATTTACCTGCGCTGTCTCGACTGCCTCATTAATTACAGTTATTTTATTTTATTTAAAAATATAAAAAATTCACTCCTATTTTTCGTGGTATCCAATTGGTAGTAGTTACAGTCTTGTCTCATCGCTCATCGAGCCATGCGTCCTCCAAAACACAACCCAACCAAGCAGCACTGCTTCTTGACACAATGCCCATCCAACCCGGAAGCCAGCCGCACCAATGTGTCGGAGGAAACACCGTACACCTGGCGACCTTGTCAGCGTGCACTGCGTCCAACCCGCCACAGGAGTCGCTAGTGTGCGATGAGTCAAGGATATCCCTGCCGGCCAAACCCTCCCTAACCCGGATGACGCTGGGCCAATTATGCACCGCCCCATGGGCCTCCCGGTCGTGGCCGGCTGCGACAGAGCCTGGACTCGAACCCAGAATCTCTAGTGGCACAGCTAGCACTGCGATGCAGTGCCTTAGACCACTGCACCACTCAGGAGGCCCCTTCATTAATTACTGTTGTTGTCACTTTATTTAGCATAAATCAACAAGTGTATCAATAGCAGAATACCCTTGGATTATAAATCAACAAGTGTATCAATAGCAGGATACCCTTGGGTTATAAATCAACACGCTTGGCTCTGGATTACACCTACTTTACATTGTTTGTGAGACCAGACATGCACTACATGATCAAAAGTATGTAGACACCTGCTCGTTGAACATCTCATGCCAAAATCATGGGCATTAATATGGAGTTGGTTCCTTCTTTGCTGCCATAACAGCCTTCACTCTTCTGGGAAGACTATCCACTAGATGTAGGAACATTGCTGCGGGGACTTGCTTCCATTCAGCCACAAGAATGTTAGTGAGGTTGGGCACTGATGTTGGGCGATTAGGCCTGGCTCGCAGTGGGTGTTCCAATTCATCCCAAAGGTGTTTGATGGGGTTGAGGTCAGGGCTCTGTGCAGGTCAGTCAAGTTCTTCCACATCAATCTCGACAAACCATTTCTGTATGGACAGAAATGTGCAAAGGGGCATTATCATGCTAAAACAGGAAAAGGCCTTCCCCAAACTGTTGCCACAAAGTTGGAAGCACAGAATCGTCTAAAATGTCATTGTATGCTGTAGAGTTAAGAATTTGCTTCATTGGAACTAAGGGGCCTAGCCCGATTCCATGAAAAACAGCCCCAGACTATTATTCTTCCTCCACCAAACTTTATAGTTGGCACTATGCATTTGGGTAAGTAGCGTTCTCCTGGTATCCGCCAAAGCCAGATTCGTCAGTTGGACTGTCAGATGGTGAAGCGTGACTCATCACTCCAGAGAATGCGTTTCCACTGCTCCAGAGTCCAATGTCGGCGAGCTTTACACCACTCCAGTCGATGCTTGGCTTTGGCATGGTGATCTTAGGCTTGATGCTAGCTTTGTCAAGAGTGTGCAATGCTGTCATCAAGGCAAAGGGTGGCTACTTTGAAGAATCTCAAATGTAAAATATATTTAGATTTGTTAAACACTTTTTTGCTTACTACATCATTCCATATGTGTTATTTCATAGTTTGGATGTCTTCACTAATTACTCTACAATGCAGAAAATAGTCCAAATAAAGAAAAACCCTGGAATGAGTAGGTGTGTCCAATCTTCTGACTGGTACTGTAAGTGTCAAGACGAAGCTTTAGCGTTCTTATAGATTCAACGGGAAGCCAATGTATCTGCGGTCATAACGGGGGGACGACGACGACAGGCACAAGCAAGAGAATGAAAGAATCGCAGGAGTAAAGTGAAAACAATCAATCGAGTGAGATTTAAGTGACAAGGTTTTGCGCCCCACAAACAGAGGGGCTGAATAAGATAGCCCCTCAGGTGGTCGGCCGGGCATGCACGTTGCTAGGGAACATTTCTGTTGGTTTCCACATTGCATGATGTTGGCAAGTGTCTTGAAGAGTGCACTCCTCTTTAGGTCGGATTGGTCTGCGTGTGTAACCACACAAAACAATCGTGAGATAGTAGTATTGCGATTTCATTTGGCAGTATTTTTATTGTTGTATTGTGCTAATACACTCCTGCCAACACACACAGATCCACACACACTGACATTATTCTCATTCCCCCCTCTCTTTCTATCTGTCTCTCTCTATCTATCTGCCTCTCTCTCTCTCTATCTATCTGCCTCTCTCTCTATCTATCTATCTGCCTCTCTCTCTATCTATCTATCTGCCTCTCTCTCTATCTATCTGCCTCTCTCTCTCTCTCTCTCTCTCTCAGGTAAGACCATCTGGGAGTTGGTCGTAGAGCAGTTTGAGGATCTGTTGGTCAGAATCCTGCTGCTGGCTGCCTGCATCTCTTTTGTAAGTAGACAAAATGTTGTCACTGATTTTGACCGACTATGGCAAAAAGATATTGCTACAGGGGAAAGATTGCAGAGTAATGACACAAGACGAGGTAAAGACATGACCTCCTAGTCGCTAGATTCATTGCTGCGTTAGAATGGTGAATGACTTTAGGTGTTCTGTTCCTAACTTCATTGGTATAAGACAAAGTGATGCCATCTGGTCTGTTCCTCAATGATTGGTGTAATTAGAGGGAGGGGAAGATATTCATGTATTGATAATACCTATTGAGTCTTCTCAGATCTCCACAAGTGGGTTAGGGTCTATACAGGTCGATAGGTTTGGGTGTATGTATGCGTTTGTTGGTGTTAGCACCTGTAAGGTCACTGTGAGGTCACTTCCTGTCAATTTCCTCCCTCCACGTCCTCTCCTTACCCCAACGCAGGATGGGTAAATGTTTCAGCGTAGCAGCTGTGCATGGTGGCAGAGGCCATGAGAGGACACTGAAGGCTAACACACACACACAAGGTTACATACCTGCACAATGAAAGACACATACTGTACACACACACAAGTCAATTATGCTTTGCGTACACACACACACACAGAACACATGCTGTGACCTGTCAAGTTATATTTCACATGGATTGATGTCCTCCCTCTCTCCCTCCCTCGCTTACTCACTCACTCGCTCACTCTAGGAATCCCTCCCCCATCCCTCTCTCTCACTATTTCATTTCACTGTTGTCTCCCCTCCACCCTCCTGTCTCGCTCTCTCTTTTCAAATCTGTTTTGGGGGTAGATGGGGGTGGGGGTGACACAATGTTGTCACCCCCCCCCAACGCTCTGTCCCTGGCCAGCTGTCCTTATGGCCTTAGAAAGAATGGTGTGTGTGTGCATGGTGTGTACGTGCATGTGTGTTACAAGAGGGCGCGAGGGCCCGCGTTATTTTAAGAAAGTCTCAAGCCAGGCCGAGAAACTGTATCCTTCCACAAAGGTCAGGGATGAAAGGAACGAAGGATTGCCGGCGAGAACGCAAGAGAGAGACAGTGTTGCACAATGGCATTGATTGTTGCGAAGACAAAACAAACCGGTGATGATAGGTACATACAGCATATGGTTGAGGAAGACACTGTAGTGATTATATTATGCATTTATGAATGACATATTATTCAGTTGATATACTGCGTGAATGCATAGGCAATATTGTTGCAATGTTTCTCATGTACTTTCAAGTGAAGTTTTGCGTGGAATGGAAGGGTTCTACGATAGCATGGTACGTGTGAGGAGGCTACAATGGATTTCAATGAGGTACCTTTTAGAATAGAGAGACAGAGAGGATGAACGATGTGGAGATCTTAAAAGAGAGGGAATAAGAGAATAAATGGATAGAAACAAGAAAAGAAAGAAAGAAACAAGCAAAAGAAAGAACGAAAGAGAAAGAGAAAGAAAGAGAAAGAAAGAAGGAAAGAGGATGGAAGAATTAAATCGTTGCACTAAGGAACAACGGAGTAGAGGTGGGAGAGGCGATGGAAGAAGGTAAAAAGAGGACGGTTTGGACAAAGGAATAGGCAATAAAGAATAATGGATGGACATATAAAATAATGGAGGGATGGAGGGATTTCTGTCTCTCCCTGTGGGTTAGATTGCTTCTCACTCTGCTTCAGTGGATCAGAACTGATCTGTGTCCATGTCAACACAGCCTCTTTCCTAAACAGACCAGTGACAACAACTCGTTACACTCACATACACGAAAGCGCATACACACACACGTGAGGAAACACACACTCAAAAACTCCCTCTATCACACATGCATGGACACGAATACAAAAAAAAGGCTGGCATAGAGTGGAAAAAAGTGATTCTGATATAGGTGCATACTGTCAAGTGTCATACAAATGCATTCCATTCCATTGTCAATAAACATAAATTCTCTCTCTCCCTCTCTTTCTCTCCCTCTGTCTCTCTCTCGCTTTCAGGTGTTGGCCTTGTTTGAGGAAGGTGAGGAAACAGTCACAGCCTTCGTGGAACCCTTAGTCATCCTCCTCATTCTCATCGCTAATGCCATCGTTGGAGTCTGGCAGGTCAGTTAGTGGAAACATACACACACACGCGCACACAAACACCACACACACACACACACATAATACATCACATGCATTAGTTTACCCGCTCAGGGTCAGAATGTGTTAACCGCGGGGTGGGGAGTGTGGGGTGGGGGGGGGGTGTTAAAAGGGGAAATGCAGCAGCCCCCAGTCCCACAGTAAAAATACAGAGGGACGATCGGGTTACCGCAAGCCACAAGCAGCGGGTCCATATTGGCCTTGTGGTGGTCATTTGGAAACTATGTACAAGGATTCACACATAGGGGGGTTATGGGACGAGGGAGCGGGGAGGGGGTGGATGTGACGGGTGTAGGGGGTGGCCATATTGGCATAAGTCTGGCTTTACACTTCTGGACGGGAGGTCAGGAGGAACTGATTTTCTGTGGGGTTATTGTTGCCCTGTAGGAGCGCAATGCAGAGAGCGCCATCGAGGCTCTGAAGGAGTATGAACCTGAGATGGGGAAGGTTTACCGGTCGGACAGGAAGAACGTCCAGATGATCAAGGCCAGGGAGATCGTCCCTGGAGATGTGGTGGAGGTGTCCGGTAAGATTCAGATCTGTGCCCAAGGGCAACTTCTACCCCAACCGCCCAAGAGTTGTAGGCCCAGTTCCAAGTCGACCCATAGCCCCAATACCCACAAGCCACTAAAAATGAATGTAGATCTGATGTAATCGATAGAGAATCTACCTGGCCTATCAGAGACGAAGGGTGTACAATTTGTCACAAAATATGTCAAAGTGCTTGAATCTGTCAAATCCTCTCAGATGAACATCACGTCTTAATAATTAAACAAACAAGGCCTAATACCCATAGTGAATATTGTCAGTCTACTGGTTGACAGACACATCACAAAGGGCACTCTATTCACTTTATAGTCATAGGGCTCTGGTCAAAAGTAGTGCACTATGTACTGTAGGCCCCAGGACCCCTGAGGGTACTTGGCATATCCACAGAGTGTACTTGAGAAGACTCATGACACCATAGGGCTACTGGTAAAATGCACATGGGGGGGTACTCAGGGCAGAGCAAAATTCACTTGGTGGTACAGTAACTGAAAAAGGTTGGGAACCACTGATGCAGGATATAGGCTGATATCTGTGATGCATACCAGCGGCTGGTCCTGGGTCAGATTGCTTTATCGCTCTAATGGTTAAGGTTAGGTTTAGGGTTGGCTAATCTGATCCAAGTATAGATAAAGGGACCGATTTGACCAATAAGGGCGCATTTTAATGTTGAATGCGTGTTATTCATTTTTGCAGGCACAATTTCCAAATTTAGCAGGTGACCTAAGAACAAACACTATAATTAATGCATTACATTTATATTTGACATTTTACAGAGGCTCTTATCCAATGAGTCTTACAGTATTGAGTGCATACATGTTTTCTTTTGAACCCACAACCCTGGCATTGCAAGTGCCATGCTCTACCAACTGAGCCACACGGGACCTGCGCCAATGTACTAGATGTGTGGCTTGGCATTGTGAACGAGTGTGTGTGTGTGTGTGTGCCCGTGCGTATTTGAGAGGGTAAGAAAGAGAGAGAGAGAGAGGGATAGAGAGCGTATGACAATGACTAAGTGTCATTGTGTGAAGAAGAGAGGGAGGGTGGCTGTCCTTGTGTCCTTGAGACAGTGGGTCCTTTTAAGGCAATCAGAGGGTAAGAGAGAGGGAGGTGTAGAGAGAACGAGAGAAAGTTATATACACTGTGTATACTGTAAGTGACAGTAAAACAGTGTAACCATCATCCATACATTTAGTTGTTTATTTATTAGCCATTCTTTCTTTTTCTTTTTATAATCCTATTTTTATTTAATAAAATAAAAAATGACCGAAGATTCCACAATACAACAGCAGTAGTGTTGTACCTGTATACATGATTAGATGTACTGTTATTATTACTACTGAAATTAACTGTATTTCATTATCCTCATTCCATTGTACTGAAATGCTGTACCACTATACTGCTTTGGCAAATATCTACAAATTGTATTTCAGGCCAATAAAGCAATCTGAATTTGATGTTGAATTTGAGAGAGCGATAACGTGTGTGCTTAGTACTCACACCTGTCTATCTATCTCACTCTCTTACACCCTCTCTCTCTCTCTCCCCCATACACCTGTTCGCTATCATATCGCTGTGTCTCGCCCTCTGTCTTTCTCTCCCTCTCGTTCTGTCTGTCCGTGGGGTCGGCTTTCAGTGTTGCTACTCATCCAGAGTTCTAAGACGAGTCAGTCATGTCAGGCTCTCTCTCTCACTCTCTTTATTGGCTCTCTCTCTCACTCTCTTTATTGGCTCTCTCTCTCACTCTCTTAATTGGCTCTCTCTCTCACTCTCTTTATTGGCTCTCTCTCTCACTCTCTTTATTGGCTCTCTCTCTCTCTCTTTTTCATTGGCTCTTTATTGGCTCTCTCTCTCTTTTATTGGCTCTCTCTCTCACTCTCTTTATTGGCTCTCTCTCTCTCTCTCTCTTAATTGGCATGTACTTTCAATTCATTGGGTCTTCATTGGCTCTCTCTCTCTCTCTTAATTGGCATGTACTTTCAATTCATTGGGTCTTTATTGGCTCTCTCTCTCACTCTCTTTATTGGCTCTCTCTCTCACTCTCTTTATTGGCTCTCTCTCTCACTCTCGTTATTGGCTCTCTCTCTCACTCTCTTAATTGGCATGTACTTTCAATTCATTGGGTCTTCATTGGCATGGGAAGCAATGTTTTACATTGTGTATGTCACTTGCTTTGGCAAATCACAAATAAACAGTTCAAATAAAAACACACAAAAGTTTCAATGTTATATTATTAACTATGTACAGTGTTGTTACAACGAGTTATATTATTAACTATGTACAGTGTTGTTACAACGAGTTATATTATTAACTATGTACAGTGTTGTTACAACGAGTTATATTATTAACTATGTACAGTGTTGTTACAACGAGTTATATTATTAACTATGTACAGTGTTGTTACAACGAGTTATATTATTAACTATGTACAGTGTTGTTACAACGAGTTATATTATTAACTATGTACAGTGTTGTTACAACGAGTTATATTATTAACTATGTACAGTGTTGTTACAACGAGTTATATTATTAACTATGTACAGTGTTGTTACAACGAGTTATATTATTAACTATGTACAGTGTTGTTACAACGAGTTATATTATTAACTATGTACAGTGTTGTTACAACGAGTTATATTATTAACTATGTACAGTGTTGTTACAACGAGTTATATTATTAACTATGTACAGTGTTGTTACAACGAGTTATATTATTAACTATGTACAGTGTTGTTACAACGAGTTATATTATTAACTATGTACAGTGTTGTTACAACGAGTTATATTATTAACTATGTACAGTGTTGTTACAACGAGTTATATTATTAACTATGTACAGTGTTGTTACAACGAGTTATATTATTAACTATGTACAGTGTTGTTACAACGAGTTATATTATTAACTATGTACAGTGTTGTTACAACGAGTTATATTATTAACTATGTACAGTGTTGTTACAACGAGTTATATTATTAACTATGTACAGTGTTGTTACAACGAGTTATATTATTAACTATGTACAGTGTTGTTACAACGAGTTATATTATTAACTATGTACAGTGTTGTTACAACGAGTTATATTATTAACTATGTACAGTGTTGTTACAACGAGTTATATTATTAACTATGTACAGTGTTGTTACAACGAGTTATATTATTAACTATGTACAGTTATATTGTTGTTGTTACAACGAGTTATATTATTAACTATGTACAGTGTTGTTACAACGAGTTATATTATTAACTATGTACAGTGTTGTTACAACGAGTTATATTATTAACTATGTACAGTGTTGTTACAACGAGTTATATTATTAACTATGTACAGTGTTGTTACAACGAGTTATATTATTAACTATGTACAGTGTTGTTACAACGAGTTATATTATTAACTATGTACAGTGTTGTTACAACGAGTTATATTATTAACTATGTACAGTGTTGTTACAACGAGTTATATTATTAACTATGTACAGTGTTGTTACAACGAGTTATATTATTAACTATGTACAGTGTTGTTACAACGAGTTATATTATTAACTATGTACAGTGTTGTTACAACGAGTTATATTATTAACTATGTACAGTGTTGTTACAACGAGTTATATTATTAACTATGTACAGTGTTGTTACAACGAGTTATATTATTAACTATGTACAGTGTTATTACAACGTGTTGTTAGTTATATTATTAACTATGTACAGTGTTGTTACAACGAGTTATATTATGTTGTTACAACGTTATATTATTAACTATGTACAGTGTTGTTAAGTATATTATTAACTATGTACAGTGTTGTTACAACGAGTTATATTATTAACTATGTACAGTGTTGTTACAACGAGTTATATTATTAACTATGTACAGTGTTGTTACAACGAGTTATATTATTAACTATGTACAGTGTTGTTACAACGTTATATTATTAACTATGTACAGTGTTGTTGTTACAACGAGTTATATTATTAACTATGTACAGTGTTGTTACAACGAGTTATATTATTAACTATGTACAGTGTTGTTACAACGAGTTATATTATTAACTATGTACAGTGTTGTTACAACGAGTTATATTATTAACTATGTACAGTGTTGTTACAACGAGTTATATTATTAACTATGTACAGTGTTGTTACAACGAGTTATATTATTAACTATGTACAGTGTTGTTACAACGAGTTATATTATTAACTATGTACAGTGTTGTTACAACGAGTTATATTATTAACTATGTACAGTGTTGTTACAACGAGTTATATTATTAACTATGTACAGTGTTGTTACAACGAGTTATATTATTAACTATGTACAGTGTTGTTACAACGAGTTATATTATTAACTATGTACAGTGTTGTTACAACGAGTTATATTATTAACTATGTACAGTGTTGTTACAACGAGTTATATTATTAACTATGTACAGTGTTGTTACAACGAGTTATATTATTAACTATGTACAGTGTTGTTACAACTATGTACAGTGTTATATTATTAACTATGTACAGTGTTGTTACAACGAGTTATATTATTAACTATGTACAGTGTTGTTACAACGAGTTATATTATTAACTATGTACAGTGTTGTTACAACGAGTTATATTATTAACTATGTACAGTGTTGTTACAACGAGTTATATTATTAACTATGTACAGTGTTGTTACAACGAGTTATATTATTAACTATGTACAGTGTTGTTACAACGAGTTATATTATTAACTATGTACAGTGTTGTTACAACGAGTTATATTATTAACTATGTACAGTGTTGTTACAACGAGTTATATTATTAACTATGTACAGTGTTGTTACAACGAGTTATATTATTAACTATGTACAGTGTTGTTACAACGAGTTATATTATTAACTATGTACAGTGTTGTTACAACGAGTTATATTATTAACTATGTACAGTGTTGTTACAACGAGTTATATTATTAACTATGTACAGTGTTGTTACAACGAGTTATATTATTAACTATGTACAGTGTTGTTACAACGAGTTATATTATTAACTATGTACAGTGTTGTTACAACGAGTTATATTATTAACTATGTACAGTGTTGTTACAACGAGTTATATTATTAACTATGTACAGTGTTGTTACAACGAGTTATATTATTAACTATGTACAGTGTTGTTACAACGAGTTATATTATTAACTATGTACAGTGTTGTTACAACGAGTTATATTATTAACTATGTACAGTGTTGTTACAACGAGTTATATTATTAACTATGTACAGTGTTGTTACAACGAGTTATATTATTAACTATGTACAGTGTTGTTACAACGAGTTATATTATTAACTATGTACAGTGTTGTTACAACGAGTTATATTATTAACTATGTACAGTGTTGTTACAACGAGTTATATTATTAACTATGTACAGTGTTGTTACAACGAGTTATATTATTAACTATGTACAGTGTTGTTACAACGAGTTATATTATTAACTATGTACAGTGTTGTTACAACGAGTAAATAGTACAAGTGTTTTCCGAATAGGTAATATAATTGCATTTTTTTGTTTGGTTATAATGTGTTTGGATCAGACTGTCGTGAGTGCTGTCCTGAGGCTTTGTTGGGTTGGTAGGGGTTAATAAACTTAGCCTCGAGAGTCAAGACTAGTTGGATGAGGGGACTTTTCTCCATGATCAATTATCTCGCTCTCCTGCTCTCTTTCACACCCTCTCTGGCTCTATTTTTGCCATACTGAAGAGTCAAGATGTCAAATGGTGATATTTTGACAGTTTTGAAAAGCAGTGCGTTGGACAGAATACACTGTAAAAAAAAGTCAGACTAAGTCATATTAACCAGGGAAAACCTTGATTGTGATAAAGACTGTGGATTCCAGTGTAGCAATTATGTTTGAACATACGTGAAATGAACTCTGAAGTGGAGTGGAGTGTGTGTGTGTGTGTGTGTGTGTGAAGTTGAGACAGCTACTATGAGCTAACATTGTGTATTGTTTGTTCTTTCTTTCCCAGTTGGTGACAAAGTCCCCGCTGACATCAGACTCGTCAAAATAAACTCTACTACTCTGCGGGTTGACCAGTCCATCCTCACTGGTGAGTGATATTATCAACTCTGACTGTCAGTCGTAACCTTCTTTACAAGACCACAATAAAAAAGAAATGAGGGCTGAGAGAGTTAATCAGTTAACTCGAGTTCCCTTTTTGTCATTTTTAGTGCACTCTTTTTTCCCCGCATTGTCTGAAAGCATTGAAAATACACTGAAAACATCCAAAATACATGATATATACAGCTCAAATCTACAATGCCATGTAAAAACAAGTTGACATTGAGGTTCAGTAAAGTGCGCTTTCTCAATTTGAACCATTATTTTAGACAAAATCAAGACGTCAATATTCTTGCAATGTTTTTTGTATGAATTTTTTAAAATTACACTTGGAATTTGCAATCAAATCCTGAGAGTTAACTTGATTAAATGTGTTTCATCTTTTGACAGCCCTATTATAAATACATGTAAAACATTTTTGTTGTAAAACTCTCTCACTCTATCTGCCTCTCTGTCTCTCACCTCGCTCAGGTGAGTCTGTCAGTGTGATCAAGCACACTGATGCCGTCCCAGACATGAGAGCTGTCAACCAGGACAAGAAGAACATGCTTTTCTCTGTGAGGGACTCTCCTATATATTTATCCATCTATCTATCTTTCTATTCCTCCATCTCGGAATCTTTCCATCAATCTAATTGTCATTTTCCACACTCCTGCCCTCTTCTACTCTCCATCTCCTCCACCCTTACAGCCATTCATTGACCGCTCCCTCTTTCCCCCTCTCACTCTTTCCACTATCTCCTTCTCCCCTTCTCCCCCTCTCTCCCTCCTTTTATCTCGCTCCCTCTGTCTATCCCTCAAGGGCACCAACATTGCATCAGGCAAGGCTATCGGCGTAGCCGTAGCAACTGGTGTCTCTACAGAGATTGGGAAGATCCGGGACCAGATGGCTGCGACAGAGCAGGAGAAGACACCCCTGCAGGCCAAACTGGACGAGTTCGGAGAGCAGCTCTCCAAGGTGAGACAGACAGCTACTACTATACTACTACTACTACACTACTACTACTGCTGCTACTACTACTACTACTGCTACACTACTACTACTGCTACACTACTACTACTACTACTGCTACACTACTACGACATTACTACTACTACTACTGCTACACTACTACTACTACTACTACTGCTACACGACTACTACTACTACTGCTACACTACTACTGCTACACTACTACTACTACTACTACTACACTACTACACTACTACTACTACATACTACTACTGCTGCTATACTACTGCTGCTGCTACTACTGCTACACTGCATTACAGCACTAACTACTACTACTACTACTACACTACTACTACACTGCTACTACTACTACTACTGCTGCTACACTACTACTACTACAGCTGCTACACTACTACTACTACTCCACTACTATTAATACACTACTGCTGCTACACTACTACTACTACAGCTGCTACTACTACTACTTCACTACTATTAATACACTACTACTACTGCTGCTACACTACTACTACTACTACACTACTACTACTACACTACTACTACTACTGCTGCTACACTACTACTACTACTACTGCTACACTACTACTACTACTACTACATTACTACTACTGCTGCTATACTACTACTCGTACTACTACTACTACACTACTATTACAGCTGCTATACTACTACTACTACTACTACTACACTACTACTACTACTGCTGCTACACTACTACTACACTACTACTACTGCTGCTACACTACTACTACTGCTGCTACACTACTACTACTACTACTACTACTACATTACTACTACTGCTGCTATACTACTACTACTACTACACTACTACTACTGCTGCTACACTACTACTACTACTACTACTACTGCTACACTACTACTACTACTGCTGCTACACTACTACTACTACTACTACTGCTACACTACTACATTACTACTACTGCTGCTATACTACTACTCGTACTACTACTACTACTACACTACTACTACTACTACTACTACTGCTACTACTACTGCTACTACTGCTGCTGCTGCACTTACTACATTACTACTACTGCTGCTACTGCGTACTACTACTACTACTACTACACTATTACAGCTGCTACTACTACTACTACACTACTACTGCTGCTGCTGCTACTACTACTACACACTACTGCTGCTACTGCTACACTACTACTACTACTGCTGCTACACTGCTACTACTACTACTGCTGCTACTACTACTACTACTACTACATTGCTACTGCTGCTGTACTGCTGCTACTACTACACTACTACTACTACTGCTACACTACTACTACTGCTGCTACACTACTACTACTACTACACTACTACTACTACTACATTACTACTACTGCTGCTATACTACTACTCGTACTACTACTACTACTACACTACTATTACAGCTGCTATACTACTACTACTACACTACTACTACTACTGCTACACTACTACTACTACTGCTGCTACACTACTACTACTACTACACTACTACTACTACTACTACATTACTACTACTGCTGCTATACTACTACTCGTACTACTACTACTACTACACTACTATTACAGCTGCTATACTACTACTACTACTACTACACTACTACTACTGCTGCTACACTACTACTACTACTACATTACTACTACTGCTGCTATACTACTACTCGTACTACTACTACTACTACACTACTATTACAGCTGCTATACTACTACACTACTACTACTGCTGCTACACTACTACTGCTACACTACTACTGCTGCTACACTACTACTACTACTACTGCTACACTACTACTACTACTACTACATTACTACTACTGCTGCTATACTACTACTCGTACTACTACTGCTACACTACTACTACTACTGCTACACTACTACTACTACTGCTGCTACACTACTACTACTACTACTGCTACACTACTACTACTGCTGCTATACTACTACTCGTACTACTACTACTACTACACTACTATTACAGATGCTATACTACTACTACTACTACTACACTACTACTACACTGCTACTACTACTACTACACTGCTACTACAGCTGCTACACTACTACTACTACTCCACTACTATTAATACTATTAATAATAGATGTATGAATCAGTGATGGTACATAACAGCATAGGCAAAAGGCAAAATGCAGTAGATTACTGTACTTTCTCTTGAATGTGTGTATTTTGAAGTACAGACTACATTTGTCCTTTATATTTGCCAAATTGTATGTTAATGTTACTAAAAAGTAGGATACAAAGTCTCAAAAGAAGTATTTTCAGTCACCAGATTGCTTATGGAAATGGCTCACAGAACTTGTTTCGGCACTGACATCTGTCCCCCTGTGTTTCTGACCAAGTCGTAAGGTCAATGAAATAATATCAAATTCATTTTAGTCCATTGAGGGCTAGTATAGAATTCTACAGTCTAGTAAAGATAGAACGTTGACTTGGACAGGCAGAGTCACGTCTAATGTTTTTGAGGAAAAGTTGTTATTGTTGATGCATTTTGAGTATGTTTGTGTGCAAAGCTAACTTTCATCAATGGCTTAGGTGATTATTTGAATCAGCCATGTAGTGCTCGGGCAAAAACCAAAATGTTGGGGTCCTTGGGATCCCGAGGACCGAGGACCGAGTTTTGAAAACGCTGGCTTAGGTGATGTGTCACTGTTTTCCCGTCTCTCTTTGTCAGTACTCGTTCTAAGCGTAACGGATGTGACCGTTACGGACGCTTCATAACATGATCATGGACTCACTAGTCAGCATCGCTGCATAACGTGATCATGGACTCACTAGTCAGCATCGCTGCATAACATGATCATGGACTCACTAGTCAGCATCGCTGCATAACATGATCATGGACTCACTAGTCAGCATCGCTGCATAACATGATCATGGACTCACTAGTCAGCATCGCTGCATAACATGATCATGGACTCACTAGTCAGCATCGCTGCATAACATGATCATGGACTCACTAGTCAGCATCGTTGCATAACATGATCATGGACTCACTAGTCAGCATCGCTGCATAACGTGATCATGGACTCACTAGTCAGCATCGCTGCATAACATGATCATGGACTCACTAGTCAGCATCGCTGCATAACGTGATCATGGACTCACTAGTCAGCATCGCTGCATAACGTGATCATGGACTCACTAGTCAGCATCGCTGCATAACGTGATCATGGACTCACTAGTCAGCATCGCTGCATAACGTGATCATGGACTCACTAGTCAGCATCGCTGCATAACGTGATCATGGACTCACTAGTCAGCATCGCTGCATAACGTGATCATGGACTCACTAGTCAGCATCGCTGCATAACGTGATCATGGACTCACTAGTCAGCATCGCTGCATAACGTGATCATGGACTCACTAGTCAGCATCGCTGCATAACGTGATCATGGACTCACTAGTCAGCATCGCTGCATAACGTGATCATGGACTCACTGTCAGCATCGCTGCATAACATGATCATGGACTCACTAGTCAGCATCGCTGCATAACATGATCATGGACTCACTAGTCAGCATCGCTGCATAACATGATCATGGACTCACTAGTCAGCATCGCTGCATAACATGATCATGGACTCACTAGTCAGCATCGCTGCATAACATGATCATGGACTCACTAGTCAGCATCGCTGCATAACATGATCATGGACTCACTAGTCAGCATCGCTGCATAACATGATCATGGACTCACTAGTCAGCATCGCTGCATAACATGATCATGGACTCACTAGTCAGCATCGCTGCATAACGAGATCATGGACTCACTAGTCAGCATCGCTGCATAACATACAACTCATCCAGAACGCCGCAGCCCGTCTGGTGTTCAACCTTCCCAAGTTCTCTCACGTCACCCCGCTCCTCCGCTCTCTCCACTGGCTTCCAGTTGAAGCTCGCATCCGCTACAAGACCATGGTGCTTGCCTACGGAGCTGTGAGGGGAACGGCACCTCAGTACCTCCAGGCTCTGATCAGGCCCTACACCCAAACAAGGGCACTGCGTTCATCCACCTCTGGCCTGCTCGCCTCCCTACCACTGAGGAAGTACAGTTCCCGCGCAGCCCAGTCAAAACTGTTCGCTGCTCTGGCCCCCCAATGGTGGAACAAACTCCCTCACGACGCCAGGACAGCGGAGTCAATCACCACCTTCCGGAGACACCTGAAACCCCACCTCTTTCAGGAATACCTAGGATAGGATAAAGTAATCCTTCTCACCCCCTTAAAATATTTAGATGCACTATTGTAAAGTGGCTGTTCCACTGGATGTCTTAAGGTGAACGCACCAATTTGTAAGTCGCTCTGGATAAGAGCGTCTGCTAAATGACTTAAATGTAAATGTAAATACACTACTACTACTACACTACTACTACTACAGCTGCTACTACTACTACTTCACTACTATTAATACACTACTACTACTGCTGCTACACTACTACTACTACTACAATTATACTACTACTACTACTACTACTACAATTCTACTACACTACACTTTAGTTGTTGCAACTTGACAAGATGAGTTTCCCCATGGCCTTAAAATGGTCAAGTAGCCAATTTTTACCCGTTTTGATTTGATACATCTTAAAGGGATATTTCACCCAAATTACAAAATGACATTACAAAAGTCATTCCTTGTCCATAGACTTAGAATGTAAGGAAACCAATAGTGCAATGATGACAATTGTATTATATATATTTTTAAACCAGGGTTTATCTGACAACCTGTGGTTGTCTATTCCATAACAGGTCATCTCCCTGATCTGTGTTGCCGTGTGGATGATCAACATTGGCCACTTCAATGACCCTGTCCATGGAGGCTCCTGGATCCGCGGGGCCGTCTACTACTTCAAGATCGCTGTGGCCCTGGCTGTGGCTGCCATTCCTGAGGGTGAGCAACTGATACTGGACGAGCACTAATCTAAAAAGTCTAGATGGGTCAAAGTAAAGTGGACAAAAGTCAATCAACCAATCACCCTCAAGACTGTTAACCTGGGCTAAAGCCTATGTAGCAAAACGAATGCATGTCTTCAGGTCTCAAGAGAGGTTTCAATTCACAAGAACATGGTTTACTGTATAACTAATAACACTCTTTTCCCCTCACTCTCTACCATCTGTCCCCCTTCTCCCCCCTGTCTCTCCCTCCCAGGTCTGCCCGCTGTGATCACCACCTGCCTGGCTCTGGGTACCCGCCGTATGGCCAAGAAGAACGCCATCGTCCGCTCCCTGCCCTCTGTGGAGACCCTGGGCTGCACCTCCGTCATCTGCTCCGACAAGACTGGCACCCTCACCACTAACCAGATGTGTGTCACCAAGGTGGGTACACACACACCCCGCACAAACACACACACACACACAAACACACACACACGCCGTACAAACACACACACACGCCGCACAAACACACACACACACGCCGTACAAACACACACACGCCGCACAAACACACACACACACGCCGTACAAACACACACACGTCGCACAAACACACACACACGCCGCACAAACACACACACACCCCGCACAAACACACACACACGCCGCACAAACACACACACACGCCGCACAAACACACACACACACGTCGTACAAACACACGCCACACAAACACACACACACGCCGTACAAACACACACACGTCGCACAAACACACACACACGCCGCACAAACACACACACACCCACAAACAAAACACACACACACGCCGCACAAACACACACACACGCCGCACAAACACACACACACACGTCGTACAAACACACGCCACACAAACACACACACACGTCGTACAAACACACGCCGTACAAACACACACCCCGCACAAACACACACACACACAAACACACACACACGTCGTACAAACACACACCGCACAAACACACACACACGTCGTACAAACACACACACACGCCGCACAAACACACACACACGCCGCACAAACACACACACGAAGTACAAACACACACCGCACAAACACACACACACGTCATACAAACACACGCCGTACAAACACACACACACCCCGCACAAACACACACACACGCCGCACAAACACACACACACGTCGTACAAACACACGCCGCACAAACACACACACACGTCGTACAAACACACGCCGTACAAACACACACACACCCCGCACAAACACACACACACGCCGCACAAACACACACGCCGTACAAACACAAACACACACACACCCCGCACAAACACACACACACGCCGTACAAACACACACACACCCCGCACAAACACACACACACGCCGCACAAACACACACACACGCCGCACAAACACACCGCACAAACACACACACACACGCCGTACAAACACACGCCGTACAAACACACACACACGTCGTACAAACACAAATGCACATGTGCGCTGTGCGTTCTTAACACACAATCCTATTGCAGCTGGTTGCCTTACAATTTTACATTGATTCAAACCTCAACGCTGACTTGCAAAGTGATGTGTAATTCCTATTGGAATCCAAAGTGAGGATATCCAGCAATTGGAACTTTTATTCACCTGCAGCCTGCATTGAGAATGACTGTAAGGAAGATTGATTAGTGAGACGACCTAAATCATAAATACTGGAACAGACAGTAACGGGTGCAAAACGTCCAACTACTAACAGATTGGATTCGTTTCTGAAAAACATTAGGAACACCGACCAGGTGAATCCAGTATGAAAGCTATGATCCCTTATTACATTTACATTTTACATTTAAGTCATTTAGCAGACGCTCTTATCCAGAGCGACTTACAAATTGGTGCTTTCACCTTATGACATCCAGTGGAACAGCCACTTTACAATAGTGCATCTAGGTCTTTTAAGGGGGGGAGGGGAGAAGGATTACTTTATCCTATCCTAGGTATTCCTTAAAGAGGTGGGGTTTCAGGTGTCTCCGGAAGGTGGTGATTGACTCCGCTGTCCTGGCGTCGTGAGGGAGTTTGTTCCACCATTGGGGGGCCAGAGCAGCGAACAGTTTTGACTGGGCTGAGCGGGAACTTATTGATGTCACCTGTTAAATCCACGTCAATCCGTGTAGATGAAGGGGAGTAAAAAAGGGTTTTAGAAGGATTTTTAAGCCTTGAGTCAATCGAGACATGGATTGTGTATGTGTAGCCATTCAGAGGGTGAATGGGCAAGACTAAAGATTGTGGTGCCTTTGAACGGGGTATGGTAGTAGGTGCCAGGCGCATTGGTTTGAGTGTGTCAAGAACTGCAACGCTGCTGTTTTTTTCACGCTCAACAGTTTCCCTGTGCATCAAGCATGATCCACCAACCAAAGGACACACTGTACAGCCAACTTGACACAGTGGGACGCAATGGAGTCAACATGGGCCTGCATCCCCGTTGAACGCTTTCCACACCTTGTAGTCCATGGCCCAATACATTGAGGCTGTTCTGAGGGCAAAAGAGGGTGCAACTAAACATTATGAAGGTGTTTCTCATGTTTTGTACACTCAGTGTACGTTATTTGTGTAATCAGCCAATCAACCAATGTAATCAACCAATAAGTGCCTTAAGAAAGTGTTCATACCCCTTGATTGTTTCCACCTTTTTGTTGTGTTACAGCCTGAATTTAAAAATACATTAAATGGAGTTGATGGGCTCTATTTCAACAAATCTAACGCAGGGGTAAATCTAGGCACTGACAGTAGCACTATAGTTTCAGGGGTGTGTCAAAAATATTTGCGCTATTTTCACCACCATAATTATAGGCACAGTTGCTGGCGGTGGCGCGTTTTGACAAATAAACCAGTTGTTGGTGTGTCGAGGCTTGCTGGCCAATCAGAACGTGATCCATGGCTAAATATGTGGTTGCTTCAAGTTGTGTATTTACAGTCTTTTGTGTATTGCGTTGTTATCAACTCCAATTCGAATGCTACTCCATTATCACCTATGTTGTTAAATAGCCTGCCCCATATTTGCAATATATGTTGAACATGTTTGCAGTCGAACTGTTTATATAAGCATTGCATTGCTTTTGTATGGAAATACATTGTTAAATGTATTGTTTGCACTGCTATAGGGGCTCTAGGCCTACCATGAATTCAGTCTGGACATGGACATGCCTTTCGTAGTCATAAACTAGATTAAATTCACTAGGCTATTGATAAGGCATAAAAAGACTGTATAATTTTAATCAAATTCTAATAAAAACGAAACGGCAACTTCTTTTAAACAGGCTCTGTCTAAATACAGTTACAGGCACCATAATTGCTCCCTGAGGGCAATAATACATACATCTTAGACTATGGAGGGTTTTATGCACATCCAAACTTTTCACAGGTGCTGGATAAATATCAAATATAAAGAGAAAGGGGAAATGTCCACACCAATATACTACTGGCAAATGTAATGTTTATAAACATTATGGAACAATCTACAGATCATATTTGCATCCCGGAAATAGCAGATGAAATTTGCATTGCATTTGAGCCATGTAGCCGTTTACTTCATCACCATAAACCCATGGATGTGAATATTTCTAATAAGTTTGTTTTTCAATCAAATTAAACGAAACACAATCAACCTGCTTTTTTAAACCAACAACAATATTTTTTTTAAAGGATCGGGTCAGAAGCTTGATATCATAAATTGCGTTTCTCATGCCTTGGCATGTTTGCACAGGTACGTCTAAATGATTTTACGCGTAACATTCGCACGTCTATATACAAACTAGACTCCTGACAATTGTATCGTTGCCTATGTCCTAGGTCAGATTCTGAAAAAAACACAGCATTGATATGGCATTATAGGAGGATTGGATAGTTTGAAGGAGCGCGAGTGTCTTTGGTAACGTTATTTGGGTGAGGAGCGCTCTTTGAAAATGGGGATGGATAGCCTACTCAAACAAGCGAAATGAAGTATGTAGGTATGTGAATTTTGACTAGCTAATGAAAAAAGCACGAGGGCAAAAACCTCTAAACTTATTCATAAGCTAGTTGGCTAATGGCCAGGCTAAAAAGATGCACATATGTGATGGTGCTTAAACCAGCCTTGATTAAGGGAAGGGTAGGCTATGCTTGGTTCTTATTTAAACGAAATGGAGAGCAACCAATAGTTTATGTTTCTAAATTCTAGATTCAGCGGCATAAAATCACATCTCTCTTCCACGGGCACTCACTGTGCGTCACGGCTGGATAGGCTGCACTTCTGCTCTCAAAATCCATGCAATTATCAACTGCAAAGACCTGCTTTTTGTGAGTCTTAAAACTTCCAATTAGCACTGCCTGAAATTGTCACTTTTGCGCGTGTTTTTAAGGACACACCTCAAATATGGCCACCCCTCCCACTAGAACGTAAAGTGAGCTGATGTTAGAAGCTGGCGTTAGGGCTGGAAAATGCTATAGTGCGAAATTGACGAAAACAAAAATGTCTACAAACATGTTTTCACTTTGTCATTATGGGGTCTTCTGTGTAGAAAATAAATCAATTAAATCCATTTTGAATTCAGGCTGTAACAACAAAAGGTGGAATAAGTCAAGGGGTATGAATACTTGATGAAAGCAAAAACACGGGTATTGAAAAAGTCAAACTGCAATAAAGCATGCTGGAAAATAGGATAATGATGGCTCTCGTTTTCAGTGGTTTTGAGCAAACATACATTTTGTCATTTTACTCATCAAGCTTGTTTAAATTCAGCTCACCTCAATTATAGTCTTTTGATTCAACATACACTTGTAAGGCAGCCAACTGCAATAGGGTTGTGAGTATGCTCAACATTTGGCACATACTGCAGCAGACCCAACATACATTGTTGCCTCCCTAAGTAAGGTAAACATTAATTTGTCATTTTACTCCAAAAATTACTCACACACACGTTAGATCCATTTATTGTCCTTCTAAAGTCCACCCAACTCACAAAATAACGCTGATTAAGAAATTTGATCAGTTGGCTTTTTTAAAGTGCATAGTTAAGTAGTGTGTGTTGTGTCTTTGTGGTGTGGTTCCAGATGTTCATCATTGACAAAGTGGAGGGAGACAGCGTTTCTCTGGGTTCTTTCGACATCTCCGGTTCCAAGTACACCCCCGAGGGAGAAGTGTGAGTATAGCTGGACATGGGCACACACACACACTCACACCTGCTTACTGTCTTCTCCATCTCTCTCTCAGTACTAAGAACGGTGCGTTAGTGAAGTGTGGCCAGTATGATGGCTTGGTGGAGCTGTCCACCATCTGTGCTCTGTGCAATGACTCCTCTCTGGACTACAACGATGTAAGGAGAAGCTTTCTATGTGTGTGTGTATCTGTGAGTTTGGGTGCGTGCGTGTGTGTGCGTGGTACTTTGTCAGCACTCAGTATCTGTATATGTGTAGCTGTTATTTTATGGATCTGATATGTGTATTAGTCTAGCCCAGATCTGATATGTGTATTAGTCTAGCCCAGATCTGATATGTGTATTAGTCTAGCCCAGATCTGATATGTGTATTAGTCTAGCCCAGATCTGATATGTGTATTAGTCTATCCCAGATCTGATATGTGTATTAGTCTAGCCCAGATCTGATATGTGTATTAGTCTAGCCCAGATCTGATAAGTGTATTAGTCTAGCCCAGATCTGATATGTGTGTTAGTCTAGCCCAGATCTGATATGTGTATTAGTCTAGCCCAGATCTGATAAGTGTATTAGTCTAGCTCAGATTTGATACTGTCTTTCTCCTCTCCCTCTCTCCTGCAGTCTAAGGGTATCTATGAGAAGGTGGGCGAGGCCACTGAGACCGCTCTGTGCTGCCTGGTTGAGAAGATGAACGTGTTCAACACTGAAGTGCGCGGCCTGTCCAAGCCCGACAGAGCCAATGCCTGTTGTTCTGTAAGTCTTCCTTCCTCCCTCCCTCCACCTTTCCTCTACCCCTCCTTTCCTCCCCCTTTCTGCCCTCTCTCCAGTCCACCCTCTCTCACCTCCCTTTTTTCCATCTGGCTCCCCTGTTCCCCTTCCCCTACTCCCCATCTCATCCCTCTCGTTCCTCCCTCCCTCCCCTCTCCAGCCTACCTCCCATTTCTCCCTCTCTAACCCATGTCCTCTCCGTCTCTCTCCCAGGTGATCAAGCAGCTGATGAAGAAGGAGTTCACCCTGGAGTTCTCCAGAGACAGGAAGTCCATGTCAGTGTTCTGCTCCCCAGCCAAGTCCTCTAAGGCCGCTGTCGGCAACAAGATGTTCGTCAAGGTGAGAGAACACCGTCAACAGTCTCCATGGAAATGCTCAGAGTAAAGGTCCCGGTGACGTTGTCATATCAATAATCGCTATAGCAATCTTGCAGTGATTGTTCATGAAGTTCCAAAATGCTCCTTGAGTCCTGACCGCTCTCTCTCTCCCTCCCTCCGTCACCCTCTCCCTAGGGCGCTCCCGAGGGTGTTATTGAGAGGTGTGCCTATGTGCGCGTTGGCACTACCCGCGTGCCCCTGTCCGAGCCTGTCAAGAACAAGATCATGGCTGTGATCAAGGAGTGGGGTACCGGCCGTGACACCCTGCGTTGCCTGGCACTGGCCACCCGCGACACACCCCTCCGCATGGAAGAGATGAACCTCGAAGACGCCACCAAGTTCGGCGATTACGAGGTGAGAAAGGAGAGAAGGGGGGGGGGGTTAAGTACCTACTGTATTAATTTCTAGGTAAAGAAAGGGGTTCCTGAGTTACTAGGTAAATACAAACAGTACTACTGGAATATCTAAATTCATCCGAAGTCTCCTCTCTCTCTGTCTGTGGTCCTCAGACTGACCTTACCTTCGTGGGCTGCGTGGGCATGCTTGACCCCCCTCGTAAGGAGGTCATTGGAGCTATCGAGCTGTGCAGGGCTGCTGGCATCCGCGTCATCATGATTACTGGTCAGTATGCTGGACTGCAAAAATCTGGTGCTTTTCCAAGAATCCTCTAACCAGGATTTCTGGAAAACCTTTATCACTCCCACTGTTTCCATCCATCTACCTCTTCTCCGTTGGTTGTCTTTCCTCCATTATATTTCACTCTGGTGGTCTCAGAGAGGACTGAAATCAATTGAGAGAAAAAAAAACAATACAATTACTTCACTCTCTCTCTCCCTCCCTCCCAGGTGACAACAAGGGAACCGCCGTGGCTATCTGCCGTCGTATTGGCATCTTCACCGAGGATGAGGACACTACTGGCCGAGCCTTCACTGGCCGTGAGTTTGACGATCTGTCCCTCCACGAGCAAAAAAAAGCCGTCCGCAGGGCCTGCTGCTATGCCCGCGTTGAGCCCTCTCACAAGTCCAAGATCGTCGAGTTCCTGCAAGGCTTCGACGAGATCACCGCCATGGTGAGAGGAGGGAACAGGAACAGAGGAGACACTCCTATTCAAAACTCAAAAGCTTATTGTACAACCATCCAATTTACAACAAAAAAAAGGAATATGTGCGGAAATACGATTCACACCGTAACAGAACACATCACACTAACAGTCGTCCTCCTTCTCTACCTTCTCTTTTCTTCCTTCTTTCTCGCTTCCTCCACCAGACCGGAGATGGAGTGAACGATGCCCCCGCCCTGAAGAAGGCCGAGATCGGCATCGCCATGGGCTCTGGCACTGCCGTTGCCAAGTCTGCCTCTGAGATGGTCCTGGCTGATGACAACTTCTCTTCCATCGTGGCAGCTGTCGAGGAGGGCAGAGCCATTTACAACAACATGAAGCAGTTCATCCGTTACCTCATCTCCTCCAACGTTGGTGAGGTCGTCTGGTGAGTGTTCGGGGGGGATGGGTTGAAGTGACCGCATCGTGACCCCATCGCGAGAGACATAACCGTGGTTGAACGCCAATCCAGACGGAAGACAGAGATTCACTGTAGTAGCAGCCTAACTACTTGGTCACGCTCCTGTATTGGCTGTCAAGACACCACCGTGAGCAAGAACATCAATATGACTGCCACACACAGTTCTAGCCAAAAACATACTCTTCTCCTTTCTTTGTTTTCTCTTTCTTTCCCTCGCTCTCCTCATCCATCCCTCTCAGTATCTTCCTGACCGCTGCCCTGGGTCTGCCCGAGGCTCTGATCCCTGTCCAGCTGCTGTGGGTCAACCTGGTGACTGATGGTCTTCCTGCCACTGCCCTGGGCTTCAACCCCCCTGACCTGGACATCATGGGCAAGCTGCCCCGCTCCCCCAAGGAGCCCCTCATCTCTGGATGGCTGTTCTTCAGATACCTCGCCATCGGAGGTACGATAGGATAAGATACCATACCATATAATATGACAGCATTTTTATTGTCCATTTGCATGGAAATGTATTCTGGGAAGTCAGGAACACATCAAAAACACTAAATACAAAACAAAACCATTACAAAATGGCCATTATGCTTTCCTCCTCTCATGTTCCTTCAACAACCGTTGGGGTCACTAGAATACCACTGTGAATGCATGACCAATACATTGCCTCATTCTAAGTAGTTTGATAGTGTGGATGTTGTCTCTAAATAGTATGCTATGGTGGATATTGTGTCTAAAGCCCCGTCTATACCTGGTGCTAACATGCAGCCTTTGTCCACATTTTAAATTGTGCCCACGTTTTTAGACAGGTGTAGACGATTAAAAGACTCCTTGTGATCTGATTGTAATCAGATCTTCCAAGTGTAACAAACAAGATCAGGTCAAATAACACATTTTTGACATGAACGAACAAAATTGAGTAATTTAGCATATGCTCTTAACCAGAGAAACTTATTTTTCATACCTGTCCCCCGTGGGAATCAAACCCACAACCTTGGCGTTGCAAGGCGCCATGCTCTCCCAACTGAGCCACATGGGACCTGTTAGCAGTAGTTATACATGGGGCTTATGTAGTACGCTAGTGTGGATATTGGAACAGAGTCATGTTCCAGGTTCAACATAGACGCTATGCTCACTATCCATCTCTGACCTAATTCTATCTCATGAAGCTATGTCCAATTTGTAAGTCACTCTGGATAAGAGCGTCTGCTAAATGACTTAAATGTAAATGTAATGTCTGACTCTCCAACCCTGAACTATCCCTGGCTCAGTCGTAAATCTAAATACAACCCTGACCCAACGTCAAACGCTTAGAGCTTTCAACCCTCACCGACTGGGCGTACAGCAGTTGTGGTCGGTGCCATTTAAGATGAGGGAGGACAATGTTTTTTTTTAATGAGCATGGCTTTATTTCTATTACAGCATATTGGATAACTGTCATTTATATTCCATTCCCCCAGCTCAATGTAACATTGATAGGTTTAGGCTACTGCGTGATACTCACATTTTCCCTATACCCATCATTAGATTTCTACATCCTAGCCTATGAATGAAAGTTTACAATGTAGTTGCAGAGGTCGAGAGAAATTTGAGTAATCAAGGTGACAGACAGTGACACATTCAATACCGCCTTGCACACTCTTGCCTGCATCTAGCTGATCTAGGGTGTAATCATTAATCCAACAGTTACAAACGAGAGTTTCTCTTCAGGTACGTTTGTCCCCATTTTATGTACGTTTGCTTCTGTTTAAGAAACGTTTTAACAGAATCGGCAGAATGAATATACCCCTGATCACACACAAACACAGTTCACTTTCATAGCAGCCACATACAAACAGCATGATTACCTTTCTTGTAGTATATATCCTTCTCGCATCTACGTGATCGACCTCCTTTCACAGTTCTCCTCGCTTGTGGACTTCAGTGCACAACACATCAGTTGTCTGTGACCAGGCGAAAAAAAACTTTCCAAGCCAAGCCTTCATATCATAGCCGCTACACACAGCCTACATCGTTGTCACCATATCATCTAATGTCATAGTCAACATAGCTACTAGAACTAACGCATTAGTAAACCCGCTACAATCACACAGTACAGTCAGCAAGCAGTTTAGCCATTGCACTGGTGGGGGCTCCAGTGGCAATACATTTATAAAACCAAAAGCTTTCCTTAACTTAGAATAGTTTAAGTGTTGGATACCCAAAGCTAGCTAGCTAACATAGCAAACCTTTTCTGTTTGAGCCGGGTGTTTGAGTAGGCTAAAGTAATTAGCTTCATTCACTAGCTAAGTAAGTGGAAGTGAAAAAAAATATGCAACGAAATATAGCTAGCTTTCTCTCTCTCTCTCGCTTCACCTTCATTTTTGAAGAAATGAATTTGTTCAAAACTGTTCAACTATTGTCATTCTCTCTCTTTGAGTCAGCTACTTACTTTATGCATTGCAGTGCTAGTTAGCTGTAGCTTATTGTTGAGTCTATTGTAGACCTTCATTGAAAACAGTGTATTTGAATCAATTATTTGGTGACGTGAATATATTTAGTAGTTTATATCTAAAGAGGATAACTAGTTGTTTTTTTTAACATTTCACTATTTTTAGTTTTTATGAAATTCAACATAGCATTACTTTCTGTTTGAGCCGGGTATTTCAGTAGGCTAAACTAGCTAGCTGCATTCACTAGCTAAGTGAAAACAAACACAATGAAATATAGCTAGCTCGCTTCAAAAATGTTCAGCTATTGTTGTTCTCTCTCGGAGTTAACTACTCACCACATTCTATGCACTGCAGGGCTAGCTAGCTGTAGCTTATGCTTTCAGTACTAGATTCATTCTCTGATCCTTCGATTGGGTGGAAAACATGTCAGAGGACGGCGGAAACTAGTTGTCCTACAGCTACACCATGGTGCTACCCTACAGAGTGCTGTTGAGGCTACTGTAGACCTTTAATCCATTATTTGGTGTCGTGTATATTTAGTATAGTTTATCTAAAAAGGATAACTGTTTCACAACAACAACAAAAAAACACCCCTTCCTCCTCTGAGGAGCCTCCACTGGCGCACAGCGTAGACACCCCCCTCTCTACAACACCACATTCAAATTGAGCAGTGCTTTATTGGCATGGTAGTGGGACACAAACTGAAGCCAAAGCAATAATCAAATTAATGTTATACTGTTTCTGAACATCCTCGTGATAAAGGAACATAGTAGATCAAAAAATAGAATTAAAAAGTGATGCAAAGCAAATTTTCACACAAGTAAACCAACAAAGATTGTCATCATCTCATCTCGATACTTCCAACAGAAAGAGGAAATCAAATAGGACCAATTATAATTGAGATCAATGTTACCTGACTTCCTGTGGTGTGTGTTCCAGGCTACGTCGGTGCTGCCACCGTTGCTGCTGCGGCCTGGTGGTTCCTCTACAGCGAGGACGGCCCTGGCGTGTCTTTCTATCAGCTGGTGAGTAGCAGCATCAGATACGGAAGAGGATGGCAAGACCCTCCCACATTTTTCTTTCAATGGAAGTCAATGAACTTAGCAGACTGCTATCTCATTGGTGTCTATGGGAGAGGCACCCCCGTAAGCAGACAATGGTAAACGGCTTGAGTCGTTCATCTTAAAATCCAACATCTTTGGTAGCATCACCAATCCAAAATTGGAACCCTATGCCTAGCTCATTGCTCTCCACGTAGATCTGAATATATATATCTTTAAAAAAAAAAATCCTATACAATCGTGGGGGTACGGGCTACCTAGGACTTACATTTAAATGAGTCATTCAGCAAAAACGTAGTCCGGTGAGTAGAGCAGAATCTGCGTCCCAAAAGGCACCCTATTCCCTATATAGGGCCCATAGGGCTCGGGTCAAAAGTAGTGCACTATGGGAAATTGGGTGCCATTTGGGATGTCCCACTCTGTAGAACAGGGAGTGGTCTCCACCTTTACTGGGTGTGCAGGCATTTGTCCCAGCCCAGCACCAACACACCTGTATCAGATACTAATATCAGATACTAACTGTATCAGATATCAACTATTGTTTTTTTTAATAGAATTTTTAACAATGTAAAGATTTGTTTTTGGCTTCACCAAATAATTTAAGAAACCGTACAAAGTACAAAAGTGCCACTGCAGTTCCAAATTAATTGGTCATTGGTCTAAAACCATAATTATCATCAAGAGATCCTCATTTAAAATACATTAAAAGGTCATAGACCTTCATCATGATCATCATCAATCTTGGAGATTTTTCATCTTAGGTGTAGGGTCTACCTAGGATCTACATTTTAAACTTCTTACTTAGCAAAAATGTACAGTGAATGATTGTGATAATCCAGTAAATGGTTCCATCCTAATTTCGGATTTTTCTCCTCAGTCCCACTTCATGCAGTGCCACGAGGAAAACGAAGACTTTGTCGGCGTCCACTGTGAGGTGTTTGAGGCCGCTCCGCCCATGACAATGGCCCTGTCTGTGTTGGTCACCATCGAGATGTGCAATGCCCTCAATAGGTCAGACTGCAAATAGAGCTAGAAGCAACTTTGGTTCCTGCCTGGTTCAATATAAAGCAATGTTTGAAGATTCATGGTAGAAATGCTAGATTCAATTAGGCATAACATTAAAGGCCCGTTTCCCAGTCCCAGATTAAGCCTACTCCTTGACTAAAACAGCACTTTCAATGGAGATTATCCATTTGACATGCTTTGTAGTGCAGAACAGGAGTATGTTTAATCTGGGTCCTCAGAATTAGCAACATTGGTAGTTTGTTAGCACTGTAACTCTTGATACACACACACAGTAGATCAATTTAGAGGTGGAACATGAACAGTAAAGTTATATAAAACACTTTGTTTACGTTTATAAATTATAGCACTTCTATAACAGTGCGTTTCTAAAACACAGAGTATCAAGAGTACGATATGAAAGCCCAATCCCAAAAGTAGCTATAACGTTGAAAGTGTAGTGTAACCCCAAAGACATTGGAAGAGTAACTTTAGATTAAACGTACAGAACAAACATTATCCTCCATCCCTCACCATGTCATCTCAGATCCCCACATGCTTCTGTGCACACCTCTTGGCACACACACCTCTGTGGATAACAGCGTATAAACACACACATTTTAAAGACTTTATTTGGATCCACAAATCAAATGTACATTTCAAGAAGGGTCTAAACATCTCAGTGCGCTCGCGCACACAGTGTTTAGCCAGCGATGATTACGTAACCCCTCCGCCCCCCCTTCCCAGCTTGTCTGAGAACCAGTCCCTGCTGCGCATGCCCCCCTGGAGCAACCTGTGGCTGGTTGGAGCCATGTCCCTCTCCATGTCACTCCACTTCGTGATCATTTACGTCGACCCCATGCCCGTGAGTCTGCCTGACCTCGCACCACAACCCTCCGGCTCCAAGGACCACTAGTTTTGACCCTACATCCACCTCTCTTTGTCTTACTCTCTCGATCTCCTTCTGCCTCGCTCTTTCTTGCCTTCTGTCTGCTTCTCGCTCTTTCTCTCCCAGTCAAACATTATTGTTATACAGACATTATTGTTATCCACTCCCCTTTACTGTGATATTCAGCGTTAGAGCGTGATTGAAATTGAAAGGCAATGTCCCCGCGTTATCGGCGGATTCACGGTAAACGCTACATATGTCTGCCCAACCTGAACATTTCTATCACATAAATCTGTAATGAATCAGTGATACAGATTGAATAGAGCCCTAAGAGTGACAACTGAGTGAGAGTATTTGACAACTGAGTCAGGCCTAGATTCAATCTGGGACGTTATAGTGCGATTTACATTTTAAAGGTAATTTCCCCGATTGAGCCGACATATGCAGTGTTTACAATGAGTGGCCTACGCAAACACAGAAACATTGCTTTTCAAAAGGTGCATAGCATAAAAGGGCCGATCGGATTGAATCTAGCCGCAAGAGTATGTGATCACTAAAAAGTACGTGATAACTAAGTAGTAGTATGTGATACGTGTCTGAAATGTGCCGGTCCTCTCCGCTGCAGATGATCTTTAAGTTGACCCACTTGAACGTGGAGAAATGGATGGTGGTGCTCAAGCTCTCCTTCCCTGTCATCCTCATTGACGAGGTCCTCAAGTTTGTGGCTCGCAATTACCTGGAGGGTAAGGACACACACATCTGTTTTCGATTAAATCTATATTATTCCTTGTAATAATATCCTGTAATATCCACAGAAATGTTCCCTCTATTTTGGGCCCTGGGCAAATTTCAGGTTTTGCGAGTGGAAACTTGAATGTTGTGAGATTTCTGTGCAACTTCCGGGGCATTGTTTACAGTGAACACTGAGGCTGTACCCTTACAAAGTTTTCACTTTTGTTTATGAATCAATGGTTTTGTATTTTGTGTCCAGATGGTGTCAACACTGAATTTACACTGATAATATATAATACCCACTCTTACATGTTTTCACTAAAGTCTATTGTGTGAGTGTCTTCCTACAGGTTTCTATGTTTCCCCATACTGCTTAAAGTTTGTCTCATTTTATGGCTATAATGTCACATTTAGGTAGTAATTGCCTTTGAGTACTCTTCCACCAGCAAGATCATGCTTGGGGATAAGGTTAGCCATTGCAGTTTTAACTTGTTAATATAAAACATCTCCAATATTAACATTTAACTACGGTCAACATACAGTAGCCTATGATTGTATGGAAAAGTCAGTTTTTTAAATGTTTAATATTGGTATCATTTAGCGGACACTTATCCAAAACAACTTTTATGTAGGTGGCCTCTGGGAATTCACAATCCTGCCGTTGGAAGCGCCATGCTCTACAGAACCACCAATATTTGGTGTTGAGTATATAAGTGTTGGATAACGTAAATTGAGCCGTACTAATATGTAACTAAAATGGCCAGAATAATAGATGCATGCCCAACTCCACATCAATCAATAGTACTTCATGTAGATCTAAAAGGGTTGTAATTATTCAAAATATGGTCATTTTTAGGCTTGGTTGGAATGTTCCCCATATTGCTTATACCCATCCTCCAAATTCATCCCTGGGGACTAGTGCAAAATTTGGGACTTGAGTCTAGTCCTACCTCATCCGGTTGCCAATACCCTGAAAATGACAGCCATTTTCTTTCCCATGCAGTTGCTGATGACAATCTAGTAAGCAAGAAGTGGGACTAAAAGAACACGAGGAGTATAAAGGAGAGAAAATAATGAGAAGAGAAAACGGTGGAAGTGCTTCCCAGAAACGAGAGCGCAGACCGTCACTAGAAGTGAGATTTTTTTTTTGACAAGCTCAAAGAATGAAACATAAAAAGCCACCAGAAAAATATATATAAAAACGAAAAAAAAAGAAAAAAAAACGTGCAAATAAACACTTTTTTCCTTTGTGTATGTATTGAAATAAAGTTAATATATAGGTAAGCGTTATGAACATGAACAATATATTCAAATTATTCTGACTATTCTTAAAAAATAAAACTGTATTAAAAGAGAATGCGAGTCTGGCTGGTTAATTGTTATTGGTTTTGGTTTTATTCCCAGTATCTCACTTACTTACGGTCGATGAGAAGCATCTTCTCCTTTACTTTGGAGTCCTTTGGTGGCTGTGGAGATCAATCATGGTTTTACAGCTGCAGACTGGGCATGTTGAAAGCTTGGTTGGAGGGGGGTGGAATAGCCCTGTTAGCATGCCTCTGCACGCTTTGCCTCCAGACAGTGTGCATTCATACTCCTGATGCCCAATGAGCGCCAGAACGTTTGGCAGGTGGCTAGGTCCTCTATACTGGATGGATTGATCTTGCACCTCTTCAGAGTGGTTTTAATTCGGTCCTACATCCGCTTCTTCTGGCCAACAGCACAGCGTTGGCCTTCGTGTGACCGTTGAGCACTTTCGTTTGGCAGTCGGCCCTCTAGGACGCGGATGACATGAACAAGCCATCTTAGTTGGTGATTGTTTAAGGTGGACTGCATGCTACCACTGCCAGCCCGTTTCAGTACCTCGGTGTGGGGTATTCTGTCCTGCCAGGTAACAACGAGAATCTTCTGGAGGCACTTTATGTGGAAGGACTCCAGGGTTTTCATGTGCTAAGGGATCCATGCTTCCCGGCTGTTTAACAGGGTGAACACACACACACCGCTCTCTCCGCAAACAATTACACAAGAACATGATCCTGCAAAGAGTAGTCTTTCAATGTATATTTATATATTACGGCAATTAGTATCAACAAGAGAGAATGCCAAATTCATTCATATCATTATTTTTTACAGGTTTCTTATCTCTTACTCTTCATTTAAAAACATGGTCAAGTCTAAAAAAGGTAAAGATGGTAAGTGTGTCAGAGTGGTTTGGAACAGGGTTGTTAGTGTTACTCGCTGGTATCAACAAGAGCAGTGCCATTAGATCAATGGTCGGAAGTCCTGAGAGGTGTGTGTGTGTGTGTGTGTGCGCGCATGCATGTGTATTTAAGTATCATAATACAGTATAACTTACAGTAGTAGATACTGGCCTTTTCTCAACATATTGCCTTTTAGTGACGTCCACTAAAGCAGTAATGGACCGTTTCTCGTCACATCTGACTAGCGGGAATGTCGAGTCAGGAACTTCAATACAAATATTCAAGTTATCTCAATGAGTCCAGTTTTAAAAAAGGGGGTTAAGTTTGGTCATAGAATGAGTGTTTGGTCATTGAACATGAGAAAATACATTTGAAAAACTCTCAAATATGGAAAGATGGAGGGCGCTTAAGCAACATGAGTCGAGGTGCAACCAAAAAAAATAATCAGAACATCATTGAACAGCTCCAAAGTACAAATATTCCAAGTCACATTACAAGCGGAGGTGGCGATTCCCAATGTTGGAGAGAACTGGCCTGAGCAAGGCCAGCACAGATCTGATTCTCATTAGGAGTTGTCTGAAATGCAAGCTGATTTGTATATCAGTGATTATGCACAGCTCCTTGCTCAGCCCACTCCTCTTCAACGTGGGCATAGTCATGATAGTGGTCAAATCTTTCTCTGTGGTTACTGTTGCACTTCATGTCCAGCCGCGTTCTTATTGGTCACCCTTGGAATATTTCTTGTTTCTCCCGTCGCTTTGGCTCTGTTGTGTTGCTCTGATAGACTCACGTGGCACCAGTGGGCGGGGCACCCTCTTCAGGAAGCCCCTCCTCCAAGATGTCCCTGACCTGGTCCAGAGTTTCAGCCTGACGGATCAACTCCAGCTTCACCTAGAAGAAAGGGATGAAGGGAGAGAGAGAAGGGGGGGATAGAGGGGGAGAGAGAGCGAGAGGGGGTGGAGTAAGAGAAGAGAAAGCGAGAGAGAGAGACCATGAGGAAGGCTCATGGTCATTTGACTATGGACGGAAAATGGAATCCAGCTGGACTGGTCCTAGATCAATGCTGTAAACTAACATAAACCAACTCAATGTGAATACACCATGAGTGGGCTGGTCCTGAATCAGGACCAATCTACTGTACCTGCAGTGACTGCGAAAGCTGGACAAAGTCCCTCTGCACCGTCTGGCTGGTGTCCACCTGAGAACGCATACTGATGATCTGGCTACGCAGCTCCAAACACTGTTGCTGGAGGGACGCCTGGGAGGGAGATAGATAGAAAGGGAGTGAGAATGGTCAGGGTAAGGAGAGAGAGAGATAAAGCTACAGTAACATGTTAAGTGTTCCCAAAGTAGGAAAGATAAGTACACAAAAGGTATAACACGGACAGAGACGCACGCACACACCTCTATCCCTGGTCCCCCTGTACAGTACCTTGTCATGGGTTAGAGTCTTGCTGTCTCCCTGTAGGTGTGAGAGCGCCACCCTGAGGCCTTGTAGCTCGGTGCGACAGGTCTGTAGCTCCAACTGCAGCTTCTCTTTCTGACACTGGACCCGCTCCATCTCGGTCTTCAGACTGGACAGCTGCACTGCAGAGGGCAAAGGTCAACAGGACTATTTTTACTGAACGTTTATTTATCAAGGAAGTCAATGGGCTTGTTGGAGCGGATACGTTTTGTCAAGTCACCGCCTTTCAAAAATGCATTATGTGGATAACCATGTGATCTAAGGTCATGCGGTTTTTGATATAGTCTCCTTCAATTTCTGCAGTTGCTTTTCACCGATGGCACCATACAGCCTTTGCCTGGCAACTGGTTGACACTATTTGTCACTGATTTCAACCAATCAGTGTTTTTGTTTGACCCACGCGGACTCGACCAAAGACGTGACTGAAACAGGAACCAGCTTTGCCGCGACTCTAAAGCTACAGGGGATACAAATGAAAGTGATTTGAGAACTCTAACAAATGCATTATACAATAGCTTCAGAAAGTATTTAATATCTCTTGATTTATTCCACATTTTGTTGTGTTACAGCCTGAATTCAAAATGGATTTTCTCACCCATTTACATACAATAACCCATAATGAAAAAGTGAACTTTTTAATTTAGGAAATGTATAGATAATTAAATACAGAAATATCTAATGTACATAAGTATTCACACCCGAGTCAATGCATGTTAGAAACAACGTTGGCAGCGATAACAGCAGTGAGTCTTTCTGGGTAAGTCTCTAAGCCACGTGTCAAACTCATTCCGGGAGGGGGGGGCTAGTGTTTTCGCTCCTCCCTTGTACTTGATTGATGAATTAAGGTCACTAATTAGTAAGGAACTCCCCTCATCTGGTTGTCTAGGTCTTAATTGAAAGGATAAAAACAAACAAGCATACATTAAGCCCTCCATGGAATGAGTTTTGACACTACTGCTCAAAGCGCTTTGCACAGCTGGTTTGTACAATATTTGCCCATTATGTCAAATTGTTTGTTGATCATCGCTAGGCAACCATTTTCAAGTCTTGCCAGAGATTTTCAAGCAGATTTAAGTCATAACTAACTCAGCCATTCAGGAACATTCACTGTCTTCTTGGTAAGCAACTCCAGTGTAGATTTGGCCTCGTGTTTTAGGTTATTGTCCTGCTGAAAGATGAATTCACTGCACGTGTCTGGAGGAAACCAAACTGAACCAGGTTTTTCTCTAGGATTTTGCCTGTGCTTAGCTCCATTCCATGGATTTTTTGGCCATGCCAAGAGATGAGTTCAGATTGGTCTGCCATTGTAGCATGCTTCTGTATATAACATAAGCTGCTCAGTAATGTTTGGATAATCCTTTCTAGAGCAGATTTTTTTTGAAAGATATCAGAAAGAACTGAAAAAGTGTTGCATTGCGGTCCTGAAGTTAATAGCGCTATCGACTAAGATCAGTGGGGAAAAGTTGTGATGGACTACTTTCTGGAGGACGATCGTGCGATGCCGACTCGGAATATGATCTGAGGTTGAGAAAATCCCTGATTTAGCTCAAAACATTTTCATTGAACCAGACATTGTCGTCTTCACGATGAGGAAGAAACGGCAATCAACAGTGTTTTTCTCACGTTGACCGAGCTTTGAAATCAGTGGAATGCCCGGTTGAAGCAGAGAGATGATTGCCAAATGCGGAGAGTCAAAAAGGCTATTGTATAAAACACCTGTCTCTGGATTACATCTTCAAACTAAGGGCAACCATGGCATTCATGACAGAGGGAGAAGCGTTCATCCCATGTACATGGGTAAGAGTCTAGCTACATGTTCAGATATTACAAGTCTCTAATTTCGTCAGAAAATGGTTTTCATTGCAAGTTAAAGTGTACTGTTCGCTAGATAGATGGCTGGCTGGCTAGCTAATGTTACATGTATGATCTGTGTAGTAACAATATTTGTATCTCAGAAAGCCATTTGCATTGTTAGTTATAGCCCAATGTCATTGAACCTAGTTGGTTATCTTTAGCTACTTGCAGAATCATGCATGGTAGTAGGAGTTGGGATCATCGTGTATTGTTTACCTAGCTAGCTACATGTCTAAACAAAAGACTATCCTATGCAAGTAACAATTTCACTGTACCGTTTACAACTTCTGTATCCTGTGCATGTGACAAATAAACAGATTTTATTTGATATAGTGTGCGTTTACCAGAGACGGTAATGTGAAGAACAACATGACCTGCACCAAAGTCAGATTAGGATATAGACCAAAGACTAGATAAAGTGTATTTTTACTACTATTTTTGCTACTACTTTCACCCCTTTTAATCTAGAAATCTTGGGTCGTTTACTACACTGCCATATTCACTTGCTTTAGCACATGGCCTCACATGTGAATCCTTAAAGAGATGGGTGGGGCTAAGGCTTAAGGGGGTGTGAACGATGCTGAATGGGTGTGGACAAAGAAGAGCTCTCCAGGTGTACCGAAACATTCACCGGCCATTTTCTCAAAACGTGGGGTTACTTTCCCATTGTTCCTGAACTGCAGTGTGAGATATACCATGTTCTTGCTCTGAGTCTCTACTTTTATCCAACGTAAAAAAATATATATTTTAAAACACAATTTATAATGTTACTACATAGGACCGAATCCAGGTGGTACATTTAATCTTTACATTTATTTATTAATTTGTACAAATTTCAAAATACCTAATTCCACTTTGACATTACAGGGTATTGTGCGTAGGCCAGTGAAAATAAATCTAAATTTTATACATTTTAAATTTAGGCTGTAACACAACAATATGTGGAAAAAGTAAAGGGGTGTGAATACTTTCTGAAGGCACTTTAGACTTTCGTCTAAAGTTGGCTTCATTAGCCTAACTACTCGAACACACCCCATGAGTTTACTACGGTCAACACCTGTTATCAACTGCCTGTGTGTAATGCATTACGGATTCATTTCTATGGCCTTCTTTACCACACAATTTTCTAATTCTCTCGCTCGCTCTCGCGCACACACACACACACACACACACACACACACCAATGTCCACTCACCTTGTAAAACTTCTGTTGCGGCAGTACCAGGGAAGAGAGAAAGAGAGAATGGTTAAAAACCAACATATAACTGGCAGTTTCTATTACACTTATCAACACAAAGAAAGAAACAAAGACAAAGAAATTGCGAAGGAAAGGCAGATGAACAGACCGCTCTCCTCCACGCGGGTCTCCAGTTGTTCCTTTAGGTTGACGATCTCAATAAGCAGCCTCTCTTCACTGTGTGCCCCCTACAGGTGGGAGTACAGTAGTGCATACAGTAATAGTATGTTTTCTATGTATTTCAATGATTCTTGACTGTATGAATACACACACACACACAAACTGCACCTGTAGTGTAGGACCAAGGGGTGTGTTGGCGTCCCCTGCCCCATCAGTCTCCTCGATCTCCTCCCCTTTTAGCCTGGACAGCTCGCTACACACCCTCCTCTGAGAGAGAGACAGCTCCGCCTGAGAACACAACACACACACACAAAACACCTCAAACACACACTACATGGACCTCATCCCCCTCCTCCCTGGTTGGACTAGGTGCCTGTCACTCACCAGCCTGCTATGGACAGCATTCTGTGATTGGTTGAACGATTTCTGTAGCTCCTGTAGGAGGGCCTCTGAGGTCTGAACCTGAGTCTGGAGAACTGAGACCTAACACACACACACACACACATATAGTAACATTCACATTCAATTCCGTGGATAACTGACGCTTCTCAATATACAATATATGCCATGTGTGCAAATGTGGGAGTACGTGTTTGTGTGTCTCGGTAGTCTGTGTGTCCAGCTCGCTCTCCAGCTCTGTCCTCTCGTCCCTCAGTCGACTCAGCTCTCCCTTCAGCTCCTCAACCTGCACATCAGACCACACCACATCAGACGTCATGAGTCCACTCCTAACCTGTAAAGTTTGGCTCACCTGTTTGATAGACAACGTTGGTATTTGACTGTTTTTACACTTAACAAAAATAAATGGAACATGCAACCATTTCAAACACTTTACTGAGTTATAGCAAAATAACATTACAAAATCAATCAATTTAAATAAATGCATTAGGCCCTAACCTATGGATTTTACATGACTGGGAATACAGATATGCATCTGTCGGTCACAGAGATAACCTAACCCTTGCCAAACTGCATTCAGGCAAAGACCTTGGTGAGGAGCTTCCCGAAGACGGTTTCAGACAGTTTGTGCTGAATTTCTTAGTTTGTGCAAACCTACAGTTTCATCAGCTGTCTGGGTGGCTTGTCTCAGACAACCCCGCAGGTGAAGTCAGATGTGGAGGGCCTGGTGTGGTTACACGTGGTCTGCGGTTGTGGGGCCGGTTGGACGTACTGCCAAATTCTCTAAAACGACGTTGGAGGCGGCTTATGGTAGAGAAATTAACATTAAATTATCTGGCAACACCTCTGCTGGAAATTTTTGCCGTCAGTATGCCAATTGCACGCTCCCTCAAAACTTGAGACATCTGTGACATTGTGTTGTGTGACAACTGCACATTTTAGAGTGGCCTTATATTGTCCCCAGCACCTGTGTAATGATCATGCTGTTTAATCAGCTTCTTAATATGCCACACCTGTCAGGTGTATGGATTATCTTGGCAAAGGATAAATGCTCACTAACAGGGATGTAAACAAATGTGTGCACAACATTCGAGAGAAATAAGCTTTTTGTGTGTATGGAACATTTCTGGGATCTTTTATTTCCGTTCATGAAACATGGGACTAACACTTAAAATGTTGCGTTTATATTTTTGTTCAGTAGAAGTCCTAGTTGGAGTGTGTTTCTATGGCTAGTGCTCACTTGTTTGCTTAGTGAATTGATGTCAGAGTGTGTGTGTTCACCTGTGTGTTAAGCGAATCCCATTCGGTGTGTGTGACCAGGCGGTGGCCGGGCGGGGGCAGGTAGATGGCCTCAGGCACCAGGGTTCCCGTGGAGACCAGGGAGGCAGTGTCTTCCTGGGGGGGTGGGCGGCGTGGCAGTGAGGGCGTGTCCAAGGAGAAGGAGGAGAAAGAAGCGAAGTCACAGTTCTGGGAGAAATAGCCCTCTAATCCCGCCCCTTCACCCTCCCCTGGTCCCTCAGCCTCCGCTGGTTGGCTATCCCATCCGTCCGTTCCTGGTTCTCTGAGGGTATTGGTGGGAGAGTCTGTCGACTGGCTCTCGGACTGCATAGCTCCTGCCTCCAACCTGTCCTTCTTTACACTGCCCTGAGAGAGAGAGAGAGAGAGAGAGAGAGTCAGAGAGAAAGAGAGAGAGAGAGAGTCAGAGACAAGGAAATAGGTTTAGTAACATTGAGGTGAACACACACACACCTGAGACTGCACACTGGCTCTCCTCCACTGGGCACGCTCAGACTGCAGAGTAGATATTCTAGCCTCATACTGAGAAGCCGTCTCTGAGGATAGAAGAGAGAGAAATGAGATGATGACAGACAATAACAGGCCATCTAGGTGGGTCCTACACATTATCTGCGTCCCAAATGAAACCCTATTCCCTATCTAGTGCAATACTTTTGACCACAGCCGCCATTGGGAATGCATGATGAATAGAAGGTATGGAGCGACCTTTCTCACAAGAGAGAGGGGGCCCGCCCCATCTATACAATGGTATGTAGAAAAGGTATCTTCCACCTCAGACTGCATCTCCTGGTCACACTTAATATCTCTCTCTGACCTCTGAGGGCCTCCTGAAGAGACTGCATCTCCTGGTCACACTGTTTCTGCAGCTCTCCCAGCTCCTCCTGTTTGCTCAGTTCGCAGATCGTCGCCACGCCCTGCCAGTGCTCCAGCTGCGCTCGGCAACCTGCTAGTTGGGCCTGCAAGCTTTCCATTGCATCTGACAAGCAGAAGAATTGAGAGATAACATAAGATATCTGTTTATGGTGAATATCGGACAATACAAGGTTGTGAATAGAGTTCAACACTGACTTCAATGTATCTTATGAGCGGGATAAAGCATGATCATGCAAACAATTGCACTTAGTCCTACTACACAGGCTATTCCTTCCGATGTCAATAACATTACAACACATCACATGCAAAGCAATTCATGAATGTAATAAAACACCTGTTGACAATCGAACTGACAGATAACATTGTTTTGTCTGTGTATCAGTGGAGACACGGCAATCCTTGGCACACACCTGCCATAGCTTCTAATTAGGTTGACTGACGTCTCCACAAAATCATAATTATTATGGCTAAACCCCCGCCCATTTCTACAATTTCTGTTCTTAAAAATAAGATTTTCAACCTAACTACACTGCTAAACTTATGCCTAACTAACCTTAAATTAAGACCAAAAAATATATTTTCGTTTTGACTTTGTGGCAGTAACAGAAAGGTCAAACGAGTTCACTTAGAGTGACAGCTCTAGTAATAGCAACATTTTGTACATTTTCAGTGATCTGTAGCTACATTCCTGAAATGCACACGCATTTGTGAGATGTGGTTATCACGAAGGGTTAGTTAGCTAGCAATCAAGCTAGCCTAGCTAAAACACTTGTTGATGGCTAAGTTAGCTAAGTGACATTCTTACCAGTGTCGTCATTCTGAGATTTCTCCGACGGTTCCATTATCAACCCTTTGTGTCGGATCTGTTCTGTAATGGCACCAAATGTCTTAGTCGTGAAAATAATCTACTGTATGTGTGTTTAGGGTCGGGTTGGTGTGAGAGCTCAAAACAGGACTTGTTCACTACTGGTCAACTTCAGGAAATAACTTTCCCCGGTTTAAGCCTACGGATATTACGTAAACATCCTTCCTAATGCGGACGACTGCATAGAATTTTCCCTTATTCTTCCCAGTTCCAACTACCGTATTGTCATGGGATGAGCGAATGATAATATGTGAAAAGACATACAGTACTACACCAGTCAAAAGTTTGGACACACCTACTCATTCAAGGGGTTTTCTTTATTTTTACTATTTGCTACATTGTTGAATAATAGGGAAGACATCAACACTATGAAATAACACATATAGAATCATGTAGTAACCAAAAAAATGTTAAACAAATAAAGGTTCAATAAAAAAAAAAAAAAACAATTATTCAAAGTAGCCACCCTTTGCCTTGATGACAGCTTTGCAACCTCTTGGCATTCTCTCAATCAGGTTAACCTGGAATGCTTTTCCAACAGTACTGAAGAAGTTTCCACGTATGCTGAGCACTTGTTGGTTGCTTTTCCTTCACTCTGCAGTCCAACTCATCCCAAACCATCTCAATTGAGTCTGATGCAGCTCATCTGATGCAGCGCTCCATCACTCTCCTTCTTGGTTAAATATCCCTTACACAGCCTGGAGGTGTGTTGGGTCATTGTGCTGTTGAAAATAAAATTATAGTCCCACTAAGAGCAAACCAGATGGGATGGCGCATTGCTGCAGAATGTTGTGTTAGCCATGTTGGTTAAGTGTGCCTAGAATTCAAAATAAATCACCTCCTCCATAGTTCACGGTGGAAACCACACTGCAGAGATCATCTGTTCACCTACTCTGCATCTCACAAAGACACAACAGTTGGAACCAAAAATCTCACATTTGGACTCATCAGACCAAAGGACAGATTTCCACCGGTCTAATGTCCATTGCTCATGTTTCTTGGCACAAGCAAGTCTCTTCCTATTATTGGTGTCCTTTAGTAGTGATTTCTTTGCAGCAATTCGACCATGAAGTCCTGATTCACGCAGTCTCCTCTGAACAGTTGACGTTGAGATGTGTCTGTTACTTGAACTCTATGAAGCATTTATTTGTGCTGCAATTTCTGAGGCTGGTAACTCTAATGAACTTATCCTCTGCAGCAGAGGTAACTCTGGGTCTTCCTTTCATGTGGCGGTCCTCATGAGAGCCAGTTTCATCATAGTGCTTGATGGATCTTGCAACTGCACTTGAAGAAACTTTCAAAGTTCTTGACATTTTCCGGATTGACTGACCTTCATGTCTTAAAGTAATGATGGACTGTAATTTCTCTTTGATTATTTGAGCTGTTCTTGCCATAATATGGACTTGGTATTTTACCAAATAGGGCTATCTTCTGTATACCACCCCTAAATTCCACAAATGAACTTTTAACAAGGCACACCTGTTAATTGAAATGCATTCCAGGTGACTACCTCAGGAAGCTGGTTGAGAGAACGCCAAGAGTGTGGAAAGCTGTCATCAGGCAAAGGGTGGCTACTTTGAAGAATCTCAAATATAAAATATATTTTGATTTATTTAACACTTTGTTACTACATGATTTCATATGTGTTATTTCATAGTTTTGATGTCTTCACTTTTGTTTACAATATTTCATGGTATTGTGTCCCTCAAAAAAATGCATGTGAATACTGAATCTGCTATGATGAGAAGCCAACAGCCAACATACCAATAAACTTATTTCAATACATTTTATGTTCAATGTCCAGCAATGCAATACGGTTAGAAATGACATATTAACATCAACAGTGTGCTTTCCACTGTCTCTTTACAGTACAACCAATACATATAAACACTTCCTGAATATCTCTGAGCCATAAAAGGGCATTACAATGTCAAACAGTAGAAATGAGTATTTTCAGAATAGCAAAACATATTCAGTGATACTGTACTAATGCATTTTGAAAAGTCCATTATACAAGTCCCTCACTTCAGTCAATCTCTTCAATGGTTGGGCCTTGGGAGCTGGCACCAGAGCTGGACCGTGCCTGATTTCCACAGCTACCTATAGGCATCCCTCATTGCTGGTATAGCTTGGTAATGATAGGCTGGCACACTTTCTTCAGCTCCTTCAGCTGAAGCTCGTACTCCTCTTTGTCGTCCTCCAACCAGAAAATGGCCTGGTTGCATCCTGTCCACCACTTTCTTCTTGTCCTCCTCCCTGATATTGCCTTTCACGTTGTTGTCCTCAACGCTGCTCTTCCTATTGAAGGTGTCCGACTCCAGGGAGGTTCTTGGCTGCTATTTTCTCCCTCTGTGCATCGTCCTCAGCTTTGTATTTGTCGGCATCATGCAACATCCTCTCAATGTCCTCTTTGCTGAGCCGGCCCCTTGTCGTTGGTGATGGTGATCTTGTTCTCTTTGCCATTGCTCTTGTCTACCGCTGATACGTTCAGAATGCCATTGGCGCCGATGTCAAAGGTCATGCGCCTCAAGCTGAGGGATTCCTCGTGGGGCAGGGGGGATTCCAGAGAGCTCAAACCAAATATTCGAACAAACTATAATGTTATAGCTAACGCTTTGTCTACACAATCAAAATGGCGTACTTTTTGATTTCTATGAAGCCTGTAGCCCAATTGTTACAGCCATTTATGAAAATAATGAAAGTTACTTACAGTTTGTGAATGTAGAAGTCTCGTTGAAAGGTATAGGGCAGTAGCTTAAGGTCGCTCTTCTCTTTACTTACTTTCTTCTCTCTTTAGTGTTCTCTTTGAGTCGATGTTTGTAACTGAATTAATTTATACCATCCCTTTTGATATCTCAACATTTCTCAACTCTCTGACTACACTGTAGAGCTCTGCTACCCGGCCCGAGCCTGTACAGCGCAGTACAGTCATATCTGACTAAAACCATAACACGGGTGTCAGAAGTGCTTTAAAATCATCAAATAAAAAACGGGAGAGAATATTTCACAGAAAAGAATCATGTTCCTTGAGTTTTGTCGGGGAGTTTAGAGTGACGAAAAGTTGCTCAGCTAACTACTCTCTCGTCTTATTATTGAACAGAGCAGCCCAAGCGGAGCTGACGTTGCCATGGATACTCACACACCCAGAGCTGCCATAAGCAGAGCGTATGCAGAGTAAGCAGCGTGCAGGGAGCGGGAGAGACAGAGAGGAGCAGCTAATTGATTCACTAATGGAGTAAGTTATTTCTGATATCGGCTTTCGGGCAAGGCTGGGCCTTAAATTTGGCAGAAGCAATCGGGCCTAGGTATTGTAAGGCCTGAACGATGCGGACATGGGTAGGGCTCAGTTTAAAATTCATGCAACTGCAGGGCTCTGCTATACTGACCAATGAGAGCGCAGCTTCCTGTGCAGTGGTCTTTCGGTTACAGAAGCACGGAGACCTGTCCAGAATTAGTGGTGGAAGAATATTTGTGCCATGAACTTTGACAAATGAATAATTTACTATTATAAACTGGGGGGTTTGAGCCTTGAATGTTTATTGGCTGAAGGCCATGTTCTATCAGACCGTATACCTAATTACATTGGTAAACAGTTTATAATAGCAATAATAGCAATAACGCACCTTGGGGGTTTGTGGGAGATTGCCAATATTCCACAGTTAGAGCTGTGTCCAGGCACTCTGCGTTGCGTTGTACTTAAGAACAGCCATAATACATCGTATATTGGCCATATACTACACCCCCATGGGCCGTATTGCTTAAGTGTCCAACGTGGAATAACATCTAAAGGCAATTATTATTATTACTCATGGATCAATTCATTTGGATCAAGTCTTTGCTACTAGTCGCTTTATGGACACCACGGTTGAATCAGATCACCCATTACACAAACTCCACAGCAGGTGGCGGTAATGAAACTTCTGTCAAGCCGCTCAGTGGATGAACGAGGAACAGAGCATGCGCACACTTCGTTGTTTTGTGCTGTTCGGTAGCAAGAGAGTACATGTGGAATTCTGTTCGGACAGGACAGAACAAGGACTTTCATTCTGCGAAAATGGCTAAAATATCGTTGCTGAGAGTGCTTCTTAATGAACGATTAACAGCAGTTGCTGATGAGATATTTGGGGCTGTTGAAAAAACGGTGGCAGAGTACCAGGAAGAAATCTATCGTTCTAAGGAGGAGAACGAGAAGCTACGGAGGCTGCTTGATATCGTTCTTAAACCAGATATAAAGTTGCATAGATCGGGTTAGTAACGTTAATTGATTAAAATGTGTGTATATGAAACATTTTAAAAGGGAAAACAACTGTTAGAAAACAACTCAACAACAACTACCACCCATCCAGGAGCCTATTCACAACCAATACCAATCTAATTTCACCTCATTTTAAAAGACAAACTTTGTTTTAAACGACTTTTTACGTGCATTTGCAGAAAAACAGTCGCTAAACTGGTGGCATATGAATAACAAAATAAACTCGACATGCAACAATTTCAACGGTTTTACTTAGTTGAATCAGGCCCTCTATGGATTTCACACGACTGGGTAGGGGCGCAGCTATGGGAGGGCATAGACCCACTCACTTAGGAGCCAGGCCCACCCACTGGGGAGCCAGGCCCAGCCAATCAGAATGATTTTTCCCCACAAAAGGGCTTATTACAGACAGAAATACACCTCAGCCGGATGTGGAGGTCCTGGGTTGGCATGGTTACACGTGGGCTGCGGTTGTGAGGCCAGTTGGACGTACTGCCAAATTCTCTAAAACAGCGTTTGATGCGGCTTATGGTAGACAGTATTTTTGTGCATTCAAATTGCCATTGATAAAATGCAATTGCGTTTGTTGTCCGTCACTTTTGTTTGCCCATACCATAACCCCACCACCATTATGGGGGCACTCTATTCACAGCGTTTGACATCAGCAAACGGCTTGTCCACACAACGCCAATACACGTTCTGCGGTTGTGAGCCAGGTTGGACGTGCTGCCAAATTCTTTAAAAAGACATTGGTAGAGAAATGAACATTACATTCCCTGGTGGAACAGTTCTGGTTCCGTTCTGGTGGACATTCCTGCAGTCAGCATGTCTATGCACGCTCCATCAACTTGAGACATCTGTGGCATTTGTGTTGTGTGACAAAACTGCACGTTTTTGGTCCCCAGCACAAGTTGCAGCTGTGTAATGATCATGCTGTTTAATCAGTTTCTAGATGTGCCACACCCGTCAGATGGATGGATTACATGTATCTTTGTAAATGTCTGTGTTCAGTTGCAGTTGGATCATTGGAATGTACAAAATGCTCTTTTATTCAAATAAATGTTTTACTCCATGAAGTAATCCAACAATGTGTACACCGCCATTTTGTCTTATTTCAAATTTTTTCTCGTTGATCGAGACAGGTGAGTGTCATCATGACATGCAGCACTTTCGGGTGGACCCACCCATCTGTCAATGAGAGAAGATTTGAAATAGACAAGATGCCAGTGTACACATTGTTGGGTTACTTCACGGAGCAAAACAATGTATTTATTTTAATAACGGAGCATTTCAAATGAACCACCTGATTGATTGGCCGGGTGCCGCTTGTAATATATGTATATATATTTTTACTTGACCTTTATTTAACTAGGCAAGTCAGTTAAGAACAAATTCTTATTTTCAATGACGGCGTACCCCGGCCAAACCTGGACGAACCTAATAGACTTGAGCTCCCTCGTCTCCACTGCTACAGCCACCTTTCAACTACGCTACTGTAGTTACTAGGCTACTGTATTGTGGTCGCAGTATTGACGACAGAAATGCTACGGTCATTTTAATGAATCAATAACTAGTAATAAAAATAGGTAGCCTCCCTTTTGGCTGCCTGTCATGTTCCAGTCGGCCTAAAGGAGTTCATGATGCATTTTTCTACTGTGATTATTATGCACCGAAGTGGGTAAGGTAGCTCCTGGGCTGCTAGCATGCATTGCATGATCAGCACTGCAAATGTGAACCGCAAGCCATTGAGCATATAGGCATGTTGCATATGGATGCTCACAATAGATATACTTGTATTTCTAGAATCAGATGCCTATATGAATGAATAGGCAGGTCCATCTTAATTCTGGTATTAGGCGGTGGGCTATAGATTTCATGAAAAATATTTCTACATTTTCTGGTTAGTATGCTGCAGTTGATTGACTGGTCCCTCGAGTAATGTCAAAGTCCATTGTTTCAGAACGCCAAACGTCCCATAACATTCAAAACTACTTTGCAAACTGCTGATTTAAAATTCCTTATTGATTCATTTTTAGGGATATAATTTTCATCAGTAAACAGAAAAACAATACTGTGGTGCCTGGTGTAGGATTTCCTTATCCATGACCACTTGTTTCATATACACCCTTTAAGTAAATAACCAAGTACATGTATAGCTTCTCAGGTGTGTGTGTGTGGGGGGGGTCACAATTATGTTGTCTTGGTTTATTATTGTTGTCAGCTGAATTCACTTAGTCATCCGTTTCATCCTTCCTCCAGACCTACAGCAGCTCCCTGTCTCTGAAAAGGTTCCCCCTGAGCAGCAGGAGTTGAGCCCCAGTCTGAGGCAGGAGGACCCAGAGGCCACACAGATTAATGAGCAGGAGCTCAGGACCAGTCACGGGAGAGAGCAGCTTCATGCTCTGGAGTCAAAAGACCCTAATGTTATATTCACAATTGCTTGTGTCAAAAGCTTGTGCCAGAATCCGGTCTCAACTGAGCCTTCACATATTTACCAAACCCAAAGTGTGGAATATGAACAGGGACCCTCTCTACCAAGCACTTCAACGGAACAGATCAAAACAGAACCTGATGGCGAGGGCTACATGTCATTAGAACCAACCAGTGAACCTCAGCCCCTCTCTGCATTTCATCACTATTCTGCAGTTCAGTGTGAAAACAGAATACTCCTCAGTGTGGCAAGTGGAGAGCTTCCATCAGGGTCAAAGCCATCGGAATCAAAGAGAGCACGGGTCAGTCAAATTGGTACTGCTGGTCTTCATTGGGGCACGTTATGTGGGGATTCCTTTCACACCACGTTTTCTGTTGTGACCAGAGTGCATGCTAGTGAGAGAGAACCTGTGTGTGTGTGTGTGTGTGTAGAATGCTTTAAGTCAAAACAAAGTTTAATAGATCATCTTGAAACTAACGTTGACACACATTTGATTAAATGGAAATGTCTTATTTTTATTTATTTTTTTGCACATATGTCTCTTGCAAATATAATCTGAACCTGCACATGGAGACTCATGATGAGAAATCTTTCCAGTGCCAGGTCTGTGATGATTGCTGTAAGGTAAAGGGTACTCTCCTAAAACATCAGAAGACTCACATAAGGGAAAATGGAGCAATGAAATGGCAGCAGGTCTGTTAAATGAAAGGGAATCCCATGAAAGTAACTTGAGTATTTAGTGCCATCAGTGAGAAGGTATATGAATAGATTAAAGTAGAATTACTTCTAGGTATTCTGATTCTGCGTCTGTCCTGCAGGATCGAGGCCCCGCTGCTGCCACAGCAAGCCAGTCCCTGGACCCTACTCTTTCCTCACCACCTTTCCACGGCCCAGCTGTGCCTCGTTCCATTGCATGGCGCCAAAAGAGGAAGGGGGAGGAATATGCACACGCCCAGCAGCAGGGCGCTCTTTACCCAAAACGCTCAAATGTATACCGCTCGAAGGTACATCCTGACATTTCCATTCCTCATCTGACACCAGAATATGACGAACTGCTCACCAACCGCAGCGGGGGCCGTCCGGACCGCTATGCTGTTTTGCTATTCCGTGCATGCGTAAGCGAAGAGAGATACCGCGAGTGGGAACAGAATACCAACTGGGATGGATCACGAGGAAAATTTGGCTTGCCAGTGAACCTCCGAATGTTCATCAGGACCACTGTGTCTCAAAAGTTTCCTTCCATGAGTGATGTAACCCGAAAAAACATAAAAGACAGAGTAAATGAGTACTTGAGGTCACCGAGGAAGTCTGGACATGGACTGCTCTCGCTTATCTAAGGAATTAGGCATATTTCAGACCGTTCTCATAATCACTTCCTTTCCTAGCTGAGGTGATTACAAACAGCTGCCTACAGTATGTACAGAAACTCTCATTGTCCTGTTTGTCACACTGTACAGTACCTTAATGCGAATCTGCATTTTGAAATACAAAAAATAAATGAATTTGAATATTTTATTAATAAAAACGCAAAGATGTTGATGAAAAAGTACTCTAGATTCTATATTTTTATTAGAATACTGGGCTTACAGTAGTGATGGAGGCTGGTCACAGTTCATGCCTTGATGAGCCATTCAATTGGACAATAGCTAGCCAAAACTCTCAATAGAGTAGCACAGTATGAGTAATAACATAGTTGTCAAACACTGAAATGGTTCAAAATCGTTTTTCCACCATTTGTTTTTCCCAATTGGGGATTTTAGAAACACTTCAAATAAGGGCTGTGTTTTACGGGAGAGTATTAGAGCCATGTGAAGATAAAGAAATCTATGGGTGGTGGTACATGGATATTTATTCTTCTTGCATTAGGAGTACTTTAAAAAAAAAAACATTTTAGTGCCAATATTTTGAGAATAAACAAAACATTTAATTTAGGCAAAGTCAATTTTGAGAATAACGTAGACATTTTTAGAAAGTTATATTTCAAGAGTAAAGTATGGGATTTGGTTATTAAGCACATAACCATATAGCCCTAATCCCCCTTAACCTAACCTTATTTAAACCAATTTGTAAATAGGTCAAGGTAGATCAGGAATTCACCATTTATCAGCATAGAATATCCCATATCATACATCTAACTCTCCATTTCATTCTCTTAAACACATCCTGCTCAGCTTACATATAGGCTTACACTGCCAACTCCTCCTGCCCCTGCTTTACCTCCCTCATCTTCACTGACCTCACTCCCACTTGGACCCTCTACAACAGAAGACAAGTGTTGCCAGCATGGAAAAGCAATAAGAATGTGTCTTGTACACAAGTAAATAGCCTGTGGCGGAGACAAAAACTGCACAGTCATGTTGTGTCACTCATTTGACAAATGGATTCGATATTCAAGTTAAGGCTATTGGAAACACTTCATAGCAAAACATAACATGTGTGACTAACTTTATTTTCCCAGAAGGAATTGAATTTGTGCTGTCAGATACATCAAGCACACAATAATTTAAAACACACAACAGTGCATTATTACATTAAAAAACAGGGCATGTGTACATTAGCATATAAAATACAGTGCATGCGGGTGTAGCCTATTAATAAATGTATCCATATTATGGCTAAATAGGGAGCCAGGGTGCCTAGGGGGACAGTGCAGCACTCACTCAGTATCCTTATGGAGGCAGGTATAACGCTAGAAGCCACTTCCACTATCCTGGGCCCCAATGGTAGGAAGGCATACTGGTTAGAAATGATGTCCTTGCCCTTTTTGTGTGCCTTTTCTTGTCTTTGTGGCTGCATAGCCGGTTACCTACTATCTTGAAACTCACTGACAACTTCTTTCATTTACTTTTCCAGCCTGTTATAGTTTGTGACCCTGTGTTACCCAGCACAGTGAGGGGCAAGAAGGGCCAGGCAGGACTGGTTCTGAGCCAGGCAGGTGGTTGGTCCTAGCAGCAGGAATGAAAAAAGACAACATGAAGATACATCCAATGTAGTGTATAGTGCAACGACGTAGTGTATAGTGCAACGAGATACGGTGCCTTCGGAAAGTATTCAGACCCCTTGACTTTTTCCACGTTTTGTTACTTTACAGCCTTATTCTAAAATGGTTTAATCGGAGAAAAAAAATACTCATCGATCTACACACATTACCCCATAATGACAAAGTGAAAACAGGTTATTAGAAATTTTAGCAAATTGATCAAACTTTTTTTTAAATACCTTATTTACATAAGTATTGAGACATACAACATGTATTATTAAACTAGTTTAAGGCAGATAAAGTAAATATGCGTTTTTATCAAGAGCAAACACTTTGCATGTGTTGTAATAATTACTCCACGTGTTTGACTCCATGGTCATTACTCCATGGTCTCTCCTATCATTGCTATGCAGACGACACACAATTAATCTTCTCCTTTCCCCCTTCTGATGACCAGGTGGCGAATCGCATCTCTGCATGTCTGGCAGACATATCCGTGTGGATGACGGATCACCACCTCAAGCTGAACCTCGGCAAGACGGAGCTGCTCTTCCTCCCGGGGAAGGACTGCCCGTTCCATGATCTCGCCATCACGGTTGACAACTCCATTGTGTCCTCCTCCCAGAGCGCTAAGAACCTTGGCGTGATCCTGGACAACACCCTGTCGTTCTCAACTAACATCAAGGCGGTGGCCCGTTCCTGTAGGTTCATGCTCTACAACATCCGCAGAGTACGACCCTGCCTCACACAGGAAGCGGCGCAGGTCCTAATCCAGGCACTTGTCATCTCCCGTCTGGATTACTGCAACTCGCTGTTGGCTGGGCTCCCTGCCTGTGCCATTAAACCCCTACAACTCATCCAGAACGCCGCAGCCCGTCTGGTGTTCAACCTTCCCAAGTTCTCTCACGTCACCCCGCTCCTCCGCTCCCTCCACTGGCTTCCAGTTGAAGCTCGCATCCGCTACAAGACCATGGTGCTTGCCTACGGAGCTGTGAGGGGAACGGCACCTCAGTACCTCCAGGCTCTGATCAGGCCCTACACCCAAACAAGGGCACTGCGTTCATCCACCTCTGGCCTGCTCGCCTCCCTACCACTGAGAAGTACAGTTCCCGCTCAGCCCAGTCAAAACTGTTCGCTGCTCTGGCCCCCAATGGTGGAACAAACTCCCTCACGACGCCAGGACAGCGGAGTCAATCACCACCTTCCGGAGACACCTGAAACCCCACCTCTTTAAGGAATACCTAGGATAGGATAAAGTAATCCCTCTCACCCCCTCCCCTGAAAAGATTTAGATGCACTACTGTTCCACTGGAGGTCATAAGGTGAATGCACCAATTTGTAAGTCGCTCTGGATAAGAGCGTCTGCTAAATGACTTAAATGTAAATGTAAATGTTTGACATATGTCCATTTTGTTTTAAGCCGACTTCGCTATTTCACCCGGTTCACGCCCAGGAGGAATCCCGGTTTCAAAATGAATGTAATCACTTTTCACCCGGTGAAATCTCCCACCCGGGTGCCTGGGCCAGCTTGATCAAATTAAAAATTGTTTTGGGCATTTAAAATGTATTGTTACGCATTATTATGATGTATTATTAGACCTCTTGACGTAAGGACTAAGGCAGGGGTGTCAAACAAATTTCCTGGAGAGGCAAGTGTCTGTGGGTTTATTATTTTGGAACTCCTCTCACCTAGTTTTCTAGGTCTTCATTGAAAATGAATTCAAAGGAAATAACCCAATAGACACGTGGCTCTCCAGGAATTGAGTTTGACACCCCTGGACAAAGGTGTAGGACTGATTGTCATAGGGAGTCCCAGCCTGGCTACCCATCAAATTAGCTTTTGTAGGATATTATGCAGTTAAACTGAAGATAGAATTATGGTAGACTGATTATATACATACATAATAAATTAGGGTTGATTTCACCAGAATGTCACCTTGAGGAACGTCACATCAAGGACAAAGAACAGCTTATCCAAGTTTGCCAGCCTGGGGTGCACACCACACAAGATGATGGCTTTAGGTTCTGTGGGTCCTGTCTGGTGTGTCCTGTACATGACCTATGAATGTAGACACAGAGAATGTGGTTGCAGAGCATAAATACAGTCATTACAGAACACCATTACATACATGAAGGGCACCTTTTGGCATTTGCTGTATGATCGATGAGAAACTCCATATTGCAAATGTAAGGTCCCTTACTAGACGTCCGCAAATGTTTGTAAAATTCGGGCCGTGCACCGGGGCCAGATCTTCCGGGAAGTCATCGAACGAAGTCTCTTGGACATTCGGTTTCTGCTTTGTAAAAATTTCAAATTTTGGTCATTCCACCAGATGGCGAATGGAATCTTATTGCAAATGTACAAAACATCACCAATCACGACATGGCCATTTCTCCTAAACGGAAAAGACTTCGAAGACAAAACTTGGTGAGCATAGGTTTGGACTAATTGTGTAGAGCTCAAAACAAGATGGCGTCGAGGCCTCAACGCTTTTTGAGTTAAGGCCATTTTTCTGGGATTAAAGGTCAAAAACGAAAATAGAGCTATAATTTGACCACTTCACATCAAAGTATGAACCTACGGTGTGAGGAAAAAAAGAACCAGCCATTTATCTATCGTAATTTAAGAGAAATCGTACAATGTACAATTGGTGATGTTCAAAGATTTTTTATTTTTTTTAATCAAAAAAGTTACAGATCCAGTTGCGGCATGTTCAGACAAATCCGTTAAGGTGGGCTTTGGAACTCTACGTGATTTCTGTAATTTTCAGTGATTTTCTGAGATAACACTCAATCATTCAACCCTCTTAACGTAAAGACTTAAAACTCAAAAATCTGTAAGAGCCTACCCCAAGGAGGATATGTTTTCACTTTCAGCTTCCTGTGTCAACCGGAAGTGCCTTAAATTGGGGTCCTAGTGGCTGTTTTCGAAGGGTTAAAAATGTCACATCTTTCCAAAACTTAATGTGTGATTGGGCAACCCTCATAAACTGTAAATCAGTCATTTCTCCCAACAGATGTAAAAGAAAAAACTCTCTCTCTCTCTCTCTCTCTCTCTCTCTCTCTCTCTCTCTCTCTCTCTCTCTCTCTCTCTCTCTCTCTCTCTCTCTCTCTCTCTCTCTCTCTCTCTCTCTCTCTCTCTCTCTCTCTCTCTCTCTCTCTCTCTCTCTCTCTCTCTCACACACACACACACACACACACACAGAGCAAGGATGGAGTGACACAGTGCGGGCTTAAAGGCACGCAGAGCCTGCAATGGCATTACCATAATCTCTAGGCAGTGAGTTCAACGAGACACCCTGCTTGACTGTAGCTTGCTCTGAGTGCAGCAACCATGAAAAAAAGTAGGCCCATAGTGAAGCCTGTGCCTAAATTGTAGGTGCTTTTGGGGGACAGTGGCGGAACCGTTAGGGTTAGAAGGACAATTCAACCACAGGAATGTTCCCAAGGTCCTCCCGATCTGTGCAAGCCTAACCTTGACCTGCCTTGATGTGGCATTATCCCTTAACAGTGAAAACAGGGTTTTTTCATCTCACAGTTTACAATGACATCTCTCCCCATAGGAATACATTGCCTGCTCCCCTAAATTCAACCTGAAGCCTATGTGGGTTATGAATGCCTTATGAACCTGTCTTCGATGACAATTCATCAGGCCACTATGAGGTCTACCTGTGTTGATTCTAAACTTCCTGGAGCAACCGGAAGTGGTTACATTTTGATGTACCAAACCTGCAGTTTGTGAAAATCACTGCATTCAACCCTCTGTAAATAAATCAATTCTTAACATTAAATACTTTAAACTCAGGATTCTTTAAAGCCTTCCCCAATGAGGATATGTGTTTACTTTCAGCTTCCTGTGCCAACCGGAGGCGCTGTTTCGAAGGGTTAAAAGAGTCAGATCTTAACAAAACTTCATATGTGTGATTAGGAAACCCTCATGAACTGTAAATCAGTCATGATTTACAGTCACTACTATAAGCACACATGCATTTTATCGTTTTCCGATCTCTGCATGCGAGAGCAGTGCTTAATTTGTAAATTGGGAGATCCCAGGGGCTCCGAGATACCGGAACACATTGAGAAGAAAAGTGTCTAACACCACATAGCAGTGCAACAGACATAGTACATACACAGCCAAGTCTTATGATGGTGAAACGGACAGCACTCTCCAAGGTGCTGATTAATTCAAAGCTTTTTAGATGTCACTGCTTTATGCAGACATACTTGAGAATAGATCATATTTGTTCTATCTTTTCAGGGGGAGGAAATTAAAGTTGTAATCAGCTCTGCAATGCTTGTTTAAAAAATAGAGATACCTTGAAAAATATATACTTTTCAATTAATCGAAAATGAGACGTGGCAATCTGCACAAAGGCAAATGGGACATTTTTTAATAATGGATGAGCTTTTCTTAGCAATCTACTTGAGAACCATTTAGGGTTCAAGTAAAACTTTTGAATAAGTGAAGCTTTTAGAGAAAGGTTTAGTGCTTTTATATTTAATAATCTCAACACACCCAATTGATATTCATTATATACAGTGTGGCATAAAAGTATTTAGTCAGCCACTAATTGTGCAAGTTCTCCCACTTAAAAAGTTGAGAGAGGCCTGTAATTTTCATCATAGGTACACTTCAACTATGACAGACAAAATGAGAAGAAAAAAAATCCAGAAAATCACATTGTAGGATTTTTAATGAATTTATTTGCAAATTATGGTGGAAAATGAGTATTTGGTCAATAACAAAAGTTTATCTCAATACTTTGTTTGCAATGACAGAGGTCAAATGTTTTGGGTCAGACTTTCCCGCTAAGTACCTGACAGACTACCATTTCTATAGGAGTAGTTAAAACAAGCTAACAATGGAGCTTTGAGGATATAAAAAAAGGCTTGATTTTTCCTCTACCAACATGCCATCAAGCCCTGGAGTTTTTCAGCAGACTGAAAGGATTTAATAGCCTCAAAAAGTTAGTCCTCTGTAATTTGGCCTTCTCACTGATCTCTATGTAGATGGATTTCCTTTTTTATTTTTTATTATTTGTAAATAATTCCTTACAGTAAGGATTAGACAGAAAATAGAACATCTGCTTAAAATATTTAGCTTCCTCTTAAAATATAATTTGGAGAATAATAGATGACTCTCAGTAACGAGTTCCTGCAAAATATTTTTGTTAGCGTTCCTAGTGCATTTTTCTCCATATTCCATCCAGTTTGCTTTATTTTTGTAATAGATTACATTAGATCATTCTTGAATAAGTTCCTCCAATTCTTTTTGATTATCCTCTAACTTATTTTGTTAGTTTTGTTTGTAGTATCGTTTTTATTGCTATCCATACAACAGTTCAAAAGTTTGGGGTCACTTAGAAATGTCCTTGTTTTTGAAAGAAATCCAACTTTTTTGTCCATTAAATGATAAACTTGGATTAGCTAACACAACGTGCCATTGGATCACAGGAGTGATGGTTGCTAATAATGGGCCTCTGTACGCCTATGTAGATATTCCATAAAACATTTGCTGTTTCCAGCTACAATAGTAATTTACAACATTAACAATGTCTATACTGTATTTCGGATCAATTTGATGTTATTTTATTGGACAACAAATGTGATTTTCTTTCAAAAACAAGGACATTTCTGTGACCCAAAACTTTTGAACGGTAGTGTACCTGTACTATTAGTTCATGTCTCCCCCCTATATTCAGAACAGGTCGATTTGACCCTCCCCTGGAGTTCGGTGGCCCCCCCAGATAATATATGAACATGTCATAAGAAATGGCAAAATATGTTGAATTGCAGGAAATTTTCTTTAACGGTCGACACAAAAAACAGTCTTTCTCAATTTTCAAACAGAAATGTGGTATGCAATTTAATCTATGTGTCATTCTGGTAATGCTCACCGCAACCAAAATATCTAGTTCATTAAACTAAGATAGCCACTTGTAGCTAGCCAGTAACTCCTCCAGTATGTGTTGACATAATTTCACAGGATCTTTTTTCGGATGGAAGCTGTAGAATTCGGTAAGAAATAGCACTTCTGTAGCCCAAATACACTACCGGTCAAAAGTTTTAGAACCTACTCATTCAAGGGTTTTTTCTTTGTTTTTCTTTCAAGGACTTTCAAAGTTCAAATGGCTTGCATTGAGCAATAGCCCTGGTTTCCACAGACAGTGTAGTATATTCTGAGCCTGTGTGACATAGGATGTGAAATCTGAAACCACTGGGATGCCCTTCCTATCATTTAATTTGCTCGTCCGACTGTCCAACTCCTGGCAGAAGCCTATGTCACAGCCGCTGACAAACCACATGCCTGCATGTGGTTGAAAGGCGAGTGACTTCCAAATGATTTCCGGAATCCAAGCTAGAGCTCTGTGAGATATTCACAGCGATGGGGACAGATGTTTTGATCAACAGAGACCTTTAGAAAATAGTCAAATTTTCTCTAACATTAAACATACAAATATGTATTTTACAGTTATAAGGAAGGTGAAACCTTATAGTTAGTCGTATTAGAATGGTATTAAACTATATTTAGAAAGCATATAAGTCATTTCAAGCTTTATTCATACAGTTTTGTTGAATAGAAATATACATAAATATTTATTTATACTGTGTACTTGAACTTGTGTGCTCAAAAGTGCCTACACTACATCTCAGAAATGTATAACTATTTTTACCAGAAAGATGAGGTTTTAACCTTTTGGAGTATGCAATATTACTACTTATTGTTTTTTGCCCTCTCATGATAATTACTTTTGGGAATTATGTAGATTACATTTCCGATTACATTTAGTTACATTTAACTGGTTTGGTATTTTGGTATTTTATTAGGATCCCCATTAGCTGTTGCAAAAGCAGCAGCTACTATTCCTGGGGTCCACACAAAACATGAAACATAATACAGAATGACACTCATGCTGCCAAACATACCCTTGTAAAACTGACCATCCTACCAATCCTCGACTTCGGCGATGTCATTTACAAAATAGCCTCCAATACTCTACTGAACAAATTGGATGCAGTCTATCACAGTGCCATCCGTTTTGTCACCAAAGCCCCATATACTACCCACCATTGTGACCTGTATGCTCTCGTTGGCTGGCCTTCGCTTCATACTCGTCGCCAAACCCACTGGCTCCATGTCATCTACAAGACCCTGCTAGGTAAAGTCCCCCCTTATCTCAGCTCTCTGGTCACCATAGCATCACCCACCTGTAGCCCGCGCTCCAGCAGGTATATCTCTCTGGTCACCCCCAAAACCAATTCTTTCTTTGGCCGCCTCTCCTTCCAGTTCTCTGCTGCCTATGACTGGAACGAACTACAAAAATCTCTGAAACTGGAAACATATCTCCTTCACTAGCTTTAAGCACCAGCTGTCAGAGCAGCTCACAGATTACTGCACCTGTACATAGCCCATCTATAATTTAGCCCAAACAACTACCTCTTTCCCTGCTGTATTTATTTTATTTATGTATTTATTTTGCTCCTTTGCACCCCATTATTTTTATTTCTACTTTGCACATTCTTCCACTGCAAATCTACCATTCCAGTGTTTTACTTGCTATATTGTATTTACTTTGCCACCCTTATCTCACCTCATTTGCTCACATTGTATATAGACTTGTTTCTACTGTATTATTGACTGTATGTTTGTTTTACTCCATGTGTAACTCTGTGTTGTTGTATGTGTCGAGCTGCTTTGCTTTATCTTGGCCAGGTCGCAATTGTAAATGAGAACATGTTCTCAACTTGCCTACCTGGTTAAATAAAGGTGAAAAAAATATATTAAAAAATTAAAAACCTGGATTCCAATCAATGAGATGAGATTATAGATGTTGGTTAGAGCTGCCTTGCCATATAAAAAACAAATTTGAGTTTGCTATTCACAAGAAGCATTGCCTGATGTGAATCTTGCCTCGAACAAGATCTCAGAAGACCTAAGATTAAGAATTGTTGACTTGCATAAAGCTGGAAAGGGTTACACAAGTATCTCTAAAAGCCTTGATGTCCATCAATCCACGGTAAGACATTGTCTGTTAATGGAGAAAGTTCAGCACTGTTGCTATTCTCCCTAGGAGTAGCCGTCCTGCAAAGATGACTGCAAGAGCACAGTGCAGAATGCTCAATGAGGTTAAGAAGAATGTCAGCTAAAGACTTACAGAAATCTCTGGAATCAAAACCACATCCTAACTATAAAGTATGGTGGAGGTAGCATCATGGGGCTGGTAGCATCATTTGGGGCTGCTTTGTTGCCTCAGGGCCTGGACAACTTGCTATCATCAACGGAAAAATTAATTCCCAAGTTTATTAAGACATTTTGAAGTTGAATGTTAGGCCATCTGTCTGCCAATTGAAGCTCAAAAGAAGTTGGGTGATGCAACAGGACCACGATCCAAAACACAGAAGTAAATCAACAGAAGAAAATACGCCTTCTGGAGTGGCCAAGTCAGAGTCCTGACCTCAATCCGGTTGAGATGCTGTGGCATGACCTCAAGTGAGCAGTTCACACCAGACATCCCAAGAATTTTGCTGAACTGAAACAGTTTTGTAAAGAGGAATGGTCCAAAATTCCTCCTGACCGTTGTGTAGGTCTGTTCCGCAACTACAGAACATGTTTGGTTGAGGTTATTGCTGCCAAAGGAGGGTCAACCAGTAATTAAATCCAAGGGTTCACATACTTTTCCCACCCTGCACTGTGAATGTTTATATGTTGTGTTCAATAAAGAGATGAAAACGTATAATTGTTTGTGTTATTAGTTTAAGCAGACTGTGTTGGTCTATTGTTGTGACCTAGATGAAGGTCTGATCAAATTTTCTGACAAATTTATGCAGAAATGCAGGTATTTCCAAAGGATTCACATACTTTGTCTTGCCACTGTAGCCTACATATCAGTGCATACACACAAGCTATCTAGGTCAAATAGCGAGGTGTTGCTTTATCTGTTTTTGAAACCTTGTTTGCTGTTTATTTGCGCAATATAAGATGGAAGGAAGTTCCATGCAATTAGGGCTCTATATAATACTGTACGTTTTTAAAAATTTGTTCTGGATTTGGGGACTGTGAAAAGACCCCTGGTGGCATGTCTGGTGGGATAAGTGTGTGTGTCAAGAGCTATGTAAAAGTTGACTATGCAAACAATTTGGGATTTTCAACCCTGTTTCTTATAAAAATAAGAAATTATGCAGTCAGTCTTTCCTCCTCTTAGCCAAGAGAGACTGGCATGCATAATATTGATTTCAGCCCTCTGGTTACAGTTAAGAGCAAAACGTGTTGCTCTGTTCTGGGCCAGCTGCAGCTTAACTAGGTATTTCCTTGCAGCACTGGACCACACAACTGGACAATAATCAAGATTAGACAAAACTAGAGCTTGCAGAACTTGCTTTTTGGAGTGTGGTATCAAAAAAGCAGAGCATCTCTTTATTATGGCCAGACCTCTCAATTTAATCTATATGTTTTGACCATGACAGTTTATAATCTAAGGTAACGCCAAGTAATTTAGTCTCCTCAACTTGTTCAACAGCCACACAATTCATTACAAGATTCAGCTTGAGGTCTAGAACTTAAGGAATGATTTGTTCCAAATACAATGCTCTTAGTTTTAGAGATGTTCAGGACCAGTGTATTACTGGCCACCCCTTCCAAAACAGACTGCAACTCTTTGTTAAGGGTTTCAATGACTTCATTAGCTGTGGTTGCTGATGCATTTATTGTTGAATCATCAACATACATGGACTCACATGCTTTGTTTAATGCCAGTGGCAGGTCATTGGTAAAAATAGAAATGAAGAGGGCCATGAGAGCTGCCCTGCGGTACACCACACTTTACATGTTTGACATTAGAGAAGCTTCCATTAAAGAAAACCCTTTGAGTTCCATTAGATAGATAGCTCTGAATCCACAATATGGTAGAGGTTGAAAAGCCATAACAAAACTTTTTTCAACAACAGGTTATGGTCAATAATAAAGGCTGCACTGAAATTGAACAGTACAACTCCCACAATCTTCTTCTTATCAATTTATTTAACCAATCATCAGTCATTTGTGTCAGTGCAGTACATGTTGAGTGCCCTTCTCCATAAGCATTGTTTATAAGCATGCTGAAAGTCTTGTTAATTTGTTTACAGAGAAATCGCCATTAAAATAATTAGCAACATCAAATGGTTCCGTGATGAATAAGCCATCTGATTCGATGAAATGTGGAGTTGAATTTGTCTTTCTGCCCATAATTTAATTTCAAGTACTCTTTTTCCATCATTCTTTATATCATTGATATTGGCTTCACAATACAGTTTCTTCTTCTTTTTGTTGAGTTTAGTCACATAATTTCTCAATTTGCAATAAGTAAGTCAGTCAGATGTGCAGCCAGACTTATTAGCCACTCCTTTTGCCCCATCTCTTTCAACCATACAGTTTTTCAATTCCTCATCAATCCATGGAGCCTTAACAGTTCTAACAGTCAGTTTCTTAACAAATGCATATTTATCAATAATTGGAAGAAGCAATTTCATAAATTCATCAAGTGCACCGTCTGGATGCTCCTCATTAATCACATCAGACCATCAAATATTTTTAACATCATCCACAAAGGAGTCACATCAAAATATTTTGTTGCTCCCGAGTGGCGCAGTGGTCTAAGGCACTGCATCTCAGTGCAAGAGGTATCACTATAATCCCTGGTTTGAATTCAGGCTATATCTCATCTGGCTGTGATTGGGAGTACCATAGGGTGGCGCACAATTGGCCCAGCGTTGGCCGGGGTAGGCCAAACCCGGACGGACATTATTTTAGGCCCAGCTGTTGGAACTTTGGCCGTCCTGGATATAGCCACTCTATTGTGATCACTGCATCTAATGTGAACGGATATAGCTTTAGAATTTCAGTTTTGCAGTATTAGTAAAAATGTGATCGATACATGTGGATGTTCTTGTTCCTGTAGTGTTTCTAAACATCATGGTAGGTTGATTAATAACCTGGACCAGATTACAGGCACTGGTTACAATAAGAAGCTTCCTCTTGAGCGGACAGCTTGATGAAAACCAGTCAATATCCCCAAGAAAGTAGACCTCTCTGTCTACATCACATACACTATCAAACATACACTATCAAAATGTGGGTATGAGAAAAGTAACATTCACTGGACAGTTACTTTAAAGCTTCAAATGTTCTCTGAGCCTCACGGCAAAATGTGTAGAGTCGCAGGAAATTTGCTTTAAAACTATTATTTCACAGAGATTCTTTTACAATCAGTTTACCCTTCACACTGTGCCTCTTTTTCCAAGAAGGACCGTAGTGATTGTATCAGATGTTATCAGAGAATAAAGAGTTGATAAACTGTTGCTATTACGGTGGCTTCACCTGCTCTCCTCTCTCTGGTGGTTTAGCTGTCGATCAAAGTTTTGTTTACAATATTTCATGGTTTTGTGTAAAAAATATATATATAAAAATGTGAATACTGAATCTGTTTTGATGAGAAGGAATACAAAGAAACAAGCAACAGACCGAGAAACTTCTCAATACATATTATGTGCAATGTTCAGCAATGCAATAGGGTATGAAACAACACATTTACATCACTGTTTCTTTTATCTTTTGTTGTGACGTGACTATCATTATTGTGATGACTGCTATTTATCGAATAATTACCTACTGTCTAATTATTACTCAATTAAATTCATCGTGTAACAATTAACTCATTAGAAATTTGGGGCACCATAGGAAAAGTTTGTTTAATGAGTTACCATCTCCCAAATTAACTCAAGAATATATAGAGATCATACCAGTCACTAATTAATAATTTCCTCCTATGAGTCTCATTCTGAACGTCGTAGACTCTGCACAAACCCGGGTCTCACTGGTCATTCCGTACCACACAAATTGATTTGATTATTTATTTACTAACAAGCTAAATGATAACATAAGATACACACGGTATAGGTTATTGATTAGAAACTTTGATGACAGCAGGTCCCTAGCGGACTAACACAATATGACACTGGTTACACAAGATGGAGAGTTAAAGAGAGAGTGAGAAAACGAGAGGGAGAGAGAAGCAACACTTGGATACATTTGGGAACTACACTCGCAATAACCCTAATACCTTGCCCCGAACTGCCTCTCTTATGGGTAAGAGGTGATGCATGTATTTACGTGTTGAAGGTCTTCGTCGGGTATCTTTGTTGGGCCTAGGCCTTCGTGTGCCGGGTTCCGCTTGGTGAGGAGGGTTTGATTGAGACTTCTTATTTCGGATGGCCTTCTCCTTTGTTCTCTGGTGTAAGTCTCTTGTCCACAAGATGTCACACTGTCCTTCTTAGTTGTCTGTTTACTTGCACTCGTTCTGGAAGAGGGGTCTCCTGAGGACGGCTAGTCAGCCGTGTTGATGATCCCAGAGTGGTGATGAAAGCAGTGTAGGACACAAAGATTTAAAGAGAATAACCAGATGGTCCAACTTAAATGAACCTTCTTAGATACAGAACAGCTACTCAACCATAGCATTGATTTTTAAGAGGTTCCTTTGTCTTCTTCAACCTTGTGTTGCGTTTCGGGGTCGTGACTAATCGTAGACCTCAGCTGCAGATGGTGGCCCTTCTAGTCTGATATGTTAATTCTTAACTCAACACTTTTATACCCTTGGTATGTGCCCAATAATTTTTGTACCATGTTTTGTGCTGCTACCATGTTGTGTTGCTACCATATTGTTGTCATGTTGTGTTTCTACCATGCTGTGTTGTCATGTGCTCCCACTCTCATCAGACTGTGAGGCTGCCTGAGAGACCGGCCCATTTAACATCGCCACCTGTCATCCTAAATCAAATCAAATCAAATTGTATTTGTCACATACACATGGTTAGCAGATGTTAATGCGAGTGTAGCGAAATGCTTGTGCTTCTAGTTCCGACAATGCAGTAATAACCAACAAGTAATCTAACTAACAATTCCAAAACTACTGTCTTATACACAGTGTAAGGGAATAAAGAATATGTACATAAAGATCTATGAATGAGTGATGGTACAGAGCAGCATAGGCAAGATACAGTAGATGTATCGAGTACAGTATATACATATGAGATGAGTATGTAAACAAAGTGGCAGAGTTAAAGTGGCTAGTGATACATGTATTACATAAGGATGCAGTAGATGATATAGAGTACAGTATATACGTATGCATATGAGATGAATAATGTAGGGTATGTAACATTATATTAGGTAGCATTGTTTAAAGTGGCTAGTGATATATTTACATCATTTCCCATCAATTCCCATTATTAAAGTGGCTGGAGTTGAGTCAGTGTCAGTGTGTTGGCAGTACCCTCTCTATGTTAGTGATGGCTGTTTAACAGTCTGATGGCCTTGAGATAGAAGCTGTTTTTCAGTCTCTCGGTCCCAGCTTTGATGCACCTGTACTGACCTCGCCTTCTGGATGATAGCGGGGTGAACAGGCAGTGGCTCGGGTGGTTGTTGTCCTTGATGATCTTTATGGCCTTCCTGTAACATCGGGTGGTGTAGGTGTCCTGGAGGGCAGGTAGTTTGCCCCCGGTGATGCGTTGAGCAGACCTCACTACCCTCTGGAGAGCCTTATGGTTGTGGGCGGAGCAGTTGCCGTACCAGGCGGTGATACAGCCCGCCAGGATGCTCTCGATTGTGCATCTGTAGAAGTTTGTGAGTGCTTTTGGTGACAAGGCAGCTCTATGGTGAGAAACATCTCGGTTCCCAAGTCAAAAATCCTGTGCTACCCAGGTGCACGAGTACAGGACATCACAAGGCTGCTTCCGACTGTTCTACGACAGATGCCGTGAGTTGACATTGTCGTAGTCCATGTGGGGTCAAACGACATAAGGAGGGCTAGCTCGGAACATCTTAAAATGTATTTTAAAGAACTGATTTTAGCATTAAAAGACTAAAGAAAAACAGCCTATCATTTCAGGTCCAGTACCATTGCTGGACCACGAGTGTGAAAGATTCAGCAGGCTACTGGCATTACACATCTGGCTAAAAGATTACTGTAGCTCTGCTGGAGTCACTTTTATATATAACTTTGACACCTTCTGGAAACAGAAGATACTCACCAGGAATGACGGAGTCCATCCAAATCACCTTGGCTCCTGTCCATGCATTTCAAGGCTGCATTGAAACAAGGACTTATCAATGACCCAAGAACAGCTCAGCTAATCCCTACCATTGTGACAATGAGTCGTCATAATGCCACATTAAATGTACATTATCCTCGGGGCGTTGGCAGACACAATGTAACTTAATGTATGTCCCCCTAATTGCCCTGAATACTCTTGTTAATCCTTCAGCTATTGGATGCAGTAATCATAAGCCTATGAACCAGAGTTACACTGTTAGCACTGAGGCAGTGTGCCCTAGTAGGAAGACCACTTTGTGCAGCTCACCCTGCACTATCAAGTCTACTTCTGATAAGATTCCCAGTAAAGCATTAAAAACAATCAAGCAACCCAGAAAAGTGCTAAAAATAGCCCATATGCAGCCTGAGAAACAAGGTCCATGAAGTCAATAACTTGCTTGTAACAGATGACATTCATATTCTGACAATACCTGAAACTCACTTAGATAATACATTTAATGATACAGTGGTAGCAATACATGGTTATAACATTTACCGAAAAGACATAAATGCCAACAGGGGCGGTGTTGCGGTCTATATAAAGAACCACATTCCTGTAAAGCTTAGAGAAGACCTAATGTTAAATACTGTTGAAGTAATATGGCTACAGGTTCATCTGCCTCATCTAAAACCCATTCTTGTGGGAAGCTGCTATAGACCACCAAGTGCTAACAGTCAGTATCTGGATAATGTGTGAAATGCTTGATAATGTATGTGATATCAACAGAGAAGTATATTTTCTGTGGGATTTAAATATTGACTGGCTTTCATCAATAAAATCACTCAATAAAAAGCTTCAAACTGTAATCAGTGCCTGCAACCTGGTTCAGGTTGTCAGTCAGCCTACCAGGGTATCTACAAACAGCACAGGAATGAAATCATCAGCATGTATTGATCACGTCTTTACTAATGCTGCTGAAATTTGCTTTAAAGCCGCATCCAAATCTATAAGACGTAGTGATCACAAAATAATAGCCATATCTAGGCAAACCAAGTTACAAAGGCTGGGCCTAATATAGTGTATAAGAGGTTATACAATAAGTTTTGTAGTGATTCATATGTTGATGATGTAAAGAATATTTGCTGGTCTGTAGTGTGTAATGAGGAGCAACCAGATGCTGGACTTGACATATTTATTCCAGTTACTAATAAGCACGCACCCATTAAGAAAATGACTGTAAAAACTGTTAAATCCCATTGGATTGATGAGGAATTGAAAAAATGTATGGTTGAGAGGAATGAGGCAAAAGGTATGGCAAATAAGTCTGGCAGCCAATTGATTGGCAAACGTACTGCAAATTAAGAAATCATGTGACTAACCTAAATAAAAATAAACTATACTATGAAACAAATATAAACAAATATATATATAAAGAATGATAGTAAAAAGCTTTGGAGCACCTTAAATGACATTTTTGGGAAAAAAGCCAACTCGGCTCCATCATTCATTGAATCAGATGGCTCATTTATCACAAAACCCACTGATATTACCCACTGATAACTACTTGAATGACTTTTTTATTGGAAAGATAAATAAACTTAGGGAGGACATGCCATCAACAAACACTGGCACTACACATCCAAGTGTATCTGACAAAATTATGAATGACAAGAATTGTACTTTTGAATTCCGTAAAGTCAGTGAGGAAGAGGTGAAAAAAGTATTGCTGTCTATCAACAATGACAAGCCACCGGGGTCTGACAATCTGGATGCAAAATTACTGAGGATAATAGTGGACGATATTGCCACATCTTCAATTTAAGTCTTCTAGAAAGTGTGTGCTCTCAGGCCTGGAAGGAAGCTAAAGTCGTTCCGCTACCCAAGAAAAGTAAAGCCCCCTTTACGGACTCAAATAGCCAACCAATCAGCCTGTTACTAAACCTTAGTAAATTCTGGAAAAAATGGGAAGGACACTCAACAAGGACGACACTTACACAAATGACTAATGATTGGCTGAGAGAAATTGATGATAAAATGATTGTGTGGGCTGTCTTGTTAGACTTCAGTGCAGCTTTTGACATTATCAATCATAGTCTGCTGCTGGAAAACCTTGTCTTATGGCTTTACACCCCCTGTATATAATGTGTGGATAAAGAGTTACTTGTCTAAACAGAACACAGAGGGTGTTCTTTAATGGAAGCCTCTCAAACTTAATCCAGGTAGAAGCAGGAATTCCCCAGGGTAGCTGTTTAGGCCCCTTGCTTTTTTCAAACTTTACTAATGGCATGCCACTGGTTTGAGTAAAGCCAGTGTGTTTATGTATGCAGATGACTCAACACTATACATGTCAGCTACTACAGCCACTGAAATGACTGCAATGCTTAACAAAAAGCTGCAGTTAGTTTCGGAGGGGTAGCTACTGCCTTGGCAGCAGCTAATGGTGATCCATAATAAATACAAATATATTAAGCACTTCCTAAATAGCACTGAGTCATAAAAAGTCATTACAATTTCAACCAGTTGAAATCAATATAAGTACAAGTATGCATTTTGAATAGTCCATTATACAAGTCCCTCACTTTAGTCAACTACTTTGATGGTTGGGCCTTGGGAGCTGGCACCAGAGCTGGACCATGCCTGATCTCCACAGCTACCTTTGGGCATGCCTCCTTGCTGGTATAGCTTGGTAATGATAGGTTGGCACACTTTCTCCAGCTCCTTCAGCTGATGCTCATACTCCTCTTTGTCTGCAAGCTGGTTGTTTTCCAACCAGGAATTGGCCTGGTCGCACGTGTCCACCACTTTCTTCTTGTCCTCCTCGCTGATCTTGCCTTTCATGTTGCCATCCTCCATGCTGCGCTTCATATTGAAGGTGTACAACTCCAGGGAGTTCTTGGCTGCCATCTTCTCCCTCTGCGCGTCGTCTTCAGCTTTGTATTTGTCTGCATCCTGCACCATCCTCTCAATATCCTCTATGCTGAGCCGCACCTTATCGTTGGTGATCTTGTTCACTTTTCCCGTGCTCTTGTCCACCGCTGATACATTCAGAATGCCATTGGCATCGATATCAAAAATCACCTCGATCTGAGGGACTCCTCGGGAGGCAGGGGGGATTCCAGAGAGCTCAAACTTCCCCAGGAGGTTGTTGACCTTGGTCATGGCTCTCTCTTCTTCGTAGACCTGGATCAGGACCCCGGGCTGGTTGTCAGAGTAAGTGGTGAAGGTTTGGGTCTATTTGGATGGATGGGATGGTGATGTTGCGTTTGATCAGAGCGGTCATGACCCCTCCGGTGGTTTCGATGCCTAAGGACAGCAGCAGGTCCTGGACGTTTTCACACTTATCGCCAGACAAAAAGACCGCCTGGACGGCAGCGTTGTAGGCCACCGCCTCGTCTGGGTTTATGCTCTTGTTCAGTTCTCTGCCATTGAAGAAGTTCTGCAGTAGCTTCTGGACCTTGGGGATCCAGGTGAAGCCTCCGACCAGGACAACGTCGTGGATCTGGGCCTTGTCCATCTTGGCGTCCATGGGAGCTTTTACCACAGGTGCCAGGGTTCCAATGAAACATCTCCTCAAAACGAGCCCTGATGATGGAGGTGTAGAAGTCGATTCCCTCAAAGAGGGAGTCGATCTCAATGCTGGCCTGGGAGCTGGAGGACAGGGTTCTCTTGGCCCTCTCGCAGGCCGTCCTCAGCCTCCTCAGAGCCCGCTTGAACTCCTTGAATTCCGTAGACGATTGCCCCCACTGTGGGCTCATTGATTATCCTCAGCACGTTCAGCCCAGCGGTCACTCCAGCGTCCTTAGTGGCCTGTCTTTGTGAGTCGTTGAAGTAGGCGAGGACTGTGATGACTGTGTTGGACACCTTCTCTCCCAGGTAGGCCCCAGCAATCTCCATCTTTACCAGCACCATGGAGGCGCTTGGCATCGATAACGGTGTTGTTGGGAGCAAGTAGTGTCAATCTCCACCAACAGAGGTGTTAGCCTAAATATACTTGAATAACAGTAATACATGCGTATTTAAGTATTTGTATTTTAAAGGCTTATTTTCTGTTTATTTTAGTATTTTCAAATAATAGGGCCGAAACAACCAATTCTATTTGAAATATTTTAAAGTATTTTCTAATAATTTCCTACAAATAATATTTGAAACTAGTTTATAAATACATTTCAAATACCCATTGGACCAAACAGCCCTGGGTTCAAATGCATGGAGTCTTTAAATATTTTTTATTTGAAAATACTCGTGTATTTCAGAAATTTCATATCCATGCTGATACTTCCCAAATGTATTTCCAAATGCATTCCAATATACAACTAATTGTATTTTCAAAGAAAAAAATGCACCTGTAATTGAAATACAATAAATAGTATTTGAATGCGTCTCAGAAAAACACTGTTGTCAATGTATTTAATTGTGCTATATAGCTAAAGTTTACAACAGTCATGCATATAAAAATAGGCTACTGGAAGTTACTTACTTACTTGTGATTGTAGAGGTCTCGTTGAAAGGAATAGGGCAGTAGCCTATAAAGTCGCTCTGGTCTTTTCTTGCTTTCTTCACCCACACAAATAATGAAACCAGAAGTTCAGTAGTGTAGCTAGCCTGTTTCCTGTATTCTCTTGTGTTGATTGAAAGGATAAAAAAGTTAATAATTCAAATTTCACCACAAATGAAACAGCATGCGGTTCAACCTTAGTCGAAAGTTCAGTCAACACCCTGTAGTTCCTCAACAGTGCACAAGATGTCAGTTTATGCATTTCTTCTCACTAATTAATTTTATACAGTTGAAGTCGGAAGTTTACATACACCTTAGCCAAATAGATTTAAACTCCATTTTAAATTCCTGACATTTAATCCTAGTAAAAATGCCCTGTCTTAGGTCAGTTAGTATCACCACTTTATTTTAGGAATGTGAAATGTCAGAATAATAGTAGAGAGAATGATTTATTTCAGCTTTTATTTCTTTCATCACTTTCCCAGTGGGTCAGAAGTTTACAAACACTCAATTAGTATTTGGTAGCATTGCCTTTAAATTGTTTAACTTGGGTCAAACGTTTTGGGTAGCCTTCTACAAGCTTCCCACAATAAGTTGGGTGAATTTTGGCCCATTCCTCCTGACAAGAGCTGGTGTAACTAAGTCAGGTTTGTAGGCTTCCTTGCACACACACGATTTTTCAGTTCTGCCCACAAATTTTCTATAGGATTGAGGTCAGGGCTTTGTGATGGCCACTCCTATACCTTGACTTTGTTGTCCTTAAGCCATTTTGCCACAACTTTGGAAGTATGCCTGGGGGTGTTACGAATCCCTTTTGTCCCGACAGTCTAGGGGGGGATGGTAACGAGACCCGTAACATAACTCATGCAAATTATAATAGGACGAAATATAACCACAGACAACTAAATTACCGTCAAACACTCATGGTTTATTTGAAAACACACGGTAATGGGGGGAGCAGGAAAAGGGGCTGAGCTGGACCCAAGGAAAGAAATAATAAGTATCCAAAAACACCCCTAAGCCAGACTAGCCTACTTCACCAACAGCTAACTAACTAACCAAAAATACAGTGGGTGGTCCGCCCAGTTCTAATTAGTGTTTTTATACAAAGTATTCCTACGGGTAATGTATGCCCATGGGCAACTTATCTTGGTACCCCCTTTTCCCACCGTCAAACAAACACCATAACAAAACCAATACTCACAGGTGGGGACAAAGTGACATGTAGTTGCAAAAACCAAACAGGAGATCTACAGACCGATGGCATTGACAGAGAGATTGAGCTCTAGAGCAAACAGACACACAAGGTTTTTAAACCAAGGGAAAGGGAATGTGATAGGGTAATGGAAACAGGAGGTGTGTCTTCTGATTAGCGACTGATTGGGGAATGTTGATTGCCACCTGTGAGGGGGAGAGAAAAGAAATACACACACAGGATACACACACACAGGATACCTGTATCCGTAACAGGGGGTCATTGTCCATTTGGAAGACCCATTTGCGACCAAGCTTTAAATTCCTAACTGATGTCTTGAGATGTTGCTTCAATATATCCACATAATTTTCCTACCTCATGTTGCCATCTATTTTGGGAAGAGCACCAGTCCCTCCTGCAGCAAAGCACCCCCACAACATGATGCTGCCACTCCAGTGCTTCACGGTTGGGATGGTGTTCTTCGGCTTGCAAGCCTCACCCTTTTTCCTCCAAACATAAGGATGGTCATTATGGTCAAACAGTTCTATTTTTGTTTCATCAGACCAGAGGACATTTCTCCAAAGTGTACGATATTCATCCTCATGTGCAGTTGCAAACCATAGTCTAGCTTTTTTATGGCGTTTTTTGAGCAGTAGCTTCTTCCTTGCTGAGCTGCCTTTCAGGTTATGTCAATATAGGACTCGTTTTATTGTGGATATAGATACTTTTGTACCTGTTTCCTCCAGCATCTTCACAAGGTCCTTTGCTGTTGTTCTGGGACTGATTTGTACTTTTCACACCAAAATACGTTCATCTCTAGGAGACAGAAGGCATCTCCTTCCTGAGCGGTATGACGGCTGCATGGTCCCATGGTGTTTCTACTTGCGTACTATTGTTTGTACAGATGAACGTGGTACCTTCAGGCGTTTGGACATTTCTTCCAAGGATGAACCAGACTTGTGGAGGTCTACAATTTTTTTCTGAGGTCTTGCCTGATTTCTTTAGATGTTACCATGATGTCAAGCAAAGAGGCACTGAGTTTGAAGGTAGGCCTTGAAAGACATCCACAGATACACCTCCAATTGACTCAAATGATGTCAATTAGCCCATCAGAAGCGTCTATAGCCATGACATAATTTTCTGGAATTTTCCAAGCTGTTTAAAGGCACAGTCAATTTAGTGTATGTAAACTTCTGACCACTGGAATTGTGATACATTGATTTATAAGTGAAATATATTGTCTGTAAACAATTGTTGGAAAAATGACTTGTGTCATGCACAAACTAGATGTCCTAACTGACTTGCCAAAACTATAGTTTGTGAACAAGACATTTGTGGAGTGGTTGAAAAAGTAGCCTTAATTACTCCGACCTAAGTGTATGTAAACTTTCGACTTCAACTGTATATTTATTGGAAGATAATTGAGTGAGTGAGTGTGACACAGAGAGAGGGCGATAGAAAGAAATAGAACCTACAGTACAAATGGCATTGAAGTTAATTTTTTTCTATAAACAACCACTAGTTAGGTCCCTCCTTACTTCTCGACAGATTACAAGGAATATACTTTTTTTGCTTTTTTTTTCCAAAGTACATTTTGTTAATGAAAGACAAATTATGATCACACCGGCTAATCCTCCTCTATTCTATTTTAGTCTATTCAATGATATTCTACTCTATTGTAGTCCATTCGTCTATTTTAGAAAACTTTATTAGGAAACAATCACAGGAAGGAACTTAATTGTTACCTGGAAAGGATCAATATTGAGACACACAAAAAAACATCCGCATTGGACCTTTAAACACATGCTCGTGAAATGAAAGAGAAATACCATAGAAGACGAAGAAAAGGGTGGAACCTAAATTGACAGTAAGTACACGCTGTGTATAAACAACAAAATATTGAAATCAAGCTATAGAGACAACACCAACACAGCAGTAGGTCTATATGCTCATGTGGCCACTGATACAGAACGGCTGCATGTCGGCATACTACAGTAATCCCGGATCTATTCAGCTAGTTTGAAATAAATTATTTACTAATCTCCATAAGGATATATTTTAATTACAATTTTACAAAAATTCTATGCAATTATATAGGCTTGTTGTAAAACATTCATGCATTTTTAAACAGAAAGTCTAGTAGTTCAGTATGAGACAAATGTTCATTTACGCCTCATACAATTCACAGATTCAAAATGTTTTTAGTGCCCCTCCATTTTCCCACCACCCAAGTACCCTGAATGCAAACGTAGTCCCTGCAACTCCTCCTGCTGCCACCCTCCTCGCTAGTCGACTTTCCCTTCCCATCCGCTCTCTCCCACTATATCGCGAGAGATAGGGAGCACAGAAATATTCACGTTAGCAACAACTGTTATACATTTATATTTATATCGCGGATATATGAACGAATTGTATTAAACGCTGGCGCGTATAAATTACAATTCTAATGTAAGCCAACGAAAGATTACTAAATTAGTTGTTTTATTAATAGCTGGCTAGCTAATAATAATATCTAGGTAGCTAGCTAGCGATTCGCCTGTTGTCTGTAGCAAGTATGGGAGGCTAGCTAACTGTAAGTGGACACTATTTTGAAGACAAGCGTGTACAAGTGGGTAAACATAACATTACTTCAATTAGCTAGCACCCCTTATTCAACGATAATAGCCATAGTCTAGGTAGCTACTATAACAAACAATATCTCGCTACTATTAGCTGACTAAACCGCTGTTATTTAATTAAAACAGCTAGTTAGGCTTACATTTTAGCTACATTGTTGAATATTGGCTAGTTAGCTACTTAGCTAACTGCTTCAAGCTGGTGCTTTTTATTTAGCTAGCTAACATGGTTCTGTTAAGATGGATGGCGTTGCTAGCTAACTGATGGGTCGCTAGTTAGCTCAGTATCGCTTACGCTAACTAGATTGTTTATCACGCGATGTGCTGGCTCTTTTTGCTAGTTAACGTTAGTTAAGCTAACATGACCTCACTGTGTGTCATTTTACCATGTCCATGTACTATCATTACTCCGTAATATCAGCTATCTAGTTAACTGTCTCTCCTCCTCTCCTTTAGGTTATTTTAGCCATCAAGCATTGGCCTCGAGTATCTGACTAGGCCGACAATGGTTTGTGAATTCCAGCTAACTTCTTTAGCCAGTAACGTCAGTACTAACCAAGCTCTCTGGATTGTTTACATCCAGCGCCAGTTTGCAAACTAGCTGGGTAATGTTGTTAGCTAGCTAACGGGTTTCATACGCAGTCAGTTGTTTAGCTACAATAATCTAGCCAACAAGGTATTTTATTTATTTTGTTGCCAGTAAAGGTAGTTAGTTAGCTATGCCACACTATATTTGGCTTTGCTACAGTGTGTGAAAGTGATTAAGCCACTAGTTATCTGAACACTGACAAATCAGTTGGTGTCTCACAAGCAACCATTTGGTTCTTCATCATATCTAGCTACCACATCTAGTACCGTTATGTGAAGATATCTAGCTAGCTAATTGAATGGGTTGTCAGTAAAACGGGTTGCTTAACAATTTGTTTTTATGGATGTAAAGCATTGACTCAAAAAAAAAAAAAAAAAACTTGACACAACTGTTGTGACCACTAGTCCAACAGACAACAACTACAGGTGGCAACCGGTGCTAGGGGTATTTGTATTAGTAACAGTTGATTAGATATTGTAGATCATATTAGAGTTGGTTATGTCTCTGGAGAATATATGTAACAGGTAATGTGATGTATCACCATTGATTGTGCTTGTATTGTTTTCACAGGCTGCAGTTGTGTTCTTGTGGATGTGTGGTGGACCGTAAGCAGGGTGGCCACTTGTGAACCTCACCTATTTACCTCACCTCTGTCTTATACCTCCTCCCTGACCGATTTTACCCTGTCTTTTATCATAGATATTTTTAAATGTATGAAAGCATGTTGCACAGAGACAGACCCCCTATATTTCTACCTCGTCTCAGTCTGTGCTCATCAGTGTGTTACAGTCGTCTTTTAGCTGAAGGTTTTAAATGGGGGTGAATCTACTCTATGCCTGGCATAGTACGGTACTTGAATTCCCACCCGTTTGTAAATTAGCCCTGAGGAGCTGTGCAGGTTTCATTAATTAACCTTAAGTGATAAACCAAATAGCAGCCAGCTAGTTGGCCAATCAGCCCCCTCCCCCCACGCCCTCCTAGTAGAATGAACGGCTCTCTTTTAACCCCACCTAGCCCGCGGGCAGCCAACTCCTCCCCGCTGCCCCTTTCACCCTCCCCTTCTCCGTCCCCTCCATCCCCCTCCCTGTTGCCCATGTTCCCTCGGCCACCCCCCCTGCCCCCTCCCTTGGCCCAGCCTCAC